>NC_071388.1:147526874-147854381 GCF_022682495.2 Desmodus rotundus | reverse complement strand
TTTAGGAAAAAAATTATCATAAAGATCCAGGTAACTACATGTGGTTTAAAAAAAATTAATGGGATACAAAATCACAAAGACTTCCATAGGAACCAGAATCTGAAACCCAACTGCCCTCAGACTTCTTGTATTAGTTCCCTGGGCTGCTGTAACAAAGCACCAAAACCTGGGTGTCTTAACAACAGAAATGTATTCTCACACTCACATTTCTGAAGGCTGTAAGTCCAAACTCAAGTTGTTGGGCAGAGTTCACGCTCTCTCTGCAGGCTCTAGGGGAGAATCTGGTCAACGCCCTTACCTTCGTTTCTGGTGATCCTCGGCTTTCAGACACATCACCCCTATCTGCCTCTATAATCACAGGGAATTCTTCTGTGTGTGTCTCTTCTCTTCAAGAACACCAGTTATGATGGACTAGGGCCACCCTAATACAGTATGAGCTCTTCTACATCTACAAAGACCCTACTTCCAAATATGGTTACTTCCACAGGTACTGAGGGCTGGGACCTCAACCTTACCGTTTTGAAGGACACAGTTCCACCCGCAACACTTACCTTCTTCTTCTACTGAAAGACGAATTCAAAAAAACAACATCTATGAAACCTGAGGGAGCAGGCAGTGCGATAGAACCGTGTAAAACCAAACCAAGTTTTCTACTGACTGCCACATCAACCAGAAAAGCACTCAACGACTCAGAAAACACACACCCTATTTAATCCTTCTTGAGAAAAATGTTGCGTAAGAGTCAAATTTAATTACTCAACAATGGGGACATTACGATTTTTAAAAAAGCAACAAACTATAACCCAAGCCTAGCCTTCAAATGCTACCCTCAACTGCCCCTCTTCTGCTTCCATTCCCTTCTCATGCAGGAAATGTGTTTTTCCGAACAATATCCTTCGATCCCTAGGGCAGAAAGAATCTCTTACTTTCTATCTGGTGACCTCCTTTGCCCCGTGCCAGAACTTGTTAACAATGGCTAACATTTTTTACTTGACTGTGACACAGAGCAAAGAAAGCTCTCTTCACCCCCTCTTCCCTCCAAACAAGCAGAGGAACACACCGCAGTGACCATTCTCATTGCCAAGGAACCGAAATTACCAAGAAGAAAAATTTGAGTTTACCCTATGGCCAACATTTTGTGAAACATGTGGGATAAACCTTTAAGCCAGTATACACAGTTTTGTACATGCCTTAGGATGACAATGTGAAAAGAATGTGCACCACAAAAAGTGAAAAGTAATTTCAATGAAAAGTAGGTGGTGGTGATTCCTAAGAGAGTGGAAGTAGCAATGGTTTTTCTCCCTTTCTTTTACGTTTTAAGTTGACCTATGTTCTGACATTTTTATATCAAGAATATTTTATACAACATGCATTTCCCATTAAACATTTATTTGAAACATAAATTTGGACCCATCTCCTTTTATTTCCAGGGGTTTCCCAGCCAGCAGCCACCCCACCCCTCCCTCCCCCGCACATACCCCTATCAAGTTCCTGCTCTCTGAGTCCCTTTCCCTGGAAAGGAGGGCTCCCTTTTTCATGCCCAGGCAGCTCTGACTATACCTACTGGTTTTAATCAATCCACCTGGCTCAGACTTGCCCTTGTCCATCTTGCACAAACTGTCCAGTCATCTCTCGCCCAGGTCTCACTGATGTCGGGTGGTCTTTCTCATTGGTTGTTCACCTAGTGCGTGCAGTCCTGGACTGGCTTCCTCCTACAGCCAGCACGCAGTCCAAGACGCAGTTCCTTACCCTACATACTTCAGAGTAATTTGTAAAGGGAACCTAGCTACCCTGGCTCTGTCTACACTGTCTTCTCTGCTTTTAACTTCCAATCTCCAACCAATTAATCCTTTCCCTACTGTAAATTTTCCCCAATGCCACCACCTGAATATACCCTTTTAATTTATAACAATATAGGAAACTCGTCTTTTTCCACATAGCTTTCTTGGGGGGGGGGGGGGTAGGGGAGTGGCACCCGGGATGATGAGAAATCACCACGCTGCACATCTCACCTCTATGTGAGTGGCACCCCAGAACGGGCAGTGAGGTGGCCCTGGGCACTACACACCTGCTTGCCAGCTCCTAAGGCCCTTGTCCTTCTCAGTTACACACCTAGCCCCGCCATGACTGCTGAGAACACTGACCCTGAACTTCACATGAAGGGAGCACCTAAGTAACACATAGGGTTTATACTGAGTTCTGTTTTAACTACACATGTAATGCTCATTGGATGTATTTGCCCTAATAATGGCGATGATTACGCTGGCAGTTATTAAGACCTTACTTTGTGTACCAGACATCTTGCTGAGCACTTGATATATATTAATGTATTTATATATCCTATTCCACTTAAAGTAAGTGCTGCCATCACCCCTTGTTACAGATGGCTTAAAGAGGCTGAGATGTATAGGCTCCCACTGCCTATCAGTGAAAAATCTGGATTTGAACATGGACAGTCTGAGCCCACAGTCAGAATTCTTCATCACTGAATCACACTGGATGTATCGTGTGGATCCCCTAGCCAAGGTGCATACCAAACATGGAGTACTGTTTGGTGTTGGAGAAATTCTGACTATCATCCACAGATAATTTAGCAAGTCATGTTTTCTCTGAATGATTATCATCAGGAACATTCTGTCATATTGGACACGCTGACATTTTGGGGGTGGAAAATAAGTGGAGGGAAAAGGCCTTTAGAACAATACCCTAACTGGTACACCACCCCCTCACTAACTACGCAGATGCAAACTCTGGCAGGCCTGTCAGCATAGCTGGCTGCCAACAGGCCTCATTAGAAGAGGAGGAGAGAATACAAGGGAGCTGCTACCACTTATCTTACTTCAACTCCTTACAAGGAAAATGGGATCTGTAACCACTGGGGGGGAAAAAAATGACTCAAAGTTTCTAGGCAGCATTTAAAGTTTCTTCCCCACAAACACACATTAAAAATGCAATACACCCAGTTCAGTGCATTTTCCAGAAAGAAGCAGACTAAATCAATTGTGTACATGTGACTATTTAACAAGATCCTTTTCAGGCCTGTATTGTGGAGGCAGGGAGTGGGGAAAGAATGAGATGACTTTACATTTTCTGCCTCTGTCATTTTATTTGTTATATTCTTCCCCCATCATCACCGCCAAAAAAACAAATAAATAAATCATTGCTCAGTTTTTGAAACAGCAGCCTCAATGACATGTCTGGTAAAATATCTTAGCAACAATGTCAATATTGTCTCACCACAGCCAACCATATTAACATTCCACTCTAATCATGAATTCTCAAATATAAAGCGAATGAGAGTTACTCCATTCATTCTCTGTGTTTCACTCTGGGAAAATTGCCTCTAACGTTTTCTGTACAGTTGCATGTAAAATAAACATCGAAATTATATTCAACAGCTAGTAGTTTTTTGTGTATCTAACTTGAAAGTGTGAGAAGAAGTAAACGTTGATGAGGAATCAACATAAACACAAGAACCAAATAAAACAGACTGACGAACTACTTTGATCAAATCCTGCCCCTTGTTGTTTCTGTAATGGAATCCTTTCGCTCATCTGCTTGTACGTCTATATTCAATTCATCTTTACAAAGCTGCCAAGAACAGGGTTTACTAGATAACAGGGGAGCTCTTTCTCCTAGGAGTTTTCAAAGTCACGTGCACACCCCTCGGCTGCGGCTGGTTGGAGCTGTCCCCGCACACACACAGGAGCAAACGGCACACCAGTGGCTCCAAAACCTGGCCACCCACTCAAAAACCATTTTTAAAAAATACAGAATCTCAGGCCCCACTGCTGGTGAGCGATTTAGGAGGTCTGATGGGAATTTGATTCACAAGTGGCTCCAGAGAATCAGCCAAGCTTGGGAATCACTAGATAGCTTCACTAGAGCCAGTTCTTGTGAGGCCGAGGTGAATACCAAATCACAGGGACACAGCACCTTTGAGGGCACCACACCTCTCTGCAGAGCACTGGTAAGGGATCCTTGCAGTCAGGCCTCACATTCCTGCCCCCACCCCTTCTGCCAGCAAACACAGGCCCTCCCAGGCTGTTATAGCAACTGTCCCACAGCACTAGGCCAAGACCAGGCTATCCCTGCGGCCTGTCCTCCATCTGCTCCAGGGGGAATGCTCAGGGCCATGTCCGCCACACAGACAAGGAACGAACGAAACACACATGTACATTTAAGACACCACTGACTAAAGCCTGAAAAGGAGGGTCGAGGGGTGAAAAAGCAAAGGAGCCAAAATGGTGTAGAAAGTACCACACAATGTAACAGCACACACATAAGATGTTTACTAAAATCCAGGCACTGTTCTAAGTAGTCTAACTCACTGAATACCCAGGACAACCAACAATCCTAGAAAGTAGACACTGTTAGTATCCCCACGTTACAGATGCAAAAATGGAAACAGGGAGGTTGTACACCTTGACCCAGGAATTGAACCTACGTAAGCAACCTGGCTGTTACACTGCCCTGCACATAGGCTTTGGAGACAGACAGTCAGACTGGATTCAAATCCTGGCTCTGCCACTTAGTAACTGTAGTCTTCAGTCAGTTCTTTAACCTCTACTAATAAGCTATTGATTATGTGAGGTAACTGTTTATAAGTATTTAACACAACCTCATACACAGTGAACACTCAAAGAGCAACTTTTACTAGTACTGCCGTATTTTCTCCTGGGGGTTCACTTCCTGGTGCACCCAGTTTTTGACTATCATAAATTCATTAGAAATTTAAATATTTGTATATTTTATTTCCTCGATTAATGGGCATTTCCCAAAACCAAGGATACCATGTGGTAAAAGCAAAACAAAACAAATTCCCCACATCATCTTTATCATGCCTAATAAGAAAAAAAACTTCATTTCATTTGAGCCTGCATGATTACTAAATGACACGACAGAGATTATTACCTTCATTTTACAGGCAAGAAAAGTGAGGTTCAGAAAAATGAGGCAATTTATTCGAAGAGAATTAGTAGGAACGTTCAAACTGGAAACCTTTGCTAAGTTTTCTGAAGCCAAACCAGCAGAGTGCTTACGCATGTTTAGGATGCTGCTTCCATAAATCAGAAGGGATTTGAAGTACTATACGGGGAGTCCAATAACCATGGTAACAATTTCATGGATGGAGGGAGAAAAACGCCAGAATTTCTAATCTTCAGATTCGTAGAGCTAAGGACGTAGAGCCATAAGAGGTTTAATCAGATTATCAGCATCAAAACTCTCACACAAAGCAGGGACAGAAAGCTGACCTCCCTGAAATGATGATTTGTAGCCTCTCAGTCAGTTTTCTACATTGAATTTACAGAATTAAAACAAAATCCTTCACTTAATCCTATCAAAATGAAGTAAGACTTCAATGAATTTTTTTTAGGTTTTATAACTCAGAATTAAACATGACATGCTTGACCTGCTTGGAACTCTAGCTAGGAAATGATCAATGGCTAGTTAACCTTACCAAAAAAATTAAAACAGCTACCAAACCCAACAGAAAAATAGGTTAAATGAACAGGCAGGGCAGAGAAAGAAATTCAAATCTTTATTTTCAACAAATACTTATATATCACACACTAGCTGCCAAGCATGGATTTAAACACTTGATAAATATTAACTCGTTTGAGCCTCAGAAGTGACCCAGGAGGCACAGAAAGTTAGGTAATTTAATTTGCTCAAGCTGACACAGCTGGCAAGCTGTGGGGCCAGGCTACAAATCCAGGCAATACAGTTTCAAATGACCAGTACACATACAAAACTGTCTGAATTCATTCTACAGGGTTGCATAATTAAAACAATGAGATACAATTTTTCCCTATCGTACTGGTAAAGATGAAATAATTTGATTATCACGATGGCAAACATGCATAAACAAGCATTTTCATATATAGAAGGTGCAATTATAAGTTTAATGTTACCTTTTGGGAAGGCAATCTTACAAAATCTAGGAAAATTATAAACAAACATGTTAACTAACCATTTTTCTTACAATTATTCTCATGAAAGCCAAGGTAGTTATATACAAGGAGATTCACTCTAGTATTTATTGTAATGACAAAAAAGATACAATCATCAACAGGGAAATAATAAAATAAGTTATAAAATACTTGTCCAACATAATACTGACCAACTTTTAAAAAAACTATGTATTAGTATGTGCCAATATGAAAAAAAGTCTAAAAGTGCATTTAATCAACAAAGCAATTTACAAACTAAAATACATCATAAGGTCTTTGTGGGTTAAGGATCTAAACACGCATGTAACTGTACATGTGCGTGTGTACATGTACAGGGGCAAAAGCAGGTTTTCAGAGGCATCCACTTTCAAATAATTGATAAATAACACAAGAACCGTGTTCCATAAGTAGGTTTACAGTTGTGAAGACACCAGTTTATTCTTGTATTTTTACTATCTTTAAGTATACTTTATTATGCTATTACAGTTTTCCCAATTTTTCCTTTATCTCCCCTTCTGCTCTGTACCCCCAACCCTCCAGCATTCCCCCCACCCCTTAGTCCATGCCCATGGGTTATACATATAAGTTCTTTGAATTGTTTCCTAGACCATTCTTAACCTCTCTCCTATGCCTACCAATTATGCTTCTTATCCCCTGTGCCTTTCCTCCCATTCCTCTCCTCCCCCTCCCCACTGAAAACCCTCCAAGTGATGTCCATTTCTCTGATTCTATTCCTGTTCTAGTTGTTTGCTTAGTTTTTGTTTTCGTTGTTTTTCTATTTTTTTTAGGTTCAGCTGTTCATAGTTGTGAGTTTGCTGTCATTTTACTGCTAATAGTTTTTGATCTTCTTTAATTTCTTAGATAAGTCTCTTTAACATTTCATATAATAAGGGCTTGGTGATGATGAACTCCTTTAACTCGACCTCATCTGGGAAGCACTTTATCTGCCCTTCCATTCTAAAGGATAGCTTTGCTGGATAGAATAATCTTGGATGTAGGTCCTTGTCTCTCATGACTTTGAATACTTCTTTCCAGCCCCTTCTTGCCTATAAGGTTTCTTTTGAGAAATCAGCTGATAGCCTTATGGGAAATCCTTTGTAGTCAACTCTCTCCTTTCCTCCTGCTGTTTTTAAGGTTCTCTTTATCTTTAATCTTGGGTAACTTAATGATGATGTGCCTTGGTGTGTTCCTCTTTGAGTCCAACTTCTTTGGGACTCTCTGGGCTTCCTGGACTTCCTGGAAGTCTCTTTCTTTCACTAGATTGGGGAAGTTATCCTTCATTATTTGTTCAAATAAGTTTTCAATTTCTTGCTCTTGTTCTTCTCCTTCTGGCACCAATTCAGATATGGGAACGTTTAAAGTTTTCCCAGAGGTTCCTAAGCCTCTCTCCATTTTTTTGAATTCTTGTTTCTTCATTCTGTTCTGGTTGGGTGTTTATATCTTCCTTTTGCTCCGAATCATTGATTTGAGTCCTGGTTTCCCTCCTGTCACTGTTGGTTCCCTGAATATTTTGTTTTATTTCACTTTGGGTAGCCTCATTTATTCTTTCATTTTACAACCAAGCTCAATCAGTGCTGTGAGCATTTTGATACCAGGGTTCTGAACTCTCCATCAGATAGGTTAGCTATCTCCTTATTGCTTAGCTCTTTTCCTGGAGTTTTGCTCTGTTCTTTCATTTGGGCCTTATTTCTTTGTCTCGGTGCACCTGTTAAAACTGTAAGGGTGTGGGGTCTTAGATGTTCACCCAGGTGGGGCAACCCTCTGTGCTGCGCTGAGGTGCTGCCTGTGCTGGAGGGGCCGGAGAGGGAGTAGTGCGGCTCACCTACTCAGCTCTAGCCCCACTTTCCAAAAGAAACTCTTGTGTGAGACTGGGAGTTTCTCCCACCGCCACAACCACCTTCACAGTCAGCTCTGAGTCTCCGTTCCCCATTCAGCAAGCCCCGCCCACATGGTCCACTGCCTCGCCCCAGGTTCTCTCAGCCAGCCCTGCCCTTGCAGTCTGCCCAGCCTAACCGGTCTGGTTGACTGTTTCTTTAATTCCTTGGTTGTCGGAGTTCCATGCAGTTTGATTTTCTGGCACTTCTGGTTGTTTATTGTTTTTAGATTGGTTGTTTTCCTCCTTTTGATTGTGCAAGGAAGTAAAGGGTTTCTACCTACGCCTTCGTCTTGGTTGGAACAATATTTATCTTTTTTAAATTTATTTTTTTTGATTTTAGAGAGAGGGGAAGGGAGAAAGAGAAACGTCGATTGGCTGCCTTCCGTATGTGCCCCAACTGGGAACCAAACCTAAAACCTGCGCATATGCTCTGACTAGGAATTAAACCAGTGAACTTTCGGTTTTCAGGACAAGGCCCAAAAGGCCCAAACAACTAAGCCACACTAGCCAGAGCTACTCTTGTATTATTACTTATTAAATATAGTGTTCAAAAGTAGATACAACTGTTACGCTACTTTTGTTCCACCCTG
Source organism: Desmodus rotundus (assembly GCF_022682495.2). Lineage (NCBI taxonomy): Eukaryota > Metazoa > Chordata > Mammalia > Chiroptera > Phyllostomidae > Desmodus > Desmodus rotundus. The sequence goes on along the minus strand of NC_071388.1, from coordinate 147,845,961 downwards.
AAAGATCTAATTAGAAACCATTAACATTAATTGCCCTTGGGAGTGAAAAGGGAAGCAGAGAACAAACGGGGATGGTGTATTTACTTCTAATACCACTGTATAGCTCTTTTTAATTCAACTATTACATGTATAGTGTTTGAGTGGCTTCACACACACACAAAAAAGGAATGATTTATAATAGTCTCAAGGACACCAAACAAAAATGGACTTTAAGATACAGAAATAGAAATATTACTCAAAGAGACTGAGTCTAGATTTAAACCTGGCAACAATTTCACAAATAATTCTTCTAGTGAAGGAAAAAAGAAGGCACTTCTAGTGAAAAAAATCAAAATAAATATCCCTGGAGAAAAAAAATTATAAATACAAAGGAAATCTATCGTCTTCAATTTCAAGGAAATGTTTCCCTTTGTACTTACTCGGTGCTTGAGATACAGATGAGGAAGCCAGCCACAGACACAGCAGAAACTGAACTAGTCTGGAATTTAAAACTACATTTGATCCCATCTTTACACCAGCTCTGTGACCTTGGGCAGTGGCTCAATGCTGCTTTTCTAAATACTCCTTAAAAAATGAAGACACTGAACTCAATTTCTAAGATCCTTCTAGATCTAAAACCTTTTATTTTATTACTTTATCTCAGTTTAAAAGAATCCCTACTCATAATAATAGAAGAACATAAGCCATGAATAAAAATTATACACTTAAAAATACAGCAATTAAGACACCACGGAACTCTCTGGAACCACCCTGCCAGCTGTCAGGAGCTCGCCAGGAGTCAGGCTCCCAGGACCGCCAGGCAGCAGGAAGCACCAGGACTTTCTGACTGTGCACAGAGGTAGGACCCTCTCCGGGACTGTGGAAAACCAGATGACTCATTTGAGTTGGTTCTATGCTCCTATTCTGCTTTCCCTCTAAGATAAACGTCTTAAATATAAGCAGGCAGACTAGTAGACCCTGGGCGCAAACACAAAATTTTAACAATGCAGGACACACTTCTTCCCATCTAACATAGGCAGCTGCACTACTCACAACTTCAACAAAAATTCCCCAAGGTGTGACTTTATAGGGAAACCCCACTACTATGCACTGGGGGCAACACTAGGAAAAGGGAAGAACCAGACTGAAGAGCCTCATACGTTCCCAACAGAAAAAAACGTACAAGAACATAAATAGACAATGATGAAAAAAATATAAATGTTTAAAGATAAGAGGTCCATTGATCTCAAAGAAATGTGAATTAAAAACAAACACATTTTAACCTATAAGATTGGCAAAGATTACAATCCACAAACACCCACTGCTAGTGAGAGCCACGCAAGCACACTGCTTACACAGGCGGCAACCAAAGTGACCCTGAAAAACAAATCGGCAAGAGGTACCGTGGGCTTCTGAAAAGTTCACTTCCTCTCACCATTAATCCCTTGCCTAGAAACATTCTACTAAAATAATCAGAGATCTGTACAAAGACACTTATTTTCCAGTTATTTTTCAATGAATGAGAAAAACATGGAAACAATTAAAATGTACCCAAACAAAATCATGGTATATAGGTACAATAAAGCGTTAGGTATTTTCCAAAGACTAATGACATTTAAAAGGATAAAGCAAAAGATAAAATAATATCTTGGCGTTGTTGTTTTTTTTTTTTTAACTCCTGTCAGTATTTTCCAAATTTTCTCCAACAAGCACATACTATACTAGGCATTGATTCAAAGACCTGTATTTATTCTCATTTTTCCAAAACCAAACATATGTAATAGTTGATGGCATACTAAAATCGCTATCAGCCATGCAGCGGTTGCAACGGGGCGGCCACTGACTGGGTTATTACACCTGGTAGTATAACTAGACAATTATAAGCCCTTTTAGGTTTCAGTCAACAAGCCACTAATGATCCACTGTGGGAAGAATAAGAACCCTGGATTTTATCTGAAAGCCTTCCATTAAAGCCTTCTTTTGAAATTATGAAAAAATGCTATCAAACTTGCAGAATGGATGTCTATAGCTTGGGAGAGAGGGCAGAAGAAAATGGTGAAGAACTCAAAACACACTGCAGCATCAATGCTCTTACAGGCAGAGGTGATGACGCCGTGTGGAGCAGATTGGATATGGACAAACAGGCAGAAAAGGAGATTTAGAAGAATCAAGCTCTGAATATAAATTTGAACATTCACAACCAACTTCATTAACATTTTCCTTCTATGTTATGCAAACGATTGAGATATGTAAAAATAACTAAAAAAAGGAAATCTTCAGTAGTATAGTAAGTGATCAAGTATTAGGTCAGTTTAATTAACAGTAGTTCTTCCTTACTAGTGCATTAAATAATGGTGTGTTTTATAATCAATGAAATTAGGTATTACACTTATAATCAGAATAACAGAGACAAGTGCTATGGGTCGAACTTTTGACTTTTGAGAACTGAAATGAAAGTACGACCCCCAGGACATCAGCAGTGCTCCACAGGCTCTCTTCCATCCTTCACCTGGAGTCTGCACCCAGGCTCTCTGCCTCTGCTACCAGCCAGTTCCATGGTCTGTAAAAACTCCAGACAAGTGCCCAACCCATTACGGCCACCTACATGCATGTCCTGTATCAGAGACATCATCACTCCTCAGTAATCTGTGCTCTGGGGACAGTCTCAGGGCACAAAGAATCTCATCATGTACCAAATCTAGCAGTTTGTCCCCAACTCTCTTAAAAATGGTCAACTCTCTGACACAAATAAACTTTAAGGGAGTAAAGAATTGAAAACCAGCTACTCAGGTCATTTTATCTTTACCCTCAATATAGTGCTGTGGTCCCCAGAACGTAGGACAAGAATCTGAGTCTACACTGGTATTTTCGATGGCCAATGTGTTATATAACTAGCCTGCCAGCAAAGGGGAGAGAATGTGGGTTAGAGAGTCAGACACATCCTACTTTCTAACCCCATGATTTCAGATATGAAGAAGGGTCTCTCCATTTGATGCTCTACACCAGGGCTAGGTCTACCCAACTGGTTACCCTGAAGGCCATCCTGCTGGAGATGTACAATGTCAACGTCCTCATCCTCTTAAGAGCAAAAATAAATTTAGATCATCCTCCATGGAGAAAAGAATTCAATCTAGGTAAAAATTCTTGGTAGACCACCTCCCCTCTCAGGAGCTACATTTGCCAGTGGATTCTATGAAATCGAGTTTTTTACATTTCTGTAGAATAGAAATAAAACCTTGGAATTCCTCTTCTAGGAAATGAAAATAAGTCACATGAAAATTCAAATATGGAGTTTTTTATGGGAATTAAGAAGCTACACATGACAAAGCTCTTTGAAAACTAGGGCTATACAAAATAGGATCATTGGTTTAGTTTGGTTTTGTTTTTTACAGAAAAGCAGCTTTAATGAAAAAAATCTATTTGTGAAATGAAATTAGACTTGAGCAAAAAATGGACGCCGAATTGTTAAGTTATATTTCCCTGTTAAGTTTTCTATTGCGTTTACACATATACACACAAAACGGTATCCAAGTAAGTAAGGGTTGGGAGTTCGCCACCTCCTTCGTGATGATTCGGATAGGCTGTGACTTACTTTGCTGGAAGGGCTTATAAAAAGTGGAAGCTCCAGGATGAGTCCTGATTTCACCTTCTTCTCAGTCCAGAGCTTTCTCTAATTATGTCCCTCACAGGAAACAGGCAGTTCAGGATGGACCAGTTTGGTCCATTATGGGCAGGTGTCTGACACATGATAAATACTCAGTATTTGTTCCCTCCCTTCTCTCTTTCACCCTTTAGATTTCCCTAAAACCTGTGGGACAGCACAAAGAGAATGGGGGACCAGGGTTTCCACATATAAAGAACTTCATTAACTAAAAATGTGTTGAGATGAAACATCTCAGAAACTTTATAAACTGTATGTAGAAATCCATTCTTAAAGGTGCTTGCTGACTCCTGAAATTTCCTGAAATTCCCTGAGGAAGGCAAAAAGCCTTTCAGTTTAACTTCATAAAGAAAAGGGATAAAATACAAGTATGAACTTGATATGGGCTAAAAGGTAAAATAAATGGTTTTCAACATATAAACCTCCACGAAACAAACCATTCAGAGGTTTCCCACTTTTGTTATGGGGGAGAGAGTACAGAGAGCAAAAGAGCTTTCAGTATCCAGAGATGATGGCAGAATCAGTATTTGGAGGTGGGAAGTCACAGAAAGAAGCTTTTAGAACATACTCTTTTGCTTGAGAGCACTCCTGCTTTTTCTTCAACAGAGAAGGAGCGAGAAGTTTTAGAAGGGCTCTGTTTGTTCTTTAAGGTACCCTACAATTTTCTCAAGAAAGTAAAGTTGTACTGAGCATCTAGCAGAAGCCAGACGTTAAGTAAGACAATGTTACAAAGATGTTCCCTTATTTAACCCAAGAGCATCCCTGTAAAGTAGCTTGGCTAAATTAAGTAATTTGTCTAAATTCAAATACACTGGGATTTGAATGGGTACCTTCTAATTGTAAAAGCTGTGCTTTTCCTAGACGTTGTGACATGTATGAGGGACAACAGAGAAAAACTGATATAAAGGGACCAAGCAAACCAAAGGAAACAGCATTCCTGCTCCTACTAAAATCCAGCCAGGTTCCATTCTGTCTTTAAATCGTATCCTAATATTTTAGAATTTGTTTAAATGTTCTGGTAAGGAGAGATACAATAGCTTTACACTGAATTACTTCTACTTATTCTGTTGCTTGGGAAACATTTTTGGGGCCAGTGAACAACAAGATACTAAATACTCAGAGCTCAGCAAGACAGTCACTGCACTAAATTCCTAAATAATAGTCCACAACCACAGAAAATGGGCAATGCTGCACAGAATAATCAAAAACAGCTTCGTATTTTCCAGATAAAACAAAGCATCGTTTGTATTGAGGCATTTTTTAGACAGTACCACCGAAAACCAGACTGCAGCCTGGAATGGCTTAAAATACCACATTTAACAATCACATCAATGGCTTTTAAACTTTAGAGGCAAACAGCTTCCTTTTACTACAAATTCAAAGTGAAGGATTAGATGCAAAGCTAACAGATTAATTCAGTACACATTCAAGCTTAGAGACTATCCAATGCCTTAATTAACACCATTACAAGTGTATTTAGCCAACCAGCTGGGTTTTAACAATGAAAAGGTGAAGGTCAATTTAAAAAAAAAAATAAATTGCTTCAAACTAAGGCCCCCTGCTGGGGAAAAAAAACACAGATAATTAAACTGAAAGAAAAAGACTAATAATTATTTTGGTATATTAAGCAACCTTTCCTTAACTAGTGTCTATTTTTAACTGAGGCAGGACCACAATTAAAATTTCACTGACCTTTGCTCTTCTGCACAACTTGAAGCTATTTCCAAACCAATACGTAGTAACTAGGAGAGTTGCACGGGGCAAAGGACTATGGATGCAAGCCCGGCAGAGGGCAGGAGAAGGGCTGCACAGAGAGGGGGAGGGACCAACCCTCTCTAGGAAGGCGAAAGGTCTTGCCTAGCAGTTCCAAAATGATGCCATTATCTCCAGATTAAAAGCAAAAACACAATCTAACTGTGAGCTTAGATTATAGGCTAGATGTTAGGTAAAATTACATTCACTTCTTGGAGACCAGCAGGAAAAAAAGGCCCAAAACACTAGTTAAGCCCTCAGGGGTGTCCAACCCATGGCCCACGGGTTGTGGGCTACATGCAGCCAAGGATGGCTCTGAATGAGGCCCAACACAAAATTGTAAATTTACTTAAAACCTTTTTATTTTTTTTTGCTCATCGGTTTTCGTTAGAGTTTGTGTATTTAATGTGTGGCCCAAGACAACTCTTCTTCCAGTGTGGCCCAGAGACGCCAAAAGGCTCATTATCCCAAGCAGTAGTTATATATGAGCTGTACTAGATCTCTGTGCTTGGTTCATTTTTGAAGCAGAGGGGACCTGCCCAATGTCTATAACTGAAAAATCATCTGCAATGCACGTCTTGGTTGGAAGTAAAGTCCACCTTGCCATACCGAAGCTTACAAGTCCAAATACACACTTGTCTAGCCTCTCTTGCAGCTAGAACCCAGGCATGGAAACCAGGCTCAATCATTTAGATGCACTTGCCCCACACATTCAATTTTTTCCTTGGCTATTCCTTCAGCATTTAGTCTTTCAGATAAATTTTTAAGTCAACTGGTTATGCTGTGTTAAGAAAAATGATGGGATTTTTGGAGCAATGAAAATACTCTATGATATTATAATAGTGAATACATTTCATTACACATTTGTCTAATCCAAAATAACGTATTACACCAAGAACCCTCATGTAAACTATGGACTGGGGTGACAATATGACAATGGATGTTCACCAGTTGTAAAAAACGTCCTACTCTGAGGGGGGACGTTGATAATGGGAGAGGCCGTGGAGTTGGGGAGTGTAGAGGAAATCTCTGTATCTTCCTTCTCAATTTTTCTGCGAACCTACTACTCTAAAAAAAATAAAGTCTTTAAAAAAATAGAATATCATTAGGGAGTAAATGAAATGTATGGAAAATATTTTAAGATCTAGTGGTTTAAAAAATGAATTTGCCTATTCAGGAATATGGTATTTCTCTCCATTTATTCAAGTCCTTCAGTAATATTTTAGTATTTTCTTCAATATGAGGCTTGAACATTTCTTAGGTTGATATTTAAATTTTTTGTTTCTACTAGGAAATGGGACTCTTTTTTCCTATTCATTTGCTAAACAGGGCTGCTGTACAGAAAAGATACTAATTTCCTCTTATATTCACTTGAAATCTTATTAGGCCCAGATTTAATGTCAGGATACTCCCAATCTTAGAATGTAGTAATTATTTCATATTCAAACTAAATAAGTTTAATAATAGTAACATGAAAGTTTTCTGATAGTACAGGCCACATAAAATAAAGAGATGTGGTAGAAGGTTGCAGACCTCTCCAGGAAGCTTTCAAATAAAGATAACACCTCATTTGCTTGTTTTAAATCAGGGTCCTAACATAACAGCATGAAGAGAAAAAAAATATATGCCTTCACCTGGCACTCCCCACATTATGGTTTAATATTGACTTTTGTGCCTTAGCCCTACCCGCGCCCAACTCAAGGGTAAGAGAAAGACAGTGCTCATTTGCTCTGATGGAATGAAGACAAGGTAAATTTACTTTCCCAAAACACATTCTGAAGTTTTTAATATTACGTTCTCTGGTGTGATTTTATAGCCTCCAGGAAACATTTTTTTGCTCAACTATAAGCAATTCCTAGGTAAAAAAGCATAATCATAAAGACTTTTGCTATTTTTAGAGTTCATGCAATGGCTTTCAATAATTTCTCACTGTACATAATATTTCAAAAATCTTTACATACATGTAACTTGAGTGTCACCACCTGCTAACATTTTACCAATAGTTTATAGTATATACATATGACATCTTCTTTTAGGGATAGGAGCTGAGGATATAACTACTTTTCAATACTTGTGAAAAATACTTGCTTTCATTTGAAGAATGCTAAATTTAACTAAGTGATTATTTTCTAAATTCTTAAAATAGGTTCAGCATAAAAGTGTAGTTCAAAATTGTCTGTCAAAAACAATCTACAATGGATAGGAAAAGCAGAACTCAGTATTTTAGCCATAAATATTTCCTATACTTCTATGAGAGTTAAATACATAACAATGAATTTTCCCTTGTGTTTGCAACAAAGATTGTTTTTAATTGGGAACAGTAGAGGAAAAATTTTCCATATTGCAGGAGATATTATTACCCAAGTTTCAGAGCAGTCTCAGTAGATTAGCCAGCTTCAATTTATAGAGAAACTTAGCTATGATTTACTTATATAATGAGAGTTGGCACAGAGCTGCGCATATGAATAGTCAAATTCCAAGTATTTTCCCCAATCATCTTGTGATATAACTTCAAGATTTAAAATTCCATCTGCTTTGTTCCCCAACTAATATAACCGGGTTCTAGTTAAAAGGAAAAAGGCACATACCATACAGATGTTTTATGAGAAATGTTCCCATTGATTTTTCAAGTTGGTTTGCATTAGTAAAAAACCATAGTGTGGGACTTATTAGAAAGAAATGTTTCCAAAAAACCCAAAAAAACAGTAGTTGATCTTAAAAGACCAAAGAGGGAATTAAACCCCAAATAACATGCTGTACAACTGAAAGTTTCAAATGTAAACTACGTTCATTCTCTGGCCCATCTGAAAGGCAGGTTGCCGAAAATCATTCATATACTGTTATTTCACATGGGTATGGACTGGCCATAAAGGATGACAGGTCTGTTGTAAAAGACTGGTACTAAGTGTGGAGTTTTGGCTTGGAGACCCTGGCCACTGGCTGTAGCTCTAGCCAGATAGCTTAGGATCTAACTCTTCGCTTAAAATTATGAAGGCATCTAAGGCAGCAAACAACAAAGCTCCTAGGATGAGTGTCAGATGAGACAAAACTGGAAAAAAAAAATTCTTTTAACTGCTTTCAGAAAAATAAAGAGAAGGATACTTTGGCCATGACCCAACAGAGGGTAAATGTCCCTTTGGATAGAAATTATGGAACTGAAAATTCTCCATAGTAACAACTCTAATTAATTATTCAAAGCTAGGGGTTGATTTTCTAAGGTTAAGAGCTAACTATGGTATCCTGTATCTGTCATTAAAAACTGGTTTCTTCTTTGTATCTGCTTACTTGGGCATTAATGAGAAGCTTCTAATGGACTCTTAACAGCAAGTTTAAAACAAAGACTGAACTTTTAAGGTAAGCTTGCCATTTTGCAGACTTGGTTTCAGGGTTAACTAATAGAGAATTTGTCTAGGTTCCATAACCAAAAAGCCTGCAAGTCCGCTTTATCTGTAAGTGCAGAACAACAGACATCAACAATATCATTGCAAGGTATTACAAGATCTCTTAAAGTAAGGAGTTAACTATAATTCAGTGATGTTTTGGTAATAAAGTGTATTTGTTTATATTTTAAGAGAAATGAGCACTGAGATGTTATTCAATATACGATAATTCGGAAAACCAGCCATTCTCCAACTCTGGATTAACATGAATTCAGAGTGAAACGGCACATTTCAGGGAGATTAGCCCATGCTAACAAGATTTTTTGTTCAGTACAGGTAGATAATATATAGCTTCTCTATCAAGGGAACTAGGGTGCAATACTGAGTGGTTACCAAAATAACCTCAGAAGAGTTCATCGAGGGGCTGGAATGGAGAGTCACATTGACCGCGCACGTACCCGTACTCCACAGACAGAAATGAAATCCAAGCCAAATTAAGTAGCTCTCATCATAATGAAAACCAGCAGTTTGGCACTGAGTGGGGCTACACCTGTTAGGGGGATAACTTGATATGATGCTGCAAAGATGAGGCCTAGTCAGCCAGCAGTTGGTCGAACATATAAACTGCAACTGTGTGTGGAAAAAGGGAAAAGCTTCCCAGAAACCAAATTCCTGGACACACATGCTATCCCACAACGTCTCGAACTTGAACTCGGGATCTGAACGACCTGTTAAAATTATGAACCTTACAAGTCTGCAAGAGGGATTCGGTTCATAACCCAAACTCAATTTTCAAAGTTACTTCTCCCACCAAATCTAGAAATGCATTTCATTCCCACAGGTGCCAGCATGCTATTGTCTAATGCCTGCCACTTCTCCCAAGACCCATTCCCGGGCAGTGACACCTGCCCCGCCTGGAACAGGGCCCTGGTGTCCTGACCCCCACCACGCTTGCCCCACCCAGCTCGTTCCTGGGCACATACCTGTCTCCTTCTTGCTTCCCTTTCCCCCATCTCGGCTCTTCTTCAGCACAGCCTTTAACATCTTCAACACTCCTTTGCTTCTAAAGACAAAAGGAAGGGAGAGAAGAGCTGGAGGTTAGAATATACCCTGCATATTGACACAAGTGGTAACTTGTGTTCAAACAAACAAATCATTTAAGATAATATAAGGGTACCTTGAGCTTTACATTCATTTTTTATGAATAAAAACGGGGAACTAAATGCTAAAGACACAAGGAGTGTTTTGTAACTTTTAATGAAGTGATCACAAGTTCACTAACTATAAAAGTTAAAAAAAAAAAAACCACAACAGTGCATTCTCAGCATTCCACATCTAATTAAAGTTATGAGGGTAAATCTAGGCACGTTACTGTAAGGTGTCTGGCATAGGAATGCGGGTCCTCCCAACCAAAAGAAAACATTAAAAGAGAGAATCAAAAAGATCATGGTTAAGAAGGCAGCTACATGGTCAAAGGCAACATGTTTTACAGGTGCTACTGATTATATAACCACACGGATAACGTTTTGGAAGACTATCAGAAAGCAACATACCTTATAAGCATTTGCAAAATAAACACAGTGGGAACACATTTTAAAACTGATGTCAGGGGATGTGATCAAACGGCCCACACTCAAATGGGTTTTTACTACAAAGAGTTATGACTCTTCTGGGGGATGGGGAGGAAAGCAGACCAGGCCAGTGGCATTAGGGCAGAATCCTTTCAATAAACCAGCTGAAGTTTTAAAGAGGGCTGTACAGAGAATGTAAAAACAACACAATGGCCCAGGCCTAAGATGAAACCTGAAACCATCCAGACAGCAAGAGACAGACAAAAGGACCATTATTTCATCATTTTGGCAGTCTCCCTCAGCTCTCTCCTCTCTGCACTAACTGAGATGAGATGGCTGGACAACTCCAAACAGTTAACAAACCTGAGTGGGTTGTGTTACCCACCGCACCATTGCTAATGCACTAAGGAAAGGAAGGTAGAAGGCAAGGTTTCTCCTGAAAGGAAAAAGAAAAAGAATGAAGAAAGAGGAGAGGAGAGAACAGGGAAGGGAGGGAGAAATTCCTACATACAGCAGTGCTCTCAAACCTGCCTAGTTTGCCTGAAAGCTTAAAACGGGCTCTGTGGAACACCCCACATGACCTCTCAACCCCAGACCAAGCATAGGTTTTGTGGGGATCACTAAGAGGCATAAAGAGTCCCAATGTGCTACCATTCACAGAACCCCACAATAATAAGTACACAGGGTGACCTTTCTTATCATTTGGGCAGAGGCCTGTATGTATTTTTCTAAGCCCACTGTCTTCCTGATAAAGACACAGAGACCCTGGCAGGCTGATGTGCCCCGGGGTCAGACAGCTAATTAACAGTGGGGCCAGAATCCAAACTGCAGACGCCCAGTGAGGGCCCTCCTCCTCCCTTCCGGTGGGACCCACTCTCTCCTCAAAGCAATGAAAAGCTTTGGGCAACACCAATCAACCAAAAAAAAAAAAAAAAAAATCAACAACAAACAAATAAACCTCAGATATACTAGGAAAATAATTCCTTAAGCAGAATTTGGAGAAAGGTATCCTGATGTGTACTGGGGTTAAATCATCTTCCCAACAAGTCTTTACACATAAAAGGGGCATGGCTTAGAGCCTAATTTTCTTTTAAAATGCTACCTGAATGAACCCTAGTAAAAAGATTGGGGTTTCACCTAAAGAGCAAGCCCTGAACCTGGAAGAGGGCCACGGTGTGCTTCACAGGGAACTGTGGGAACACAAGTGTCTCCGGCGGTCATGCTTACAAGAAACAATGCAAACTGTTTTGATATGAAGAACAGTCGGCAAAATTAAAGAATAAATAAATAGATGCCTAGTAAGCACAGACATTTTCTTCTCCAAATAAGTCAATCAACCTTCAGGGTTTGTCATTTACCAAAGACTATACATTTTAAAAATAGAACAAAGAAAAATGTTGAAGAGTTCATCCGAGGTCCCATTTGAACTCTTCCGATTTAATCCTGATGAATCACCCCGGTTGGCACCGCTCCACAGCCCATCCATCGTGCCACTTGAAATATACGTCCCACAGGGCAAGCACTAGGAGACACTGACTTGGGCATCTCGTCCCAGACACTCTGAATGCCTGTTTTGGAGGAGCTCAGCTGTTTTTTAGGTTAGTCACATCTTCCACATCAGTGGTCTTGAGTAAAGTGAAAGAGGCTATCAGATATTTGCTATAATGTTTGGGTTTGTTTGTTTGTTTTTCAGTTCCTGCTTTCCTCTATAAATAGCAAGTCAAGGGAAAGAGCTTAAATTTATAGTCAAGCGCTACTCAAATTGTGAACTGGAGAAACTAACTGATTATACCTGGGAGCAAAAGTAAGGAACCCCTGCACACACTCACACCACAAACTGAAAGGGAAAAAAACTAGACAGTTCTCAGTGAGTGAAATCCTGAAATTAACACAGATCACCGTGGAGCTACGTGAAGTCACCAGGAGTCCCAATCATCGATGCCCCAAAAGACATAACTGGAACTTGATTTCATCAACATACCTAAAGACAATGCGCCCACCTGAAGGGGGTGAGGGGTCACTCAAAAAGAGCAACTATAGTTACAGGCTGAATATAGTCCAGAGAAGATTATTTGACACAGCTGACATTACCTCTGTAATGGGTTGGCCAAAAAGCCCGTTACATTTTTTCCATATTATGGCTCCAGTAGCGCCTAGTTGTCTTTAACCTCACTCCAAACAATTTTGTTAGACTGTGTTGTCACAGCTGTCATATCAGTGTGCACTTAAAAAAATCAAAATTGGTGAATTTTTGTGCAACCATTTTAAGATGGAAGATGGGAAAAGATATGCAATATTTTTGGCGTATTATGCTTTGTCATTTCAAGAAAGGTAAAAATACAAATGAAACACACACAAAAAAGATCTGTGCAGTGTATGGGGAACATGCTGTGACTGACTGGACATGTCAGAAGTGGTTTGCAAAGTTTCTTGGTACTATTGACATTTTGGCCAAATAATTCTTTGCTGTGAGCTGTCTTATGCACTGGAAGATGTTTAGCAGCACCCTGGCCTCTGCCCACTAGAAGTCAATAGTGGGAGATAGCCGACATACTCAAAATATCCAAATCAATAAAGTTATTGGTGAAAATGAAAAATGTGTCTTATTTTTACGGAATAAACTAAACAAACTTTCCAGCCAACTCAACACGTATAAACACCCCCCCCACATCCAATTCTAGAAATGGATCCATAAGGCTGTCGGAGCCCAGTGCTATTAAACATTGGCATCACATAACTACTTTGGCTTGTCCTGATCCTGTTGTCACTGAAAAGCACCTCACAATTTGGCTCCTTTCTCAGCCTAACAACAGTAGGGAGGGTGATGGTCTAGTCAACCCAACACAGCTACCTGGCTTGTTGACAGATAGTCCGGGAATAAATTAATAAATGGATGTTCTGGCTTTAAACAAAAGCTCTCACGAGCTCTGTTAAAGAGAGCCACTTTGCCAAGTACCATCTATTGGAGAATACTTAGTTTCTGACCCCAGTTTGAATACAAAAGAAGACAGAGGTAAATTCACGGATGTAAATGCCACCAAGATGCAGTCTTGTAAAGTCAGCCAAGCAGGCTCTCCCGAGTGGCACCTTCTGCTTGTCGTACACACACCCCTTCTCACTACGTCTACTGTAAATTTTCCCCTAAAAAGGGTGAGCACTACCCTGCCACAGAAATGAGTCAAACAGAAACGCAAACCAGCCTTTCTGAAACATTCACACCCAACTGATTCAATGACAAGCCCAACACACGGAAAAAGAACGGCCAAAAGTTATCAAGTTGCCACTTGAGGATAATACATGTGGTAAGGGAGTAGTTAGAGGCAAGCGTCACAGGACAAAACATAAAAGATAGTGTCCTTTTTCACTTTATATATATTATAGACCAAAATGCACAAGCTCAACTAAAATACTGGCCAAATAGAATCCCTCAATTTCTCCCCATCAAACTTAGCCTCTATGACAGCAAGTAGTACAAATATATGGTCAGATTTGAATATTTAATCTTTGAAAAAATAGAGACTTCTGCTGTTATTTCTTTAAACTATATACTTTTGAGAAACAGGAAAAACCAGCCTCTAGTTTACAACAACTGAAATTAACTAACAGGAGAGAATTTCCTATAATATTCTACAGGAGACCATTCTGCGTGGCGTGGGCCCAGCTCCCACTTGGAAAGGCCAGTGGAAAGCAAGGTCCAGCAAACAGGACTCATGCCCATGGATAGGTTCTCCTGTGGGGAACCAGGCCTGCATTGTACCCAGGCTGCTATGAAACTTGCTTTTTGCTAAAACTACCTCACCCTGGATTGAGGCAGCAAACGTTTACTGCGTATCTTTGAAGAAACTTCCTAAAATCTATGCTAAACCTTCCAATGACACAAGTGTAACCAGTTCAACCACTTTTCCCTTTACATTTGCAAATATCCTTCCTTTTTGATGTAATTAGCAACATCCTCTCCTTTGTTTTCTGTAAAAGGTAACCACCTAAAGCGAACCTGTGCATAGTAAATGAGGACCATCCTCAATGTAGCTTGCCCAGAAAAGCAATAAAAGCTTGTCAAGGTAATGGTCAGGGTGCTCTCCCCTTGAGAGAGTGGCCCTGCCGTCCTGTCCCTTTTCCTCCACAGGACTCAGTAGTGATGTGAATTTGTCTCGTCTCAGCCTCAAGGCCTCGGACACTGTGGGCCAGTGCCCACATCAATATTCATTTAAAAGAAAAATGTGAGTATATGACATTACCCTTGAAGATCAATGACCGGAAGTCACCCGGGTTTCCTTACATTATACAACATCTAAGCTTTCCAAATGCCATAGAGTCTTCCTATAAAATCCCCAGAAGTTAATCAAATATCAAGCTTACTTTCACTTGTTGGATTTCCCCTTTAACACATACAGTCTTTGGGAATAGGTACAATGTCCCAATGTTATATGTTGGAATTCTACACACTGGTTGCCGTAGTATATAAAATACGACAAAAATCACTCCAGATACAACAGTGGGACGAGTTCAATACGAGACAAAATCTATTCTACTGTTAATCGCCATGGCACTTAGTATAACAATGGCCACCTTGTATGAAATCACAGAGCAATGAAAGCATTAAAATGTTTCCTCTTCTGGAGTGCCATACTGCCTGTTTATACAATGTCAAGTTGAATCTGTGAGCTGAGGGCAGGGACTACGTTTATTCTTTAACAGACACAAACAGAAGCCAGAACCAACTCCATTCTCAGTATTATTTCTTTTGACAATTAACTGGGTTACAATGAACACAGATGAGTGGTTTCTTCCAAATCAAGCAATTAACAAACATTTATAGCAGTTAATATTACAGAGAACACACCTACACATTCTAATTCACTAGGAATGCAAGAAAGCTCAGTTAAATCCATGTGACATCAGGCAATGGGATACAAGGGAAGGAAATGCTGCATTTCATAATATCCCTTAATGTCCACACCTGAATTAACCTTAAAATATCAAGATAAAAATAAAATTTTATTATCTAGTTATCCTGAATAAACACATACTCTGTGCACACTCCAGCTGACGGAGCTTCTCCCATCAAACCACCCATCTGACCTCAAAGCAGAGCTGTCCCTGAAAGTGCCTCTTTTGTTTTGCCAAAATAAATCAATAAAGCCAGAGTAGAAATTTTTACAAGTGAAAACACTGGAAACTAAGATGCACATAATTTTTAAGAAATATTTTTTATTTCAGAGAAGGGAGAGACATCAGAAACACCCTCAATTGCCCCAGCTGGATGGCTCAGTTGGTTGGAGCATCATCCTGCCAGCGGTGTCCAACCTTTTGGCGTCTCCGGGCCACACCGGAAGAAGAAAAGTTGTCCAGGGCCATACATTAAATACATTGTAACACATAATCACCCAAAAAAGTCTCATAATATTTTAAGTAAATTTACGATTTTGTGTTGGGCCGCATTCACAGCCGTCCTGAGCCGCTGGTTGGACACCCCTGTGTGTGCAGCGGAAGCTTGCAGGTTTGTCTCCTGGTCACGGTACATGCCTAGGATGCAGGTTCAATCCCCGGTCAGGGCACATACGGGAGTCAACTGAATGATATTTCTCTCTCATTAATGTTTCTCTCTCTCTCTCTCTCTCTAACCCCCACTACCTCTCTCTCTAAAAATCAGTAAGTGTATGCTCAGGTGACAATTCTATTTAAATCCTCAATTTTAGGAACTCAAATTTTTTTTTCCAAATGGTAAGGAATGAGACTCATCTAAATAATCATCATGTCTTCTAATGACTGACTGCCTTTACAACTTTTCTTTGCACCAGCCACCCTTAGTGTACACCAAAAAGAAGGAGACAGGTGGTGGCAGTGGGGGTTTGGGGCTGCCTACAAGATAAATAATACAAAACAGAGCAAATAGGAGAAAACAAAGTAGAATAGAGACTACATAAGGAAAAACGGGGGGATGCCAGAGCAGGCACTGGCTGTTTTCTGGAAATTCACGGGAAACTGCATTATAGAAGCTTCCTGAAAGCAAGAGCCGTATCGTATCTCAACATTCTTTCAGAGCTCCCATGAGGCTGGGAAAAACCAACTCTTAATGAATACTTGAAATTCCAGGAGGTTTCTCTCACATTTTTTTCCTGTGGTAGAAAAAGCCTAGGAATCAAGAGACCTAGTCCTATAGCCCTGGTCTCAGCACTGTGACTGGGAACCAGTCCCTGAATTTCTCTAGGACTCAAATGCCTTGTCCAGAAAAGCTGTGAGAGAGGAGAGGGGACTATTGATCAAGCATCCAGAAAGCAATCATGATAATAAGGAAGGAATCGGCCTTTGGTTTTGCTTCGCTTGCACAGCTGGGAAACACAGCATCATTCCTTCCCTAACACACACAGGCCCAACCTTCGGGTCTTTGTTCAAACCCATTCTACAAATTGTGCCTCTAATTCTACTGTTCTTTCCTTATGAGTTCCTTTGGTCTTGGGTAAAATGACTTCAGATTTGAGTATGAGTTATTTAAAAGCACAGTAAATTTACAGTCACAAGCGATGTAAATTTAAGTGTTCTGGGCAGGAAGTTTTAACTCAAATGTTTAAGTTCTGATGTACAAAATTAAGTGTAAACTTCCCATTAGATTAAAATCACTTTCAACTTACATTTAAAATATTCTGTAGGAAGATACATAAATTCTTTCAGAAAAAGTGTTTTTAAAAAATCTGACTTCCCTAAGCTGGTATTTCAAGTTGCTGAAAAATGATTATATACAAGCTTGTTTAGAGAAGTTCTCATTTTGAATACTACTTGACAAAAAGGAAATTTCACTTTTGGAGGAAATTATGGAGAAAGTATTTCCTTCTGGTTGCAAAAGCCATTTTTGTATATTGTGAAGGGATTTGGTACTGCAACGTTTTCTTTTAAGATTTATTTATTTTTAGAGAGAGGGGAAGGAGGGAGAAAATAGGGAGCATAACATTGATGTGTAGGAGAATCATCAATTGGTTGCCTCTCACACACTCCCGCAACCAGGACAAACCCACAACCCAGGCATGTGTACTGACTGGAAACCAAGCTCATGACCTTTTGCTTTGCGGGAGGATGCCCAACCCACTGAGCCACACGGGTCAGGGCTTGGCAGTCCAACTTTTAATACTCGCTTCTCCAGAAAACCTTCACAGTCCATGGAGTCAAAAGGTGTCTTTAAAACCATACTCCACTCCGAACTGATACATGGTTATCAATTTTAAAAAATCACAACGAAAACTGTTGAACTCTACAAATCCCCATGGCACCCAGCAATGTACCTTATGAGGTACAACGAACACTAAAAAAATCTCCTACAGTGAATGAGTAGCAGGGTTGTTATGGAAGGGAAATCAAAACCAATGGCAAGTCTCTCCTACGATGGGTTGGAATTAACAGTTTAAGGATTCTTCTGGTACCAAGTACTAATTTTCAAGTTTATGGTCAAAGTTACGTGGCTTATGCATGATGAACAGCACAACGAATCAAAGCTGAACAGGAAGAGAGTGAGGCCTTGAGGAGGTACGACAGCCAGAGAGAACCGGGATGGTATCACAAAGAGATCAAAGACCAAACGAAGCCAGACTAAGTGAACTGGAAAGTCTGGTCCTTTTTAATCAACTTGAAAATTTTAGATGGGGAGCAATTCCGGACAATGGCAAAGTGTGCACAACAGCTAACTTCCGAGTCCGCTACAGCAGAGTGCCCTCAAGTGAGGGTTGCTGGGAGCAAAGAAGTGAAGGAACTTGATTCTTCATTGGGGAAGGTAATGCAGGAGGCAGGATTTGGGTTATCAACCACTATCCTAATAACTAGTGATAACTAAGCGTTTACTAAATGTCAGGTAAGATGAAGAGTGTATGTACACATATAATCTCATTTTGGTCTCAAAAAATCATCTATGAAATAGTTTACTCCTTTGTTTTTATAGATTAAAAAAAAATCTTCAGAGAGATTAACAACTTCCTGAGGTCACACAATGAGCAAAGGTGGAGCTGGAACTTGAACCCAGAGCTGACATGAAAGCTCAGGCACTGAGCTACCATCTCCAAAATCCTCAATGAACTTGGGGGAGGCAGGACAGAGAGATAACCAGGAGAGCACAAAATACAAGCCTCACAGACAGTGTAGTTGTTATGGACCCAATCAAGAAAATCTGAGAGAAAGCCACCAGCCACTCTGGGCCCCGGGCACCATATGGCCAAAAGCTCACGGAGAACCACCTAGGGTCTGAAGAAGAACCCCAGTCTTTGAAGTGGTCCCATCCTCTCTCACATAGCTCCATGGAGGGCGTGACGAGGGTCACAGGGTGCTCCCCGGTGTAAGGTTCACAGCAACTGGAGACCTAAGTCCCAATCTTCATTATGGTTTTTAGCTCCATAACAACCACGCCTGATTATCTTCTCTTCTCTGTTACCTTCTCCTTCCTGCTAAGTTTTCTGCTTGTTTCATACAACCGAGCTATGATCTCTAACTTACATTGACCGCCTTCTTGACCTATAATAGTTACAACTTCCCAAATAGAGGTACAAGGCTTTAGGTAAACAAGATGACTGGACAAGCGGCTTTGCCTGCCATGGACTCCGCTAATGGAAACACTGTTCCCTTTTCTGCTTGCCTGGACAATCCCAGATCTTCCCCTTGGGTGTTATAATTTTAAGAAGAAAACTTTATTTCTTGTTCATGAGACCACTGTAATCACAGCAGCCCATCGGAGGAGTCTATGGCATGGGTGACAGGCCTTTAGTCTGAAAGGAGGAGAGACCTTGAGGAAGTGTCAGAAAGTCCATTTTTCAAAAAGTGTTAAAAAGCATTCAATCAATCAATGCCAGTGGAATGAAGTCTGCTCTTATAAATCTAAAGAAATTAAATTTTTAAAATTGCACTACATCTGGCCTCAAAGTGAAAAAGGTCAGACAACTTCAAAGATGCCCGCTGAAAGGCAGCTATTCATTTCAGAAAGATCTCTTGCTTATGTAGCTGACAGATGGAGCGTTCTTAAAGCCCCAGAATATAAGACATCAACACCCCTCCTCCACTTCTGTCAGTGACTTGCTATGATGCTCTGAACAAGGTTATAACCTCCTCAGGTCCTAATTTCACTAGGATGGGAATACTCACGTATTTTTTTTTTTTTATAACTCCCCCAGGTGATTCTCATGTGTGGCCAGCAGCGCTTAACTTACCACTAACTATATTCCAGGCCCTCCTCTAAGCATCTAGCCATTTAATCCTCACATCCACCCTATGCAGAAGGTACTATAAATACCTTCAGACTACAAAGAAAGGCACAGAGAGGCTAGAGGCATGCCCAGCATCACTCAGCTCGTAGGGACAGAGCCAGGGTGCCCAGCCAGGCAGTCTGATCCAGAGCCTGACCACGCAATCTCTATCCTGTGCCCCCCTTTTTTGGATAAAAATGAAAGAGACTAGCTTCCAGGGTCCTGATGTAGTTGGTCACACACAGACAAAACTTCCACGTAGGAAAAAAGGAAATCATCTTTGGACATACCCCTCCACTCTTGGAGCAGCATCTCATGCCTCAAATCTATCCTTAAAAAGAGAATTTACTTCTCTTGAGAGACACCAGTTCCTTAAGTTCTGCTAGGCATCCAACTTATTAGAGTTATTTCCAACTACATTGTGTGACCTGGAGGCATCACATGACAAAATACATTCTAAAATGTGCAAGCTCTTCACGAGCTTACAGGGGAGGATAATTTGGGGCAGAGATCTGTCTCACATGCCAATGCTCCCCTGATCCTAACAGTTACCCACAAGGTAAGAACCATTATTCAAGAGGAGCTCAGAAAACCACCCATTTCTTATTACATGAATTGCATGAAGCTGGTGAAAAGGTAATGGGATGGGGACAAGAATGGCCCAGTGCCCGAACTTTCTCTGGGCAGTTGCACACAGTCCAATAGATGTAATCAAGTTTTAACCCTGAACACCAAGTTCTACATATAAACGAGGGCACGCCTGCAGTGAAGAGCTGGGTCCAAGCCATAGAAGCACTGCCTCTTCCCATAGCTAAAACAAACAACGCACACATCACTGTGCTTTTATCTGAAATTGTAAGGGACACAATTCTCAGCCATGTACAGTCGGTTGCAGGAAGCAGGCCTGACGGGGATGCGACAGGGGCCTGTGAGAGAGGTCGCAGGGGAATGGACAATGACTCAATTTTTTAATTCCCTCTAATAGCCCCAAATGGGGAATACCAGAGCTCCAGATGATAAAAGTCAAAGACAAGTCATGCCTGGAAACAAAAGCCAAATATGTTAAGACTTTTTTTTTATGTTAGCAAAGCCAGTCTCAAAGTAAGATGAAAAAGACACAGGGTGCCACCCAAGGCAAGAGTTTGCGACCTTTCAAGCGACGTGAACTGCTTCAGCAATCTAGACCTTCTAATCAGAATGCTTAGAAATGATTTTGACATTGAAAACATGATTACCCACCCCCCAAAAAACCACTTATATTGAAACACAGATATCAAAATACTATTTAAAAAGCAAATCTGTGATAATAGTAACGTGTGCTTCTTAATGCATAAAATACAAGATGCAGCTGCAGGTCTAATAGCTACGGTAGTTTCTAAGCAGTGATAGGCATAAGTGATTGATTAAACTGTCTCCAACAATGTGATACAAAAGTCTGTAATTTCTATGTGCCAAAGCCACGGGTGCTACTGAGAATACCTGGATTGGTGCCCACTTTCATGACTGAAGGAAAAGCCACAGTTGGGGTAGAGGCTAGTGAAAATGAAGATGTAAAACTTTTTCCACCCTTCTAAATTCACAGAACCTCTGAAGTCCGTCCAGGGACCCCAAGGGTGAGGGCCCCTGATCCGGACAATCAGAGTCAGACACAATGGAGCAATTACTCAGACTTGCCAAGAGCTCAGGTGCCTCTAGAGAAACAGAAGCTCAGCTTTATCCCACTCACAGAACCACGGAAATTCTGAACATTAAACAGTAACTTGCTGATTGGCAAACATCGGCAGGACTGGGTATTCCACATATGCCCCACTCCTAGCAACCCCATGCCAAGTCCTGTGGATTAGTCTTCACAGTAGTCTGTAAAAGTTCTCTAACAAGAAAGTCCATCACCACCAAATTACAAACTCACCCACAATAACGAGCCTGGCACCAAAGGAGAAACACCTGGGGAAATTTTTGGTGAGACATTATGCAAAAACAGGAAAGCCAGGTTAAATATTTTGGACGGTAATATTTTATATTGGTTTTGTTGCTTTTTGGATGCTCTCCTTACCTTTTTAAAAAGCACTTAAGATCCAGCAATTAATTAGATCAGACTTCTAGCAAGGGTGGTACTCCAGGCTTGGCTTCTCCTGCCCCCACCGCCTCTCGCACCCTCTCCCAGCTGCCCTAAATCAGGGGATGCCCTGATTTATAAATATAATTCAGAGTCCAAAATACATGAACTTGCACTGGGCCACTGCCAATTTCTCATGGGTCCTGGGTAAGTGAGACGGTTTTTGTTTTCATGGTTAGGACCTACAACAACAGCTGCGAGAGCGTAAGACTTTTCCTAGACTCATAAAATTACCTAAGTCTGGCTTGCAGTTTCAGCTGTGGCAGCAGCCAAATTTCGCAGAAAGATGCCAGCCTTGTGCAGTTCTAGAAGAGCTGAGACGGTAGCTCTGTATACTAAACTGAAGGCATCCAAACCCGGCCCAATAGCAAAAAAAAAAAAAAAAAAACCTAAATTTTTAAATTCAACTAAATTTTGAATTACAGATTACTTCCTATGCATCAGGATGACAAATGTCATTTTTAAGAGTGCCAGAGAATTTTAATCAAACCTATGACATTCAAGCTTTATACGCAAAGTTACGTGGCATGCCCTGTATGAACATGTTTTTTGTTCTATAAAACCCAGTGAAAGGTTCAATGAAAGTCCTCAGTGACTCTGCGGTGAAACCTTTGATCATGGATTCTGTCACCACTTCTCTGAACACACAAAGACAGAATGAAACACAGCCCAAAGCTAAGGAACAAAATTGGCATTGTGACGTGGCGCAGGAACCACAGGGGCATGTCCACGCCCACTCAGCTCTCTGTTCTTCCAGTCGGGGGTGGGGCTTGGGGGGTGAGTTCCAGAAGCTCCAGTCTCCAAACTGAGAAGTTTCCTTATACATGTACATGTAGCAGTTACAAAGTTACTTCCTACATGTAAGTGTGTGGTCCAAATGCCTCCCGTTAAGGAAAAGCAGCCCGATTAAAACCCAGTGGAAAATAGGAACACATGTTTCTTCAATGTCTTTAAATCACAGTTGGATGTGAAACTATTCTAGATATAATGAAGATGTTACACAGATGTATTAAGATTTCATGGTCTCCGTGTAACATCTTTCTGGTGCAATAAAATATGAGTCTGCAACAAAGCTGGATATAAAATAATTTTTTAAATATCTGGACCTTGCTTTTATGCACTCAACTTCCCAAACCAATTTCCTTCTGCCTTGTCATAAACCTAATGAAGCCCATACTTCAGTGTCCTGAGAATTCACTGAAAACCACAAAGACATTTCATCTCCAACTCAGAGGTATATTATGACTTCTGATAATTACCTCCTCTTAATAATACTGTAAGTCTGTTACAAATAGAAGACCTAAATTTACTCCACAAGTCCAACAAACCACCATGAAAATACTAGTAGAGGTTGAAACAAAAGCACCCTGCGGCAGACACCGTTACGTTTTTCATTACGAAGTATCTCGTTCATTCCTCACAGCAAGAAGCGGGTAGGAGCTATAACTGGCTTCACTGACAGAGAAAGAAACTGAGACTTAGAGAAACTCAGCAGCCCCACCCCAGGCCACCTTCCGTCTGACCACCAAACTCCACTTCCTTTCTTGGAGAAAAACATACTAGAACGCCGCTCGGGCACACAAGACGGCACGAAGTACAAGACCAGCCTCTACTGCACAAACACGGGCCTAAAGATAGCACTGTGACAAAGCTCCAACGTTACTGTGATAACTGGGTTTTATTTAAAACTGTATCACCACATACCCCTGAACATTTATACTTACCCTTCTGAAAGGGAAACTGGATGCCGTGACCTCAAATATACAATTCCAAAGCCCTCAATCTTGGCTCTCTCTTCTCTGTACCATTTTCTTTGGGAAAAAAATCATCTTAAAAACCACGTCTTTCAACTGCCACCTCTGCGAGGGCAGCCCAGAGACCTGTCTCCACACTGCCTGACCGCGCTGCAGCGGCGTGCTCATCCCCAGCTTGCTGGTCTCAGCCCCCCAACACAAGCGCAACGTGTCCAGAACAGCTCTCCTTCCTCTTTCCCCGACCTCCAAACCCCACTCACCAGCCCGTGTTCCAGGTTGTTGCCGAGAAGCAACCCCCCTGTCAGTCCACCAGAGTCAAGGTCTCTACATCCTCATGGCCTCTGTCCTTGTCTAGCGAACGTCCATCAAGTTACTAAGTCTCACCAAATCTGTCCCCTCCCCACCCCCTCCCACCAATCTGGGGAGGCCTTGCTGTCCCACAGGATTACTCCAAAAGCCTGCGGTCTGATTCCTCACACTTCAGCCCAGTTAAAGGGCATCGGAATCACCTGCAGGGCTTGTGAAGCCACTTTGCTGGGCCCCATCCCCTGAGGCTGATTTTTAGGAGTGAAATGAAGCTGAGGCTCTGTATTTCTAACAAGTCCCAGCTGATGATGAGGCTGCTCCTCAGGGCTCACAGCCCCGAAAGCCACTGCTTTAGACACGCCCTTCCCACCTCACAGGAACTCTTCCTGAAACGTCCCTTCATCCACCTGCAAAAGCCTTTTTACATCTGAAAATTTAGGCCTGTGATAACTACATTTGGATGGTAAAAGCTTCTACTCACCAAAGACCCACCGTCTTCAGATACATTATCTGTCACTTGCAGTTAAAACCCTGTAAGATATACAGCATTACCCCAAATTTATAGGGCAATTTTGTAAAAATGAAAAAATTTGAGACTTAGAGAAGTTATATGATTTCTAAATTCTGAATGACAAACTGTTTTCAATGACTCTATTTTAATTTACCTACCTACAGCTAAATATGAACTATCTAGTTTTTGTAGATTATATGCTTATCTGTTCTAAAACAGTTATGCTCAGATCTGATAAAAATTAGATCTACGAATTCCCTACCTGACAGAGCCTCTTCTGCCTTTATCACTGCTGGCAGGTGTATGATTCAGTCAGCACGAGGAGACATCCAGAAGAGTTTATACTTTCACATGCTATCATTTATGAGCGAGAGACAGAAGAGGCTCGTCTGAGCTGGCCAATGACTGACTTCCAAAAATCGCCTTGAATTTTGAAGTACTTTCCCTTATGCCATTCCTTCTGATTATCATAAAAAGCCCTCTGAGGGGTCACAGCATGACCCCACCATCCTAATCTCAGGCAACCCAGCTAATGCTCAGCTGATGGGGCCAGGGATTGGACCCTGATGAAGAGAGAGACCATACCTTTGCCATTAAGGATCTTGTCCTTAGTACCTACTATGTAAGAAAAAATAGACAGTTATGACACACAAATATGAATAAGACCTGCTTCCTGCCCTCGACAAAGTCAGCCTACTCACCAGAAGTCTAAAACAGTGCTGGGGCATTATGGGAATGGAGCAAGACTTTTCTGGAGTCAGGCAGACCCACCTTTAGGTTTAAAATCCCCAAACCCTAACTCCACTGGGCTTTACATGCCCTTTGATCCTGGGCCTATAGCATCATCTCCATGAACCTTAGATTCCTCATTTATAACAGAGGTGATACACCATAAAATAGTTGTGAAATTTAGAAATAAACACAGGAAAAGTACCTAGGACTGTGCCTAGCATGAAGTGTATATTACATAAATAGTCAAAATTGTCTGTTATTAGATCTGCTGATATAGGCCCAAGTACTACTTTTAAAGCCCATAATAATAAAATGTCAGTGGAATAATCTTTTCCTTTCTTATTTAGACATTAAAATGATAGGACAGAATTGCCAATTAAAATACAGGGCTGACTGAAGGAGGAGGAAGGATGAATCACAGTTCTGGCTTGAATAATGCCAATGACCAAAGTGGGAAAGCAGACAGAGACATGGGGGTGAGGGAATTTTGGGGGAGGGCTGGGGGCAGGAAGTAGGCAATAATTAGGAGGAAAAAGGGTTCAGTTTGGATATTGCAAGTTAAAAGTACATATGAGTCATCCAAGTAGAAATGCCTAAAAGATTGTTTGAGATGAGGGTGAAATTAGAGAGAGACTTGAGGGCCATTAACATGTGGCTGGTAGCTGAGGTCATGGAAGTACTGTGGTCCCCAAAGAGGCGGAGCAAACTGAAGAAAAGCACCAAGGAAGAAGGCCCAGGACACAGGAACATTTAAGGGCAGACACAGCAGGACCTAGGAAGAAATGAAAGGAGGAAAAGCAAAGCAGTCAAGAATGGTGCAAAGGAACCTAGAGGAGAGACTTGCAAATGAGGAATGCCATAGAAAGTCATGTCAAGAACCCTATCAGCCCCTGACCCGTGTGGCTCAGTGGGTTGGGCGCTGTCCTGCAAACTGCAAACCGAAAGGTTACTGGATCTATTCCCAACAGGGGCATGTGCCTGGGTTGTGGGCCAGGTCCCCGGTGGCTGCACGCAAGAGGCAACAGATCAATGTTTCTCTCACACTTCAATGTCTCTCTCCTTCTCTTTCTCCCTCCCTTCTTCTCTCTCTAAAAATAAATAAAATCTTTAAAAAAAGAATCTTATAAGAGGCCATTTGTGACCTTAACAAGAGCAGTTTCATGAAGTTGAGGCAATGGAAACCAAATGACAAGTCTTCTGTAAGGTCCCTCCTAAATGGTAAAATTCTTTGATTTCAAAATAGAAACTTCCTATTTTCCATGAAACCCATCATATTATTAAAACCTCACAGAACAACGGGTTGTAGGGTCTTCTTTCATAGAAAGGGAATTTGCAAAAGAAACAGTTAAAAACCACAAAAACCATTTAAAATGATCCTTCCTATTAAGCTCCTATCTACTTCTTAAAGTTGGTCCCAGAGAAGGAGAAAAAAGATTAGCTAATTCTCTGCCACCCAAAAAACTGGAGGAGGAAAAAAAAAAACATGTATAACTTATTAATAAATTTCCTGTCCAAAAAATCTCTAAGGGCAATACACTTAAATAGCTATTCAATGTTACTTTCAGAAATGTGTTACCACAGGTCAGAGGCTTTGGTTTCAATATGCAAATCTATGCATACTTCGGTAAAATTCCAGGTAAGCAGATTCCCACCTGGATTTCTAAATCAGCCTAAGCTCTTGTTAAATACAGTAAGTTGTCCTTCAACGTCCTTGTATACTTACAACCATAGAAAGTGTTGTCACAGGCAATTTTAAATTGAAGTTATAAAACGGTTCTACAATGCAAATTATGGCACAACAAGGCAATGTTTGGGTTGGCAGTGTAAACTAGTTAAACTAGTTAGGAGAGTTCAAAACTAATTCCCCCCAAACATCTGCTCAGGCTAAGAAAGAGGGTTTTGTTTGTAAGGCTCCTCCACATACAAATATTTTTCAAGCAGTTACACACCATCACCTTTTGAGGAGCTCTGAAAAGACACACATCCAGCAAAGACTCCCTCCCCTCCCCCACGATTGTAACTCAGCACGCCTGGGAAGTCTCAGTGTCCTCATTTTTAAAGCTTCCTGGGGGATTCTGTTGTGCATCCCACTGCCGGGCTCCTGTCGAGAAGCTCTGCCTTTGGAAGGATCTCCCAAAGCTTCGGGGAGCAATGTGGCTACTCTGTTCTTCATGGACAAGCAAGGCATGGCAGCGGGGGTGAATGCAGAACAGGGAATCCTGCTAGCAAGCCACACCAGACAGACAGACAGCGGAGTGCACCTGCATATCACATGGGCGGTTCAAGAATTCAGACGTTTGGAAGCAACTATGACCGTGACCCCCATCTCCTATGGAGGAGCATTTCCAACATGCACAGAGCAAGGACCCGGTGCAGAGTCCTCGGCGACTCCAGTCAACCATGCCGTCCAGGACCTCCCGCAGATTCCTGCTCTGCCGCCTCAACTGTGAGCAGCTGAGCACACACGAGACCAGTCCTCCAAGCTGTGCTCACTGAGGACAGGACTGCAGACTGTTCTCAGCCCACTCTCTTGGACTAACCTCCAACCTGACTAAACCCCTTGAAGTAGGCATTCTGTTTCACAATTTACATGTAGGACTACAGTGCAGGAAACCCACAGACAGGAGTCCGTTAGCAACTTTCCTAAAGTTCCTGAAGCCACACAAATAGAAAATGCTCCTTGACACCTGGGGGAGGGGACCAACCCCATTCAAAATAAGTTACAACACCTGCAAAACAGGTGGGAGACAGTACCTCAATCAGTTGCAACTGGTGTGAACCTAAAAAGCCAACCCAGGCGGGGCAGTGAGGTAAGGAGCGTTGTAAATGTTCTCTTGTTCGCCTCCTGGTAGCTAAAGAGGGAATTGTGATTCAACTTCACATAGTTCTTCATGGCGAACAGGGAACAGGAGATGACAGTGATAAAAATAGACAGCCAGTCCGACATTATCAAAAATCTGAAAACCTGTATCAGTTGTACTTCTGGGTAAGCACACTGGAAGCCAAGACACTAGGCCATTCACTCAACATACAGTAAATGTTTTCAGTGGGAAAGTACTGTGCCAGACACTAAAAAGACCAAAAAACCCTGAAGTAGGCGCAAATAAGTAAAACTAGAAAAGTTCTGAAAGAAGGTACTGAAGCATCCATATTATTAAAGAGTGCTTTAATATAACTTAGACACTGATTTATTTTTTTAAATTATCCTTAAATTTGTATGAATAAAAACCCGATTTACCTTCAAAGCTCTCAACACTTTCAGAAAATAGCATATCTTGGAAAACTTGGTCTGTCAAGAGGCCAGTTCCCCCCTCACCTCTGAATTCTCACTCACCTCACCTCACCCCAGGCTCCACTTGCTTGCAACAGAGAGGAGCTGTCTCCCTCGGGGGCACCGGCCAAGTTCCTCCGGACAAGATGACCACAGAAAGCTGGAAGGAAAACTGGAAAAAAGGAAACCTGTCAGCACACTCGCAGGGCGAGACACGCAGCACAGAGTTTATAAACCCAGTTACAACCTCCTAAAAATCCCAAGGAGGCCGCGACGGGCAGGAAGCAGACGGCAGCACATCCAGGCTGCTCTCCCAGGGAGAAGCTGAGGGAGCTTCTTTCGGCTTCCCTCCGTCCAAGGCGACCAGGGACTTTCACTGAACGCCCCTTGTCTAGAGCAGGGTACTGAAGTGTCCCATTTACCTCCTCCACTATCTCAGGTTTTCTCTTTACGAGATGCTAACAGGTTTAAAGCCCAACAATGAAATTTCTCAAAGGTTTAAGATAAGGGGCCAAGAACCTCTCTAAAACACAGTTCTGAAGTTCTCCAGGTACCTCCTTCCCCTATGTCCTGCCCCACTCCTCACAGGCCCCAGCTCTCTACACAACTCACCATTTCCGAACACACTGCCCAGTTTCACGCTCTTGCTCTCCCTGTCCCCCATCCTGAAACACCTCTCCCCGACTCTGGAAATTAGTCATCCTCTACACACAGCTCAAGTGTCCCCTGCATGCCCCAGCCCGGCCCGCCCCCATGGCATCTCCCAGTCGTCCCCCACCCCCACCCCCAGAACACCTTGCTGGTACCTGTGTTCTGTCATTTGCTTCCCTCTGCCTTCATGTCCCCTCCTACCAGTGTCTCAAGGGCGGGTCTCACCTGGCGTCCCCACACCTGCCTCCTGCTCTGAGCAGAAGTAGAGGTCTGTGTGTTGACTAAAAGGCCCAGTGAAAGGTTTCCCGTGCCTGGCTCCGAGTCTTTCCCTGGGGAATGTTCTCTTCACTGTTACCCAATCCTGGAAAACGTTCTTTTTGAAGGGAGCTCTCCGTGCTCAAAGACACAGGCAACCAGGCTCTCGCCCAAGTCGATTCCCTCCTCAGCAGTGCTGCCAAGGCTGCTTTGCCAAGAAGGACAAAATCGCGGGTAGTCACGTTTGGGCCAACCAAACCACCTTGGCAGGGCACCTGAGTACTACTAGGTTTGTGCGTGCAAAGACGGGGTGGAGGCCTTTCCTCCCTTTTAGGTCTGAATGGGGTGCTGTAGGCAACACGCCCTGCTTACCCACCAGGATTTCAGGGATGGGAACAGAGCACAGGCGCTCTTCTCGGGGAGGAAACCAGGTGATGCAGGGGACAGGCTCGTCTTCCCCCGGATCAGGCAGCGGAGATCTCCCTCAAGCAGAACACAGAGGAGAAGGCTCCGCGGACCAGGTGGTCACCCGTTGTCAAATGTTTAATGTTTCCTCCGAAAGGCTTTGTCGCGTGTTCAGCGACAGCCCACAAATGCTGCCAATGCTTCTGAGCGCCCTGGGTTCTTTCCTCACCAGCTTGCTGACCTCACTGGCTAGCACTTAAGCATTCACTGCAGGACAGCACCACCTGGTGAATAGTAGCTCAAATATCTGAGGCGTCCTCCTATTATTCACTCATAAAAAGGATCACCTGCCACTTTGCAGAGGGCTCTGGCAGACAGGGAGGGAATCCATCCGACAGCTGCTGCCAGCACTTCAGCCAAGCTCCTTTCATAAAGCACACCTCAGCAGAAACGGCAGGCTTCTCATTTGTCCCCACCACAAGGGACAGACAAGTATACAAGAGTATCCATCATAGCCCACAACCTGCCCGCTGCCAGACAGACCCTCTGCTCAGAGGACCCACGGACGTACGTGCCCTTCAAATTAGATGTCACAGGTTATGCTCACATCTACTGTCCCTCTGGTCCCTTTTGCACCCAGAGCAACCCCTGTGTTACACTACTCTGTAAAGGGCAGGGGGATACGCGCTTTCAGAGTTTAAGACTACAAAGGCACCACTATAAATTACAGAGTTACAGATGTCCCAAAGGGAGGCGGCTCCTGTGAGGACTGTCCCTACAGCCTGTTTTTGTGGTGATGAGATCACAGAGTTGAGATTCTGTATTTGGTCCTACATGGGTTTTAAGGGCCGTATTCAGCAATTACGGAAAGGAGAAAGGAAGGTCAGCGAGACCAGAGGAACTCTAGCAGTTCTAGCTACACTTAGGTCACTCACTGATCAGACTCAGGGAAACTACGCCTTCACTTTTCATTTTTTGTCCTTCAGATCTATTTTAAATTAGCAAAAACATAGAACTTCTCACTTTTTTTGTTTGTTTGTTTTGCCACCCGTCTGTTCAAAGGCCTTTTCAATGCACAATCTGAAATTTGGGCCCAATAAAGTTCTGAAAACGAAGTATCACACTATGAAATAGTCTCATGTAAAATGCACAAGATGACAAAATTCACTTGCTAAAAGAATTTTTGTGGAACCAAAACACAAGAGTTTAGAGACTAACTGAACGATGACCTCAATTGCTTTGTATCTTCAAATCTAATTTCCAATTGGCTCAAAAAAAAGAAAAACCCACCTTAAGATGCTTTTAAAAAGAGTTACTAGGATTAACCTCCTGGTCATTACCCTCTTTCAAGGACGAACAGAGAAACTTCAAAGTTGTTTATCCAACAGAAGTTAGTATTCACCCCCCAAAAATTGTTTTCTGTCAAATATCCTCCTAAAAATCTAGCGATGAGCCTCCACAGACCACAAAACAAGGATGACTGTGTGCACTCCTGGTCGGAGGCACTGGCCCCACGTGACAGTCCAAACCTCGGGGCGGCAGGACCCTGCAGCGCTAGCACTCCTCCAGAGCAGCCCAGTGAGGTGACACGGCGTGGGGAAGGCCACCAGGCATCGTGACCTGCGGAGTTCACGAGCAGACTCCGGTCACTCCCCACTGTGCGGACGGACAGAGTAGAAAACGACACCGCAAAAATCCCAGAGCGACTAGAAGAAAGGTCTAGATTTTGTTTTGTTTCATCGTGAATGCGGGTGCCTACAGAAAGCAGGCCTAAAGAAAGAAGGAAGGTAGCAAGAAGGAGAACTCTGTGGGGATCCGGCTCACAGTTCAGACACGAACACAAAAGGCATTATTTAAAAATACCTACTTCCACTTCAAATCTTGAGGCTTCCATTTCCCTTGAGACAGGTGTACTGTTACATCTCTCCACTACCCAAGGTATGTCTTCGACCCAAACCACCCATCAGAATCCCCTGGGGAGCTCTGAAAACTCTGATGCCCAAAAGAATTAGAATCTCTGGGGATGGGACCCAAATGTCGGTACTTCTTAAAGCTGACCCACTAATTCTAATGCATAGCCAGGATTGTGAACCACTACCCCTGACCTATTTTAAGGGTGTTTTCTTTAATATTGGGAGGAGGGAAAGACATATTTCTGCCTAAAAAAAAAAGAGGATGGGAGAAGAAATACAAAAGGACTGGGAAAAGAACTCCATACCTGGAGTGACAACGTGCAGGAGATGCCGTCAGGGCTGGGTGTGGCCTGAGGTGCACCCCGCCTCCCACCCCCTGCAGGGAAAAGATGGGCGTGGGGACAGGCTGAGTGGTTCATCACCTAAATGAGCCCTGGCCGGCCTCTATCGTTGAGTTGGCAAGAGGTATTAACGCTCATCTGTAAAGACATGCTTTTATCAAGTGTTTACTACGTGAGAAGTGATATAACATGATGGCTTTCACATGTGAAGAAACTACTAAACTATTTATCGCTGTGATTTCTCTTGGTTCTTCTAATAACAGCACTGACGGGGTTTTTTTACTGACAATCCATATTTTCTAGCCCGCCCAATCTAACAAAGCACATACTCATTATAGGATCTCTGCCTGGAGTTACATCACCCAAAGAACAAGGCTTAGCTGGGTATAAAACCAGCTGGCTCGTATGTGGGCTGAACCTGAACTTGATTTCAGCTAGCACCATGATGTGCTCAGATGTGGCGGTGACTGCGTAAGAAAGAGAACCTGTGTACCTGGGTGAAGGGCGAGGACTGTGGAACACTGTCCCCAGCTGAGGAGCTAATTCTGCTCTCGCTTCCTTCCATGTCCCATAATTCCTAGAGTTACCTGCTCTCTACTGGTTCTCTAATAGAGTGACAAAAAGCAGGCTGTCCAGCTTCGATGCCTCCTTCCAATTTCTTTCCCTCTTGGGGGAATTAATCAGGTTTGCCTTATTCATCCTTTACTATCTGTACCAGAATGACCTGGGCCATTCCGGACATCACCCCAAACTAAGAGTGGAACCGTAATATCTGATGTAGAGCCCAAGAGTCTGTTTTAAGCAACCACACAGACACAACAAACAGTCTGTGAACCAGTCACAAACCCTCATCAATGCTGCCTTTGAACTGGGCTGTCCTTCTAAGTCTCTCCCTAACCACTGCCACTTCCTAACTGGGGTTTCATCAACTCACCCTCCTCGATCTCCCAATGTCTCTGGCCTGTCCAATGTGTACTGGACGGTACCATCACCTACTCAAGTACCACTTGGATCCCAGCACTGCTGGCTCCCGCTCCTGCCTCAAGTCGCAGTTCTCTGAACTCCCACCCGATGCAAAACTTCTCTACCGCTTTCAACTGAGGGCTGCAGGTCTGCTCATTTTTTCTCCCAACTGAACGTTAAGCTTCCTGAAGGCAGGGTCCCCATCATCCCTCTGTATCTTCCACAGGGCTCCATACATCTTAGGTTTCAAGAACAGTGCCTGATGGACAAAACAAGCCCCTGCCTCAGTCCCAACTTTCCTTTCATTCACCTTCTTCTCATTTCCCCTCAGGAAACTTTTATTCTCTCCTTTCCATAACAAAATCAGTAAGGGTAGGAGAGGAGATTTGCACACAACTAGAGAAAAGGCGGAAGAGAGAAGTCATACGCTAGCAATCTCAACTATCCAGCAAATAGCTAGGAACCAAGATTTGGGCTTTCCAGCTGCCAAAACCCTCAACTAAATTCCTGCACAATTCAGAAGAGAACTTCCCACCTCTTTTCCAACCTCTACCCAACACCCATTCCCCAGGCTCTCCCGAGAGCTATTTTACTCCTTTAGATACAATTCTAGCAGGAGGGAAATACTTGGTTTCCCAGGCCACCATAAATTAAGAGGGTGGAGAGAGACTGTTAGATCAAGGCACAATGACAGCCCTGAGAAGCTGTGACTGACAGGAGACAATTTATAAATCCCAAACCATAGATTACAGGCTGTTAGGGTTTAAATAGCCTTTCAATCCCCCAAAGTGTCCAAGGACACCAAAACAAAGCATTTTGAAGCAGTGCAATTAGTGGCTCTGAGATTACCCCAGGCAGAAGAAAACGTTACTTCACTTTCAGTGGGTCTCCAGCCACTGTATCCAGGGGGGAGAAGATGCCCACAAGGCCAACCTCAGGCCCTAAGATCCATGTGTTCTAAGAAGAGGTGGGGGTGGTTGGGAGGGCGGTACTGTATCCAACGGCAACACACTCTCTCTTTCTGGCCTCCAACAGCCCTGAACACAGGGATAGACTTTCAGAGGCAGGCACAGCCCCTCCGCATTGCCATTCTGATGGGGATCCTCCTATCGAGCTACTCCCGACCTGACCTTACCACACGCTCCTCACTTTTCATCTACCACCTCGTCTTGTGGTATCTGTGAGGAAAGCTCTTCCCCAGAGTAGGAGTTTCCTTCAGCAGAGGAACAGTTTTGTCTGGACACCGTGTCCCCATCACCACATCTCAACAGCTGACACTGGTTGGCCCTTGGCCAGTTCAATCTGTCCAGAAGCCCTAAGACCATCAGATGATCTTAAGGAGGTGGGGCATTTAAATGAGTGTGTTTTAAAATAGCCCAAGCAGCCCCAGTCTTCGAGGCTCAGTGTGTTGAATGTCATCCCACAAGGCAAAAGGTTGCCAGTTTGATTCCTGGTCAGGGTACATACCTGGGTTGTGGGCCAGGTCCCCAACTGGGGCGTGTGTGAGAAGCAACTGATCAATGTTCCTCTCTCACTTCGATGGTTCTCTCCCTTTCTTTCTCCCTACTTTCCCCACTCTCAAATAAATGAATACAATCTTTTTTAAAAAACAGCCCAAGCATTTCTCTCATCTGTAAAGGGACCCGTTTTCCTGTTTTCTTACGCAGTTAAAAGCATAGGTTCATGTGTTGGATTCTGGGATCAATGGGGCAATCTTCGGTTCATCTGGGAACCTAATCTCTATGGGTCACAGAGCCAAGGAGTAAGCCCTGCACCACTGCGTGTGCCTATCTGGACCTCAGAAGTTAGAGTGAGCTCTCCCTTGATCTAAGGCAACCCAACTTCAAAGAGCTTCAGCCATTTATCTCTCCAGAAATGATACTGGGTGACTTCATGTTTATGTCTTGATAAGTAATAGCATTCAAAAGTACTGATTTGCTTTGGGTTTAGCAAAGACAGTACTGTAATGAATTTCATTCATAGTTCTATATATATGGTTATGATTTGTACTTGGAATTTTTAAAGTTTGTTTTTATTGTATTTTTCCATTACCATTTATCCCACTTATACCCTTTTCCATCCCTCCCTCCCCCCTCCCCCTTCCCCCATAATCACCACACTGTTGTCCGTGTCCATGAGTCCTTTTTCTTTTTTGCTCAATTCCTCCACCCTTCACCCCCTCCCAGAGCTATCAGCCTGCTATCTATGAGTCTCTATTTTGCTTGTTAGTTCAGTTTGTTCATTAGATTCCACATGTGAGTAAAATCATATGGTATTAGTCTTCTCTGATTGGCTTATTTCACTTAGCATAATGTTGTCCAGGTCCATCCATGCTGTTGCAAAGGGTAAAATTTTCTTTTTTACATCCACGAAGTATTCCATTGAGTAAGTGTACCATATTTGTTTTATCCACGCATCTATTGATGGATACTGGGCTGATTCCAAACCTTGGCTATTGTAAATAATGCTGCAATAAACATAGGGGTGCGTATATTCTTTCAAACTAGTGTTTTAGGTTTCTTCAGATAAATTCCCACAAGTGGAATTGCTGGGTTTTTATCTAAACTGAGTTAAAAACTAAATCTATTTCCAGATTCTTAAAAGTAATGCTATCTTGTTTTAAGCTCATTGTTGAATATGCCTCTTCTATACTAAGATCCATTCATTTACGAGAGGGGTACAATGATCCACAGGGGTAGTGAAAATCTCTCCAGTCAGTTCTAGGCTGTCCAGGACGGCTTGGCTGCTGTTTTCAGCTTCCACAGCCCTTCCTTCCTCACAGCTGAAGCCTCTTGACCCTCGCCCCTACCTTCCTCTCCAGTGGAAATTCCTAGAATAGAGATTTAAACAGCTTGGGCCAAGTTGCTCTTGCTGCTCAACAAGCCCTGACCTTGTGTCTAATAACTTGACTTCTTTCTCCTGCATTCCACAGGCCTAACTCATCCTCTAACTCAGTTATGATAACCGCGCCAGAGTCCGGCTCTTGATAAGTCCCTGAGGGCTGAGGTGCTGCCTTGTCTGGGCAATCCTCCATAGGACTGGAGGTCTAACCTGAACCCACATGGCAGCAGATCAGGGCCCATGGAAGCCCTTGTCAGGCCAATCTGATGCCCTGGACCATCTCAGACCACCATCTATCTGCCAGTCCACTAGCACTGAACACCCCTGCTCTTTCCTCCTGGCACACTGGACTTCCTCCCAGCTGCAGACACCAGTTCTGCTGCCCCTACCACAAATCTCCCACACCTGGGTGGGGAGTTCCAGGCCCAAATTGAGCCTCAATAGGAAATGACTCAGATCACAAGAAGCTGAGGGTCCTCTGGCCAGTACACAAATAAGTCACAAGATCCAGATCCTACCTTACCGAAAATTAAAACCCCAGCAACAACACATCATCAAAGCAAAAGAAAATAGGATATGTATCCTCTCCCCCATTGTTGCCAGGGTACACCGAAGCCACTGCACCCTCATTCACTAGTTCTAAGGGAAAACCTGAGAAATATCAGAGAAATAACTGCAATTGTGTCTTCCCTGGGCGGAGGGGAATTAGAGGGTTTCTTATAAACCACTTGAAGGCTAACACTTACGACCACTGAAATTACAAGCATGAAAATAACCGGATAAATTCTTCTCTCCTAGGAAATCAAGTCATTTTCTAAAGCCCCATTAACAAAGCTAAATTTGTTTGTACATTTTTATCAATACCCTTTAAAAAAATCAGACAATAGTAAAAACTAGCTAGCTAAACTGTCAGCCACTTCAAAATAACATGAAAAACATCAACTTTCATTTTCTGGTCAAAGCTTATTTTTGCAATACCCATCATTTTCTACAGAATTCTAGCATTTTCTGCTTTCTACCACTATTCTGTAGAAAGACTTTTCCCCCTTGGCTTTATATCTTTGCTTTTTGATCTTGTTAACAATCCTGAAAATTCCAACCTTGCAACTGCTTTCGGTCCTGGGAAGGAATCGCAGCAGTCATTTAAAACCAAAAGCAGTGTCAACACTTCCTCAGGGACACAGCTGTGCTGAGTGACCAGTGAATACAAGTTTGTTTTTCTTTTATTTCTTTCCTTCTTTCTTTTTTTTGAAAATGATGACTTCTCTTTAAACTAACTCTCAACATTATTGAACATATAACTCTGTGGTCAACAACAGGAAGGCATTAGTAAAGCAGAAAGCACTAACTACCTATAAGAAAGCACAGCGACTATACACAAACGAGGGGGGCTGCCCAGTGACTCCAGGCAGAAGACCCACTGTGTATGCCACACATGACATGGGACACACATTCCGAATCACAAACCTAAAAAACAAAATAGGCATATGATTCAGCGATCCCACTTCTGGGAATTTATCCAAAAGAACTGAAAACAGGGCTCCAAAGAGACACCTGCACTCCTGTGTTCACTACAGCACTGTGCACCGCAGCCAAGGAGTAGAAGCCACCTCAGTGTCTGTAACAGACGAACGGATAAAGAACACATAGTATTAGGTTGGCCAAAAAGTTCATTTCATTTTTCCTGTATGATGGCTCTAGTACTGCTTAGTTGCCTTTAACTTCATTCAAAACAATTTTGTTAGATTGTATTGTCTCAGCTGTCATATTAGCATGCATTTAAAAAAGACGCAAAATTGGTGAATTTTTGTGCAGCCATTTTAAGATGGAAGACGGAAAAAAATATGCAACATAATAAAGTAGCGTATTATGCTTTGTTATTTCAAGAAAGGTAAAAACACAAATGAAACACACACAAAACAGATCTGTGCAGTGTATGGGGAACGTGCTGTGACTGACCAAACGTGTCAAACTGGTTTGCAAAGTTCCTTGGTACTATGGATATTCTGCCCAAATAATTCCTTGCTGTGGGGCTGTCTTATGCACTGGAAGACGTTTAGCAGCACCCCTGGCCTCTACCCACTAGAAACCAATAGTGGGAGATAGCCGACATACTCAAAATATCCAAATCAATAAAGTTATTGGTGAAAATGAGAAAGCTGTCTTTTATTTTATGGAAAAACCTGAACGGACTTTTTGGCCAACCCAATGTATAACTACAATGGAATATTACTCACCCTTTTTAAAAAAGGAAATCCTATCACATGCTGCAACATGGATGAATCTTGAGGAC
Organism: Desmodus rotundus; assembly: GCF_022682495.2. Classification (NCBI taxonomy): domain Eukaryota; kingdom Metazoa; phylum Chordata; class Mammalia; order Chiroptera; family Phyllostomidae; genus Desmodus; species Desmodus rotundus. The sequence continues at coordinate 147,808,048 of NC_071388.1, read as the reverse complement.
ACTGCACTAAGTGAAACAAGCCAGTCACAGAAGGTCAAGTACTAGATGATTCCAACTCCGAAGAGGTATCTAAGGTAGTCAGACTCAGAGAAGCAGAAAGTAGAATGGCGGATGGATGCCAGGGGCAGGGCGGGGGCGGGGGGGGGAGGGGCGGAGGGGAATGGGGAAATGTTCAGTGGCTATAAAGTGATGCAAAATGCAAAAGCTCTAGAGCTCTGCTGTACAACATTGTGCTTATAGTTAACAATACCGTTCCCTTAAAACTTGCTAAGGGGTAGATCTCATGTCATGTGTTTCTTTTACCACAATTTTTTTACAAAGAGAGAGACAGAGAAAGAATGGGCTGAGGATTATGCTGGTTTCAAAGCTCCCATCCCTTCTACTGCTTCATGCTGCCTACATGCAAGAGAAATACAAACAATATAGATGAACATATAATTAAGGGCTAGAGTGCCTACAATTCTAATTTCTGGATTGCCATTTCTTATGGAGAGAACCCCCAATCACACATCAATGTTCACAGTTCAATTGGCCTCCAGATAAGAGAAGAGGCCCCAGGCACACACATTAAGGACAAAGGCACATATGAGACACATAACCTACTATTCTGGACAGAGGGCATTTCTGCTTAATTCCAATACCGCAAGTGTGCTCAGGGAAACAAGACTGCCAGGTGACGCATAACTGTGCCTGTGCAGCGTCTCCATCTCCCTCCTGAGTCACAGCCCACTAAGGGCACCAGTGGAGAAAGAGTGGCATTCTGGCCACGCCCCTGACAAGCACTGTCACCTCAAGGGAGTCACATCACTTCCCCTCCATTAGCCTTCAAGTCTTCAGTTATCGAAGTAGGAATACCTCCAAAGGCTGTTGTAAACAAGTAAAATAATGTATATCCAGGGTTTTCAAACCTATTTTTAAGTAGAATTATTTTTTCGTACCATGAATGAGAGATAGTGATCTCTCTATTAATTTCCTTATGAAAATTTTTCAGCTGTCTTCGATTTTTCATTTTTTAAATGGGACTTTACAAGCCCCCTCTCCAGGCCTCTATAAACTTTTACTTATGGCCTGTATCACACGCCCTGGCCTTTAATTATATCCTGCTCTGCATTTTTTATCCTTCTCTTGCATGTGGACAGTATGGTAAAGTAGAAAAGACAGGAACTCTCTGAAGTCACAATAACCTGGATTCTTGTGCTGGCTTGTCAATATTTTTCATATTGTGCTTTTTTTAACTTTAGAGCAATTTTTTTTGAGTGTGTGCAGAAAACATTAAATTTTTTAAAAATATATCTTAAGCTCAGCAATTCCTTCAGTTTTAATTTCATTGTATTCTGTCAATTTAAATAAAATTAAATTTACTATTTTCTTTTAAACATCTGCAGTAAATTTCTGAATGGTAAAATTACTTTTCCATGTATTTTTTTTTAATTTTGTACCAGAAGCATAGATTACTTTTGTCACTGGGAAAATAACTTTTAAAAAGAAAAGCCTTAATAATTTTCAGTTGAATGAGGAAAGGATTCAAACCCTGCCCTCCAGCTTCAAACATGGATCTGAATCACTGACATCTACCGAAGTGTGGGCAAGGGCCAATATTATGTGAACTTGATAACATACGAGGTCCGTCCAGAAAAAATCCAGCCACTGTTAATATAATGAGAACGGTTTGTGCAACATCAGTGTAACCTGGCAGCCAAGGAGAGTGGACTGGCATGTGCATGCATAAACAATGACGACTTCACTGTACTAGTCAGTGGGGGTGGTAGATGCCCTTGAGTGATCATGGGTACTCTGTGGCTTTCTCATTCAAAATGACTGAGTAGAGCAATGAGCCTGCATCAAATTTTGTGTTTAGCTTGAACATTCCTCCATGGAAACTATTCGAATGATTCAGAAGGCTTTCAGGGACAATGTAATGAGTGCAGCGCAAACAAAAGTGTGGCACAAATGCTTCACACATGGTCAAGAATTTGTTGGAAGTGATCCAACGAACAAAACACGTGAGAATGTTGAACATCTGCAAAATTCGTTCTGCAGATTCCACTACCAGAGCAGAAGGAACATTGTCACTAGTGACTTGATTCAAATCACTACCAATGAGCCCAATTTCCTCAAGAAGTCATAACCAGAGATGAATCGTAGGTCTAGAGTCATTATCTGGACACGAAGGCCCAGTTGTCTCAACGGAAGTCGCCCGATTCTCCAGGCCTGAAGAAGGCGCAGCGAAGTTGCAGCAAGATCAAGACCATGTTCGCTGTGTTTTTTGATTGGGAAGGTGTTGTCCATCACAAGTGTGCCCCTCTAGGCCAAACAATTAATAAGGAGTACTACCTCAATATTTTCCATCAGCTGAGAGATGCAATACAAAGAAAACGGCCACGGCTATGGGCAACTGGTGATTGGCAGCTTCGTCACAACAACGCGCCCACTCATGCATCATTTTATGCAGAGTTTTTTGACAAAACATCAAATCACCCAGGTGACTCAGCCCTGCCTACAGCCCAAACTTGGCACCCTTCGACTTCTGGCTTTTCCTAAAACAAAAATCACCTTCGAAAGGGAAGAGATTTCAGGCCATTGATGAGACTTGGGAAAATATGACAGGACAGCTGATGGCAATTCCAACAAAAGATTTTGCAGAGTGGCTTGAACAGTAGATGAGATCCTGAGAGAGCTGTGTGAGGTCCCACGGTGCCTACTTTGAAGGGGACTGAGGCATCAATGTCCTACATAAAATGTTTCTTGTATCTTATATCTTCTTCGATAAATGTCTCTATTTTTCATATTACATGGCTGGCATGTGTGGCTGGATAATTGCTGGACAGACCTATAATATCACTCAGTGGGTAAATTACCTGTTTTAAGATCAACATTCTCCTAACATTCTCATTTACAGTATTATCTGTAAGATGATCAGGTCGTTTAATTTAGGGTCCTGTGCTTATGAGTAAGAACTCGAGTCTCTTTTCTTAGCCTCTCGTAACTCCAGACTCCAGTCATCTCACAAAGCACAAGATGGTCCCAAACCACACCTGCACCAGCAAACCACTTCAGGTACCCTGGTAATGACCCATACATAGCTCAGATGCTGTTTATATGAGTGATAACATATTACTACACCTTAACTTAACAAGCCCTGTTTTCCCACAGATGATGAAAACATAAAAGTAAACGCACCATGGTGTCCAGAAAAAGTGTCTAGAAAAAGACCCTTAGACAGGAAAGCAGAAAAAAGGAGACAATGGCTACACCACACGACAGATGTGTGTATGACCTTGGAGAGTCTCTTACATGCGGAGGTCCTGGCCAGCTTCCTATGCAAAGGCAGCAAACTGCATTAGATGTGTTCAAGCCCTTCCAATTCTAAAATTCAATCTAATCCACATATTCTTAATTGACTCTGAATTAAAAGAAATAAGGCGTGTAAAACCCTTAACACAGCGGCTAGCATGCAGTAAGCATGTCATAAATGCTGCCAGCTGTTATTCAAATAAGGAGGTTCAGGTCTGTAAGCATTACACACAGCATATATTTGCATTTCTTTGGTGGGATTTTCAAAAGGAAAAGAAAAACACACTTTAAAGTCCTATTTTAATCAGCATTGTTAAATCAAAGGAGCCCAAAATGAAACAATAAATTATGAAGCTCTACATGAAAGGATATGAGCCTCTCAAAATCGACTGGCTTTGTTTTGTTTTAGCTGAGACTCCCGGGGAACCCTTGGCGGCATCGGGAAGAAAGCACAAGTGCCGTGAAGTCGCACTTCACTCGCACGCTCAGCACAAGTTTGCTGGAAATTGCCGTGTAAGAGCTGCAGCTGGGGAAGTAGAGACCTTGCCTCCAGTTCCGAACAACGACAAGTGACGAGGGTTCCCGAGTACGGAGGGCCTGGATCAGTGAAGGTTATCCTGAAACCTCCAGAACAAAGGTCTCAAACTAGTGGCTCCCAGGCTTGGTTTCAGTTTGTAATTGAGTCGGTTTGCCAGCACTTAGAAATAGAGGCCATACATAAGTAAGGAGCTCTGACTTCTCTTGGAAAAATGGAAGTGCCGGCAGCAGTGAGCCCACATTCCCTCTCAGCAACAGCCGGCAGTAGCTGAGCAGCACCTTCCCCTCCAGTGCTCCCTCCTTTAACCCCAACCCTGGGGATGAGGAGGGGCTGCCATTTGCCATCCGCTCAGCCCCTCGCTGGCTCAGATCTGGCTTCCTTTGCCCACTCCTCCTGCCCCTAATCAAGGAGCTGCTTAGTGGCTCAGGCTTTGGAGCAGAGACTACTGAGCTAGATGGAATCTCCGCTCTGCCACATACTAGCCGTGTTATTATCTTAGGCAAGTAATTCAGCTCTCAGTTTCCCGGCTGCAGAACTGGGGTACGAACATCATTTACCTCATAGGGCTGGTGTGAGGAGAAGTGTGCTGTTACCTGCAAAGTGCTTAGAGCTGTGCCTGATACATAGCAACTGCTCTATAAATATTAGATGTTACTACTTTCTGGTCCCCAAAGGCATATGCGTTTGGAACTTGTGTCCTAGAACTTTAATACTCTAAAGCTATGTACTAAAATTTTTTATATCAAAAAGAAAATGGCTTCTGGCAAAAGCTGTTCAGATACAACTTAATTACCAGACCCACTAGATACAAAGGACAGATATTATATGATTTCACTTATATGAGATGCCTAGAAGACCAAAGTCATGGAGACAGAATGCGGAATGGAGGTCAGAAGGGTGGGGGAAGAGGAGACAGGGAATTAGTGTTGAATGGTACACAGTCTCTCCTGGGGATGACGAAAAAGTTGCGGAAATGGATGGATGGTGGGATGACTGTGCAATAATTAAAATGTACTTTTGTAATGTATGTTTTATTTTCTTAATGTTTACACGCATGCCATGCCTACTGTTTCCCTTTTTAAATTAAATTTATTGGGGTGACATTGGTTAATAACATTATATGCGCTTCAGGTATATCTTTATAATACATCTGTATTTGTTTTGTATGTGTTAGCATGTTTTTTTAAATGAAGTACTAGAACCAACATAATTTGGCCTTGCTGCTATTTGATAGGATTAAGTTGTGAATGACTGATCACAAAGACCCCACATGCCTGTAAGTTCATGTTCTCAAAAGCCAACTATGTACTGAACTTCCCGTAATAGTTTAGGAGAAACAGGATTAACTATTTTAACAGCTGTGCGGCACAACGGTGGGCTTTCTTCTCAGTCTTGAGGCCTCGTGGGAATGTATCTGGCACAAATAAGTAGGGGGGGCGGGTAGATACCTGCCTGCAGCAGTCGGGCTGCTCCCCCTTCACTGTAAAATGCTCCACACAGACAACTACCTCATTCTCCCTTTTCTCTCAACAAATATACAAAGTGGGGAGCTTCCTACCAAGCGCTGTGCAACTGGCTATCTTCTGGGAACTGTGGGATGCTGGGAAACAATGACAAGAGATGCTGATCACCACGTCTGTTCTGTAATAGCATTTAAAGCGTGTGCGTACACTCACCCCACCGGGCTGTACATCAACACGCACGGGGGAATGTAGATGCCACGCCCTTTCAATCAGGGTCTGTTAAATTTCTACGCACTGCTACTTTCTGCAGTATCTTTCCTTCATTAAAAAAAAAGTATGTAAAATAATAAGCAAATTTAAAATTATTTTGAAAACTGCATTTACCCTGAGAAACACCCCCCAAAGGTATATGCAGTACGTATCTGCAGTCTTCCAACTCCGAACCACTGCAAATATTTCTTGCCTCACACGTACAGAGCCCTCGCCAAGGAGTCAGCCAAACTGCACCCAGCCCTCTCTAAGAAGAAACTGTACTGCACTTGGAAATTTCTCCAGTGAACTGATGACTTTTTTGGTGCAAATGTTTGGCAGGAAAGATCTTTTTAAATATTACTGAAAATTCGAAATGATAGAAGACATTGATACATTTTATCTTTTACATATTATATGCTGAATACGGGAGAACTAGCTGGTGCCTTGGTCTCACTGTTGCCAGATAATTAAGGGACCAACCCCCGGGTGGCTGTATGTCCTACAGTTAAACCCTCAAACACTGGTGGTCATGTTCCCCTGCTAGGACAGAAAAGGAATCCAAAAAGACAAAGGGAAAAGATCACAGGCAAAGTACACAGTTTGTACCAATGTGCAGATCAAATGACAAGTATTTTTCTACTCCAGGGATCAAAGGGAAGAGAAGATAAATGTTTTCAAAACTCACTAAAAAAAAAAGCCTCAAGCAAAACTATTTCCATCTGAGAAATGGCTTCAGTCTACAACCAGCACGGCAAAGAACTGGAGAGGGCGGTTGTTTCTGTGAGTAGAAAGTGTGGCCTTCCCTGTCCAAGCTGCAGGTAAACCGAACAACAAATAGTAAGTAGAGCTGGGGAAGTTAGTGAATTAGGAGACAAAAAGAGTGTGACCCCAGATCTGCTGCTGTTATGAGTTGAACTGTGTCCTCCTCAAAATTCATGTTGAAATCCCAACTCCTGTACCTCAGAATGTGATTTTATTTGGAGAAAGGATCTTTAAACAGAGGCAATCAAGATAAAATGAGGTCATTAGGGTGGGCCCTAACACAGTGTGACTGGTGTCCTTATGAAAAGGGAAAATTGGAACACAGAGACAGACATAGGTAAAGGGAAGATGCTGTGCAGAGACACAGGAAAAAGATAGCCATGGATAAGCCGGGCAGGGAGGCTTCCAACACATTTTCCCCTCACCGGCCTCGGAAAAAGCCAGCCCTGCCAACACCTTAACCTTGGACTTCCAGCCTCCAGAACTGTGAGACATGACATGTCTGTTGATTAAGACCCCCAACCTGTGGTACTGTGTTAGGGCCGCCGTGCAGGTGAAGACAGCCATTTATCTGTCATGTAGCCTCATACTGGACACAACGCAGTCCTCAGGGGCCTCTCCTACCCAGCAGACAGGAGACAACACCCCAATCTATGAAGGCTGTGTAGCCTGTCAGCACTGTGTCTGGCACAGTGGGTTACAGAAGAAATCTAAAGCCCTCTTTAGCCTCTCTGGCAAAGACCTTACTGCCTAACTGGCACAGAGAACGTAGAATGCACTGCAAATTGACCACACCGCTATAAATCTGGGCCAAGAATTTTTTTTATCAAATTCTTTATCAGCCAATGAGGAAAGTGGCAGAGACAAATTTTACGATATGATTTTCCCAGGACAAAGAGCAAGTACATCACAAATACTACCATGTTCTGTGCAGTTCAGGCAGATCAGGATGTGTCGTCCTGTGTCTCACCCCCGTGGGACACAGTGTTTCCGCAGCAATCTGACGTAACTGCCCGGCTCTGTCCACAGAGCAGAATACAATACGCCTTCAATATGGCAGCCCCTTTCCTCTCCCTAAATACATAATTGATTTTCAACGTTTTATGCTCCAGTTACTGCCCCAAAGCAGACTGAGACAAGTTCCCATTTCAAATGCTTCTTCCCTTAAAGTAAAAAAGGAGTGATCAGAACAAGCAATGATCCATCTTCAGCTTTTGCTTGGAGGAGTCTTTTGCTTACCAACTTCTCCAGTTTCTCTGCCACTCACACATCTACCCCTGGTGTGGGAGAAAAGGCAGAGAACCTAACCACCCTGGCTGGTAACAGTGCCACACAGACTATGAGAAACGACCAAAGAGAAGAAGAAATTGTCTTTCTTTAGAACCCTGACAGAATAGCTAGTTACATTCCCAATAGAAACAGAATTAGGAGCAATGTCAAACAAAAATTAAAAGCTTAAATCTCCCTTTAAAAAAGTAGAGCTATATATTTGGGTCATTTTATTTTTAACCACAGCCTTCAAAATGACCTGAATATCCCAACATCCACTCTAAATGACAAGTTTTGCAATTTCTATGAATAATTTAGTTGGGCAAATTTGTTATACTTGTTGAATAAAAATGTTACTTTCGAAAATGAAAAGCCAGTTGCCCACAGTAATTTTCAGTCTGAACAGCTTCTATTACCCTGAGGAGAAAACAGCGTGTGAGGGGAGAGAATAGCTTTGAAACTGGGGCTCCTGCAGAGCAGAGACTTCATCAGCCATATGGAATGGGGCAGTTTTTGTTTACCTGAAACTTCCATCTATTTGCCATCTCTCAAAAAAAAAAAAAAAAAACCAACTAGATGTACCAAGGTATTTTAAAGTACCATAGCATGTGTTTGAATTCCATTTCTGAAAGTCATCGCTATCAGCACAATCAATTACAGTGACTTCCTTAGAACATGGAGTGAATAATACATGCAGAATATTTCACTCTGACTTCCACTAAAATGGAAACAACAGCTGTATCAGCCTCATCGACAACAATATGGTGAGTGGCTTTTTTGTTTTGTTTTTAAATCCAATCTAACTCTTAAAAAAACCAATATCTCAAATAGAAGAAAATCAATGTATCCAGAATGTTGTTAGCCTTGGGAAAGAAAACAGCATTTATTGCCCTGGCCCAGTAGTTCAGGTAGCTGGAGCATGTCCAGATGCACCAAGGTTGTGGGTCGATCTCCAGTCAGGGCGCATATGCGAATCAACCAGTGAATGCACAAATAAGTGTAACAACAAATCGATGTTTCTCTCTCTCTCCCTCTCTCTCTAAAATCACTCAAAGAATTTAAGAAAGCAGCACTTATTATTGCTAGGGAGCCAAGAGTGTGGCAGGTGGGGGAGTCTGCTCGGTTCCTGTTTACTTTTATATGGTAGCGGCCCTCTCTGGTTTACCATCTGGGTCTCTCTCCGGGTCTCTCACTCAGCCCTTCCTAGACACCCTAGTGACTTATCTTTGCAGCTTGAGAACCAAAACTGGGGACAGGAGTCCAGCCACTCCACATTTTGGGTGCCAAGCTGGCCTCTGGATGCATACATTTAAGGCTTTGTTCTTTTTTAGAGAGAGGGGAAGGTAGGGAGAAAAGAGAAGGAGAGAAACATCGATCAAAGTTGCCTCTTGCACGCTTCCTGACCTGGGGCCGAACCTGCAACCCAGGTATGTGCCTTGACAGGGAATCGAACCAGTGACTTTTCCCTTCACAGGACGACACCCAACTGAGTCACTCCCATGAGGGCCATTCCAGTCTTCTTAAACATGCTGGCTCCATGGGCACAGGCCCCATTCGGGGAAGGCTTGATGGCCCAGCATTGCCTGTGAGCAGCCCGGCAAGCCTGACTGTCATGCAGTTCACCATTAGGAAGCCCCCTGCTGACACATAGTTCAGTCACATTCTCCAAAATTAGGTCTTTTGGCAAAGAAGGTGCAGTTTGAGTTCCTGACATACTCTTTCCCCTGTCTCTATCAGAGCCAGTTCAGAACTCAGACTGGCAGGAAATCCTGGGGTGTCATTTACTGCCCCCCCCTAAATCCCAATGATCAAAAAAATTAGTTTTTCCTCTTTGAGGGGTAGAATTTAATATCTTGATATTTTTAAAAGTTCATTTTACTTCTAAGTAACCACTGAGAAAATAGAATAATTCTAATACCCACCACACTGACTTTTTCTCATTTCATTCAGAACATATTAGCAGATGAATCACTGCTATTATTATTATTATGACCATTTCTCATGGTATTCCAGCTCAGCCACTCACCTAGTGGCAGCTCAGTGAACTTTTCCATGTTATTCCCTCATTTGCAAAATGGAAATGGTGAAGTCCCTACCTCCTATGTGTGATTTATGGTGAATGAAATAATGTGGATTAACGTCTGCATACAATGTACCTGGGCAATACACACAGGAGTGTTAAATAAATGTCACCTCCCACCTTCATCTATTCAAATGGACACTCTCATGTAGAACCAGAAGGGGCTCTAGGAGGTTATTCCAATAAACCTTTCTTTTACCTTTAGATAAGGAAATTGAAACCAAGTGTAAGCCAGTGCCATCTGTCAATGGTCCCTCAGGAGACAAAAAATTGTTTTGAGAGAGAAGATACTGGTGTGAGAGAAAAACATCTATCAGTTGCTTCTTACAGGCATCCCAACTGGGGATCAAACTCGCAACCTAGGTATGTGCCCTGACCAGGAATCGAACCTGCAACCTTATGGTGTGCAGGACAACCCTCCAACCAACTGGACAGGGCAAAAGAACAAATTTAAAAGCTTTCATTCATTTCTACAAACACATAGTTCTGAATGTCATTTCCTTCCCACATCCTTGAAATAGAACTGACAGATTATAATCTGTGCACCAGAGCCACGTGCACCAACAATGGTGAGGAGGACCTGCAGGGTTTATGGGCACGCCTGCCATGGGCCTGGCCCAGGACTAACACTCCCACGGCTTCTCATTCAAAGGGTTAGGAAGGACACGGCTGCATTCCCTAGTGAGTAATGTTTCTGGAGTCAGCATAACTTTTCCTTGAGTCACTCTTTGCTAGGTCACTTTTCTCAAGGACTCCGAGCAACCCCCAATCCTTGTTTTATCAATTTCTAATTCTGTCCCTGTTGTGTCTAAGTATTTGCCAACTACCACAGTTTCTCAGATTGCCCTGCCGATCGAGGCCATAAACTCATCAGCCAGTTATGTATGTGAGTGACTGAGCCTCGTTTATGGAAAATTAAGGACAGGGATATTTACTACTGGTGTTCTCTGAATGACATTATAACTATCATGTAAGAAAATGTATCCGATCTTTTAAGGAAGCTCCTAAGGGAATAGAAGGTACCCATAAAGATCCATATCTGCTATTTCCACTGGTTCTTTAATATTCAGCCCACCTATTTTCAGAAGTTTTTTCCTCTCTTGTTGTGCAGTGCTCTGCTGAATATACTCCACTAGCACTTACGTATTTTATGTATGGACAATCAATAAAATGCCATCACTATGGAAATGTTGTCCAGTTCCACTTTCCATTCAGTAGCAAGTACACAGTTGTGCACAATCTCAAATGAAGCTTTGCCCAAATCTATCATTTATTTCTCCAGTCTGCTTTTAGTTCCTCCAGAAACAACCATTTAAATTCTAAATCTGTCTGAAATTCCTGACTTATCACAGCAGTTAAACCCAGTCCCAGAGAGCAACAAAAACCTGTAGATATCAGTCTACCCCAACCGTCATCCCAAATGCATTCACATTCACTACGGCCGCTGCTTGGCTGATGACTTCCCCTCGGAGTGCTACCACAGACTCTCCGCAGGGGCGTGAGCAGAAGTTAACTTCACAGTCTCCCTTCGTGCAATCTTTTAAACCCAGAAAAGGTCAAGTATTTGACAATCTTAGAAAATGTTAACTCGTTCGGAAAGTCAGACTAATTTAGCACCAAATATTCCACAGTAACGAGTGCCCCACTCCAGGCTGGCTGCTCCTGCCTTTCCAGAGACTTCAGCTGCCTCCACCCTAACCTCTCCTGGGGGCTGTGAACAAAGTAGCCTCCCCAGGACCCCCTCCATCCACCCACAGCTTTGGCCAAGGTCGAGTCCAATGACTTCACCTTATTTCCATTTTCTCACTTCCAAATAATTAACTTGACTTCCTTACTACTTCATTCAGGTCTATTCCTTTCAAATAGTTGAAATACCTTTCCAATTTAAAGCAATCTTGCATACTCCGTACATGAACTGAATCTTTCCCTCCAGCATGTCCAGCACAATCGGTCACGGGGAAGTGTTTAGGCCACTCTAGTCAGTTAGGCCACCTGACTCTGCAGGAGTGTGGTTTGGGCCCATCTCACCAGCACGTTCAGGCAGATGGACAGGGAGAGCCTTCTAGTTTACACCCCAAAACATCCTACCCTCAATCTGCCTGACAGTTTACCTCTCTGTCAATTTCTCTTCCACATGTCACTCCAAAAAACTGGCAAACTCTTCTTCAAAAAGGGCCACGTGCTTTCCCTTCTGGATTACTTTTAGTCTTTCAATACCAGATAAAAAGAGGAGAGTATAAGGCGATCTCTGGATTAGAAAGAAAATATTAGACCGTCTAATCATGTTCACTTATCTCATTCTTTTATGTCTATTTTTGTGCATTTTATAATGCAAATAGCTTACTAGTAAACAATGTGTGATTGTAATCCATAAATATATCAATGTTGCAGGTAAAGCAAAAAGTACTTTATTGAGAGGACTGCTATACGAAAAATGTATAGACTACTGAGCTAAACAATAACACTTCCTTATAACACACCTTTTTGGTGCTCTAGGGACACCAAAAGTGTTTCATTCTAGTTGTTTGGCTAATAAACATTTTATATTTGTGTAGTGTTTAAATGATAACATAATATTCTTATTAGTAAAATCAGCCCTCCCACTTGGCTTTCCTATTATATCTCTGAACTATATTTTCTCATTTAAGTCTATTCTTAAAGACAATCTCCATAATTTAAAAAAACTTTTTCATTTTACTTGAAAATTAAAACCAAGTAAACAAACAACCTTTTAAAAATAAATGACACTCAGGAAAAAATTTCAAACACATAAAGCACTTGCAAAGTATAGGCACTATTCTAAGTTTTTCTCATTGAGTCTTCATAATGCTACAACTATAAAATTATATCATACAATATTCACTTTAATAAAATTAATTATAAATTTAGTATTTTTAATAGATGGGGAAATGTACTTTGCATAACTCAGGACAACTTTAATATTTTCAAGAAGAGGCTCTGAAGACATTATTCTCCATCCCTTCCACTTTCTTCATCTACCTGCAGTCAAGGAATCCCAGTTATTAAGGGTGTGTCCTTGGAAAGGCAATTGAACCTCTCTGAGCCTCAGAATCCTTATCTGCACTCAGCTCATTCAGCTCTGTCCCAGGCCCTCTTCTTGGCTGGGGGATGGAGAGGAGAACAAAAGACAAGATCCTGTTCTCAAGTGAACAAAAGACAAGATCCTATTCTCCAGGAACCTATTAGATAATACCAGGAAGGCACCTGGCCCAGAAGATAACCACTCATTATGTTAGCCTTATAATTTCCCCAAACTAAGGACTATCTCAGTTATTATTATCTTAGACCTATTTTCATTTTAAGGGAAATCCCATTTGCCTTCTTATTCCTAGCCCCCAAAAGTTTCCTAGCCAGAGAAAAACAGCAGAGAAGGCAGGTAAATGATTCATCAGAATTTGGGGCCAGCAAGCATACGGGACTCTCTACCTTTCCTTGACAAGAACTGATGTAAAGTTCTATACAGATCCAACCAGCAATTGGCAGTAAAACATGTCACAGCCAGGAACAGGGTCCTGCAAAGGAGTTTCGATGGAGAACATCCTGCTGGTCCTCCCAGGACCACTTTTTCATGAGGCTGATAAAGGGCCTCTTACACCTGGAGGCTATGGTGAGGCACTGCTGGGCCTCTGACAGCACAGCAAATTCATTCCCAGCAATGCCAGCTTCCAGGCTGCCCTTGCCAGGACCTGCCATGAGGACATCTCTTTACTTATTCAAAAGTATTATCTAATCACAACCACAGGCCACACTCTCCGCGGCCACCTCTGTTACCCAGAAAGCACTGCTCAAGCAGCTTGTCTTTCAGTACAAAATCGAAAACCACCAGCAGAATGAAAGAATGCTGCTGATCCAAAGGAAACACGTGGAGGGAAATGATAACAGAACTCCTAAGAGAGCACTTCCCTCATAAACAGCTTAGATCACTTCACAAGCACCTCACTGAATTTAAATATCTGAGCAGGTGGCCTCTCCAGCCAGGGGTCACCAATGCCACTGGCCACCCCTGAAGACAGGATACACCTTAGGAGTTTTGGGTTACAACCTCAAAAACGTCTGTTTCCTAATGTATGTATTTCATACTGTTCTGCTAAAAAGAAAGAAAATCAGCCGCAAAGTGTTTGCAGTTTGCTGATCAGCTGCAAAGCCAGGGAGTTGGCCATCATCTGACGTCACCCTCAGTGTCTGCTCTCAGCATCAGAAATAGTCAACCCTCCTCACCACTGCCACGGCCTCCTCCCCATGTTCGTGCACCTAAATTCATATCAGGTTGCTCATTTCAGACTTAATGGGAGGAAGGAAAGAAAGAAGGAAGGGAGGGAGGGAAGGAAGGAGGGAGAGATGAGAAAGCAGGTAGAGACTGAGCCCCATCTCTGTGCTGTCTGTACCTCTGGCCTCTCCTCCCACTGTGGATCCCAAATCTGGGAAGAATCTTCTAACAACAAGACTGTCTGAAGACAGCAGACACCTCACCCCCCAACACTGGGCCCTTAAGCTTCTCCAGAGCTGCCAAACTCCTTCTGAGACCAGATCAGTGTCACCTGGACCTTCCGCCAGTCCCATCACCACTCATGCCCAATCCAGACACCAGAAAATCATCCTTGCATCTGACCTCTCACCTCTGTGGTCGCGCTCCCTGGCCCCCACTCTCCTCTCCTCACCCAGCATTTTTCCTCTTGCAGTCCTCCCTCTACCAACAACCCCCTCCCCTGCCCCCTCCCCACCACAGCCTCTGGAACCTTCTTTCCCTTTTTAAATTCCTTAGGGGTTAGAGGCTTTGGAGTCAAGGGGATCTGGTAGTGCCCAGTATCCACTATTTTCTGGTTGTATGACCTTGGGCAAGTTGACTGATCTCTTGAAACCTGAGATGCCTCATCTGTCCAATAGGGTTTATCCCTGAGAGTGACTAATAAGTTAAAAATACACATAAAGCATTTAGCAAAACCCAGCACACATTCATATACTCAATAAATGTCCACTCTGTACCAGAAAAATGCTTCATAAATGGTAACAATTATTATTTTTCCCTCTATTCCTTTTAATTCTTTACTGTGGTAAAAACATATACAATGTAAAATCTATCACTTCAGCAAGTGTACACTTCGGTGGCATTAAGGCCACTGACACTGTTGTGCAACCATCACCACCATCCTTCTCTAGTACTTCCTTACCTTCCTAAACCGAAACTATACCCATTAAACACTAATTTGCCATCCCGTCTCACCCTCTTTGGCAGGGCCTCTCTCCACTGGGAGGTGCTGGCTGAGCCCATTTCTCTTCCAATCTTGTATAAAAATTCATCCTCCTTTGAGACTCTCACAATTCTGTCACCTACCTATTTTTGGAAACTTCTGTTCACCAGGAAAAAAAAGGGGGGAGGGTCTTCGTTCACAATTTTCTCCGTAGCCAGAGGCCAGCTCCTAAAGAAACAAGAGCACAGGGGTGAGGGAGGGGGTGGGCAGAGGGGCCTGGACACCCCAGATTAGAATTCCATTATTTATTAACTCTGTGACCTTGAGCATTACGTAAGCTCTCTGGAGGATGGATAATCACTGCACCTATTCACAGTTTGAAGCCATGAGAGCAGGGCCTAGCACACAGCCTCTAGTGCCTCCTCTTCCTCTCACTTTACTGCTCCTGAGCCTCTAATCCTCGGCTCCTGACCCTAGTCAGCTATTCCCAGGCCATGCCTTAGAGTCAGAGGGCACAATTCAATGATCTTGCTTGCTGACCATAACCTCCTGTCCCTGTGGTGTTCACACCCCCCACACTCCCTGGAGTGCATCATCCCTTTCTTCATTCCCTAGCAGGGTGGACCCCACCATTGATCATCTGACTCACACCACGCCAGCACCCTCCATTCTCTGCAACCCTCTCCATTTGTCTCACTGGCGGGAATTAATGTCACAACTCTGCTTCCCTACACCTGAACCCTAGACCCAAAGTTCCCAAAGAGAAGTCTCACCGCTTATGGCACTACATTTGAGTGTCTCTGACCCAGAAAGGCTCTCAGTACCCTAAAAAAGCCCCTTCCGTTCTCCTCAACCACCACCTCAGTCTTTCATCGGCATTCTCAGCACTGCTCTAGCAAATGCCCTTTCCCCCATTTAACCCAGAAAACCAATCCAGCAAGCCTGATACAGTAACACTACAACTTCCTGCCCCTGTTCCTCACCCACCACGCATCCACATGCACAGCCCCGGCTGCTCTTCACTGCTATTCCAAATCAACCTTCCCATCGGCCCCCTCCTGCAGCTCCCTCCTGCATTCCACACTGCCACCACTTACCCATCCTGTTCACACACACACACACACACACACACACACACACATACACAGTTTACCTTCTGCACCTCAACTGTCATCTCTGCTCAACCCACACCTGCTCACCTAGCTACTCCCTTTAGATGAAGCTCAAGAATCACCTCTTCCAGGAAGTCTACCCTCATTCCTCCTCCTCAGATTCCTTTAACCCTGGCAAACCTCACTTTGCCATTTCCTGATTGTGTCTCTCCCTGAGAGAGAGGCTACATGGTCCATTATGAATCCTCAGGGCCTGGCACATAGGGGGAGGGGTAATAACTATTGAATAAATCAAAGAATGAATACAGCAGCCCTGAAATGTATTAAAATGTTTTATTAAAAACATGACCAGTTATAATTCATCATCAGCCACTTACACAGGATGCTATACATTTTCTTCCTCTGATCTAGGCTGAGAAACATCCCTTCCCCTTTTCCCAGAACAAATACTCCTTTGATGAAAGAAAAAACCAGAAAAACACTACTTTCTCCTCCATGAAAACAAAAAATCTCAAAAAGCGGTTTATGAAAAACATCTAGCCAACACTGGCTTAGGTGGTAATAAGTGCTGTTGTCCAAGCTGAAGAGGAGAAAGAGAAGCCTACTTTGGACGGCTGCGTGGGGAGGCGCCGATTCTCAAGTGCTCAGTAAGAAAACTGACCATAATAATAAGTCTCAGATCTATTTATAAGGCAAGGAGGAGGAGGAAGCGGGTGACTCCAGTGGAAATTTCCTTCCTTTGTTTAGTTTCACTTCAGGTACAGTTTCTATACTAATTTCTCGAAACAAACTTATGAGGATTTATTTTAAAGGAAGCAATTTTGAAGGGCCCCGGGGAGCTGCAGATGGTACCTTGGGCCCATCTGTTTAAGGATGAAAGCTCGGCGTCCACCATTACATCACTCTGACCTTCCTCAGCAACTTCCTATCCAACTAAATCTAGATGTTTGCTCTGTCAACAAGATATTTGTGTTTGTCCCCATCCTCTGGCTTTGGCTCCTCATTAGTTTTAAAGTCATTATGCACCCGAGCTGAATAGGACTACTGTTAGCAGCTGTAAGGTCCTCTTCTGGGCAACTCCCCAAGTCTGTGGCCTTCAGGGCGTGATTTCTGTCCCTTCCGGATAATTACACACTCTCCTGATTGATGAGCTGATCAGTCCTACCCCCATGGAGAGCTGAAGCCGCTCTCTTCCTGCTCTATGTATTTTCCCAGAGGACCGGAGGGGAGGGAAGAGTGGCCGGGGCTCTCTCCCCAAAGAACTGCTCAGGCGCGCTACATGACAGCTCGAGCGCTCGGCACTGTCCCTTCCAGCCATCTGGAACGCAGTCCGCGTTGGTTAAGGCCAATGCAGGAACTGGAAACACGGGCCAGAGAATGGCTGCTATTTCCTGGACGCTCACACACCCCACAATGGCCTAATGCCCCTACGCACAGAACCACTTCAGTCAAGCATGTCCCCTAATCACACACACCCGTGATCACCCCTGAAACTGCCTACATGACCTGCATCCTCCGCCTTTTCATCCCTCCTCTCAGCTCAGCAGGGCCCAACCACAGACACAATGCCAACTCTGAGTGCCTGGTAGGCACCGGACGGCAGCCGTGGCAGAAGTTAGGTTTTAAACAGGTTTTTGGTTTATGGGTTTTTAGCAGGGAGGGGATTATGTATTTTGATGTTTGCAACTTACTTTGAAATAGTTTTTAAAGGAAGGTGATAGCTAGGTAGGTATGTAATAAGCAGAGATCAGAAACTCTGAACTGTAGGCTCTCGGCTGTGTGCACGTGGGTGTTCACTGCACACTGCTCTCGACTTTGCATGGGAATGTGTTCATAGTTAAATGTTGGGGGGAAATCTTTTCAGTGTCTTTTAAAAAATAACTGAATTCCATACTTCATTTGGGCTTCACCAGTTTTTCCACTAACAAATATCCTTTCTCCGTCCCAGGCTCCACATCCGGGCTCGCCGTATCTGCGTAGTCTTCTCAGGTCTCTTCTCCATGACTGTCACCGCTCTGAGGAATACTGGTCAGTACTGTGTCTCACGTCCCTCAGCTGGGATCTGAAGGAAGCTCTGCTCCAGGTTACACTGAGGTTATGAGTTCTGGTGGGGAAACCACAAAGTGCCCTTCTCCTCACGTTATATTAAGGGTACATGCTAGTAATGTGACTTACTGCTGGGGACGTCAACCGTGATTATGTGGTTAAGGTAGGGTTTGTCGGGTTTCCCCACCATAGCTTTTAACTTTACCTTTACCCCTTCCCATACTCTATCCTTGAGAAGCGAGTCACTAAGTTCAGCCCATACTTAGGGTGGGGAATTCATCCCTAACACCTGAGCATCCCTAGCATCCCTAGCACCTGGGTGAGTAGCTATGTAAATTATTTGGAATTCTTCCACAAGGAAGACAGTTCTTCTCCCCATATACATTTATGTGTACTTATTTCACACTTTGGGTTATAATGCAGTACTACACTGTTTATTGTTGCTTAAATCCTTCCAGCTTTGGCTATTAGGAGCTCTCTGAGGTTGGCTCCTACGTCCTTTGACATGCCCACATCCTTTGTCCTTTGAGCACTTCCTTATGTTCTGGCAAAGTAAGATGCTCCAGGCCTACAATTACCCATTTCTCCCAGGAGCCCTGGTTACTTGTACTGGAGAATGGTGTTTAGAAACCAAGATCTGGGTGTGTTGTTGCTTCTGGGTGTCAGTGCTTCCAAGCCCTCCCAGTGGACAGAGCTAGGAAAGACACTGAGCATACAAACCCCTGTACACACCACACATCTACACCGATTTCTGTATCTATATTAAACTAAACACGAATTCATACGGATGTCTCCAACTCTGACCTAGTCCTGTACGGCTCACTGCAACCTCTTGCCCTTGCTTATCTGTGACTTCCCTCTCCAACAGTGGGAGAGCCAGCTCTCACCATCTACCATCCATTTCCTTATTTGTTCAACTCCTGAATACATGTATATAGTTAGAATTGTTAACCTGTACATCCATGAGAAATAGCCTTACCAACTAGGGTACAGTGTAAATGCACAGTTCCTTTTGTCTTTAGCCTCACAGTGTCTGGTCAAAAGGCCATTTTCCAAAGTTACTCAGGTTCACGCCTTCTGTCCTCACCCCCTTAGCTGAGGCTCTGTCATCCTGTAAATCAGGTAGATTCTTTGTCACAGTCTGCACTCACCCTGGTACACACACTGCCCCCCACCCCCACACACCCCTCTTGGACTTTTGTTTTTAATTTGTATACAGTTTTTGCATAAAGTTCTTTTTCTTTTCTAGTGTTATTGAGGTATAACTGACAAATAAAATTGTAAGATATTTATAGTGCATAATGTGATGTTTTGATAATATATATACATTGCGAAAGGATAAGGATTCCTCCCAAGTTAATTAACAAACGTGCCTCATTTATTTACTTTTTTGGTGGGAACATTTAAACTTTACTCTCTTAGCACATTTAAATTATATAATATTACACAATACAGTTTTTATGAACTATAGTCACCATGTTATACATTAGGTCCTCAGACCTTATTCATCTTATAACTGAAAGTTTGTACCCTTCTACCAAACCCTCTATTTCCCCGACCCCAGTCCCTGGCAACCACTTTTCTACTGTTTCTATGAGTTTGACTTTTTTTTTTTCATGATTCCACATATAAATGATACCATGCACTGTTTGTCTTTCTCTGTCTGCTCACTTCACTTGGCATAATGCCCTCCAGGTTCATCCATGTTGCCACATGGAATGACAGGATTTCCTTCTTTTTTAAGGCTAAATATTATTCCATTGTTTATATATACTATGTTTTCTTCATTCATCTGCTGATGGACACTTAGGCCACCTGCTCAAGTTCTTCAGTGCCTATTTTACCTAAGTGAGTAGTCCATTAACTACTGACAGTGCTTTCTAGTAGTGTACATGTTTTCTTTTATCCTCACTGCTGTAACACATTTCTGAGTGTACCCCTCAACACCTACATTTCCAGACCACAGTGATTACGCGAATACTAATAAAATAAACAGATTCTAAAGTTTACTTTTTTAAACTCCTATGTTAAGTTGATTTTACCCCAGTTTAATTGCTGGAGGTCTTTCAATATAATTGTAGAAAGTGAACGTTCATTGCATTGTTATTTCAAATTCAATAGTAAGTAGCTAAAAATTATGTTACACCTACAGGCTGAAATACATGCAATCATTAGAAATCATTCGTAAAATGCATACAATATGACTTAACATGCACCATGGGTATATGTAAAAAGCAGCAAACTATACAATAAAAAGTAAAGCATATCATTTAACATACACAATATATGTGTATGTCTATGAAAAGAAAGCTTTGAAGGAAGGACACACGCCAAACACATTCTTTTTTAAGTTCCTTCTGCCTTAATTTTTAATTAAAACTAAAGGAGAGAAAACTGTTTGTTGTGTGGTTAACTTTATAGAGGGTTCTTCTAAGACAGAAGGTATTGGACCAGACAAAGAAGAAACAAAATCAGCTGCTATGTATGCACCAGGCTCCACATCACATTTAGGTAGAAGATGCAAAAATGGGAGTAAAAAGCATGGTGGACGCCCCGGGGTCGGCCACTATCTGAAACTAGCATATAAAAGGCGAAGGCAGTGGTGCCTGTGCTGACGTGTTTACCACGGAGAGAAGTACAGAGTGGACCTGAGAGCTGTCTGGGAAGCACCCTGGGAAAGGGAAGGCGTGGATGGAGTCTTAAAGGACAGGAAAGATTTAAATTGGGACAGGCGGGTAATAATAAGTCCGCCCATTCACCTGGAAGTCTCCTCATTATCCCATTCTATAAAAACCCAAGGACGGTCTTAGGCAATGACAGCCACAGGGACAGCTTCAATGAAAGTGTCCCGCCCTCTGACAATCCTGCCTCTGGCAAACAGCTCAGGGGCTAAGTGTGGGGAAGATTACCTAATAGGATCTGGTTAGCCTCTAGCAGATCTGACAACAATCACATGGCTGATAATAATGGAGCCTAACTCTGGGTTTTCAAAGATTAGTATATTACACTGGAATTTACACAATATTTCTACAAAAAACAAAGCGCTTTTTTAAAGAGATTAACACAAACACACACAAGGTAATCATCCATTCCACTGAAAAAGTTCAATGGCAACAATGACCAACTCTCAGCTCATTGTAACCTTGGATGCACAACGCTGTGCCCGCCAGCCAGCCACCTCCAGAGCAGATCCCACACAGGTGCCAATGCAGAGGGCAACCTTACACAAACACAGGGACCACACGCCCAGGGACTAGGGGGAACTAGCATTTGCTGAACATTTAACTACAAGCCAGTGGGTGTTTTATACACTTTATCTCTTAGTCTTCACACCAGCAAGGCAAGGATTAGCCCCATAAACAGCCACTTGATTCAAAATTAGCAAAACTGAAATTCCCATTCAGCTCTGCCCAGCTCCAAGCCTGTCTGTCATCTTTCCACTTACAGTGGTGTCACACGTATCGACAAACTTAAAAAGCAGACTTAAGGACACCTTTAGTATCACTTCTAAAAACATCTAATCAGTTTTCCTCAAAATAATTCTTTTACAATGTAATTGATATGTGATGCCAAGAATTAAATTTAAAAATCCAAAAGCATATTCTCAAGCCCCAATGCAATAGTTAACCACTTCTGATTTAGCAAAATAATATTACAAAGCCCACAAATAAAACAACTTAATTGTAAGCTTTTTTTAAAAAAGACTGCAAGTCTAAAATATTAAAAAGAACTTTTTTGCTCTATGAAAGATCTCAAATTGAGATGTGAACATCCAGACAGATTATTTTTCACTCTCATGAGGACGAATCTAGATTATGTCCTAAAATGCATTACCTCTCCCTCTCTGTATCCTTCTCCCCGCTTCCACTCATTCTCCCTGCCCCCCCAAAGAGGTTCTGCTTCTGCTCTTCACTGCAAAACAACAGCTCTATGCTGTGACCTATAAACCATGAAATAAAAAAGGTGGCAGTTTCATCTGCACTGTCCTGAGACAGAAATCCCCCTGGAAGTTAAATGAGGTATGGCAAGCACACCAGAGTTACGTTTCCAAACCACCTGAAGAGTTTCTCAGGTTGCAATGATTTCGTGCCATGAGCAGGTGATTCAGAAAGACGCTGTCAAACCCCCACTGTCCATGTTTGCAGTACCAGTGCCAAACCTCAGCATTGCCATTCACACGGGAGGCACTCCAATGCTATTCGCTACGGAGCAAAAGCAATTTAGGATAAAAGACGTTGTTTTCTACTTAGGCAAAAAAACAGAAGAGAACTTTAGTAATTAACTTTTAAAAAATTTAAGAAGAAAGATTAAGGGTTGAAATTTAGAGGTGGAGAGAAAGGAAGTACTTATATATTTGGTTTTTTTTAAGAGTAGGGAAAGATGTTTTGTGTTTCTTTAAAACTTGGGTTATAAAAGTAATATATAAATAATGACAAAATAGTATAAAGGTAATGTTGTAAATGGGAAAAACTGCCCAGTCCTGCCATCCGCAGAGCTGGCACACTTTTTGCCTATGCGCACACACAGCGTTCAAGGGGCCTGGCCTTGAACTTACACATGGTAGGCCCTTCATTGTGCCAAACAGTACCTGGTACAGACTGTGAAGGGGAAGGAAAAGCGAAAGCATGTTTACAGCATGCATACTATTCTGTAACCTGCTGTTGTTTTTCAACAACAGTACATAGAAGACACCTTTTCACATCACCCCCCTAAGCTCCCGCTCACCCCGTACAAAGCTCCTTATCATTCCACTGCGTGGGTGACATTTCCCCCAAGCTTCTTTTGAGGTAAACATTTGGTTTCCCACTTTTTTTGTTATTAAGCAGCACTGCAATGAATATGAGTGTGTATGTGTGTGTGTATATATATATATATATAAAACTTCATGTGTTTATATAATTACTTCCTTAGCATAAATTTCCAGAACTGGAATTGCTGGGTCAAAGAGCTGGCACGTTTCAGTCAGCACGTGGACGGCTGCCCTCCACAACAGCTGTGCCCACGTATTCTCCCAACACGGTGTGAGAGTCCTCATCTGCCCATCATCCTTACCAGCACTGGTATTATCTTTTTTCACCAAACCATCAACAAAGAAGTTAAATCTAGTGCACCTCTGTTATGTGCCAAGTGCCATCTTAAAGCCTTCCGGGAATTATGATGGCCCTGTGGAGATAGGCAGGCACCCACATACACTTCGGACCCGTTTAACTGGAGGGAAACACATACCCAGAGATGTTAAGTAATTTGCCCAAGGTCATACAACTTGTCAAAGATACTGCTGGCGTTTGAACCCAGTCCATTTATGACCAGATTCAACACACTGAGCAATTCAATTTCATGAAAAGGTCAAAATCCTGTTCACTCACTCTAAATGAAACCCAGTCATCTCTTTACCAGCAAAATTACTGAAAACTCTGGTTTTAAGAACAATGGAAAACCCACTGGCTGGAGTTAGGAGAACTGAGCTCATGGCTGAGTTCGGCCCCTTAGAGGTAGCTGCTGCGGGACTTGGGGGAGACTGCTTAACCTAAATCTCTTCCCTTGGCTGAAAACGACCCTCTTCTACCGTCTCTATCATAAAATGCTGTTGTAAAGCCCAAAAGGAACATCCACTCCTTCAAAAAACACTTGCTCGGTCGTTTCCCTGTGCCCTGCACTGTGGTGACAAAGAGGCCACCCACCCCAAGGGTCTAGGAAGAGAGAGACATCAGAAAACCAAGCAGCTGTGATGGAGAACGACTGAGCCCCAGCCGAGGGCTGCACGGGGGCCGCAGGTAAAGGAATCTCGATGTCCACAAGAGTGCAGCTACTCAAGAGGACAAGGAGAACTATCACACAGCACTGGGGAAAACTCAGGAGATCACATTAAGCGGAAAAGCCTATAAGTAAATGTATATTTTGGTTACAGTCATATTTTTTACAAACGTATGTGCAAGGAATGGAAGAAAATAAGATCCTGGATGTTGTAGCAAAAAAACAACATCATTCTATTCTCTCTTTTTCCAAACTGTACAGCGTATCATTTTAACATCTCTAATTCCCAAAATATTTTAATTGCTATGAGAACACAGATGGAAGTGATTAATTCTGACTGAAATAATGTATGTGAGAGTGGAACCTCTAAAGCCCCCCATGAATGGTATTATTGTCAGAGTATTAAATATTCGGGCATTCTGCGTAACAGCATCACAGTGCAGCAGCACAAGCTATTTTTACTCTCTGCTGCTTGGTTTCCGGCTCACCTGATAATGCACAATATTAGTCATCTCTTTACAGTATTTTCTTTTCTTAAAAGAAATGCATGCACGGGGAAAATGGCCAACCAGCACAAAAGGGTCTGCAGGAAAGCTCAGGGCTGTTATCTGTCCCGGACCCCCATATCCCTCCCAAAGGCAACTGCCAGAAGTAGTTTCTCACATATGCTTCTTCCAAAGATACTCTATGCATTGACATAGTTTTCATTTAATAATATTCTTGGAAGTTTCTCCTTAAGATCACATATAAACCATCTGCAGATCACTCTACTGAATGGATGCAGCATTTATTTCATCAGACTATGCACTATTAAAATGTCTGACAATGCTATTAAATACTATATAATCATTTTTCCTTACATTTTGATTTTCCAACCTTGCAAAGCACCAGAACTTCACAGACACCAGGCTCTCTGGGCTCATTTCCCAGGGCTCCCTGCTTCCAGCCAAAACCCAGGCTGAGTATAGTTCTACATACTCCATCCATTGTTCATGCTGTTGCTTTGGCTGAGACCCATCCCACCTTCCTTGGCTTGGCTAATTCTTACTCAATCCTTCAGGAGAGGGTTGAAGTATTACCTCCTTGTGGAAGGAGAGGCTCTCCCAACCCTCGGGGCAGAGGAAGTGTTCCTGCATCAGCTCCTGTCACAGCCTCGGTCTTGGCACCTAACCGCTGCGTGAATTTGTATGTCAGTCTTGACCACCAGATTTCAAGTTCCTCTGGGACGGAAACCACATTTTACTAATCTTTGTGATGGCCAGAGTTGAGTATAAAGTCTGGCACACCAAGCATATTTAACACCCACTGAATCAAGCTGAGATGAATCAGGAAACTTCTGAACACCTAATTAGGTGCCAAGCCCTCCCTACACTGGATGCATCGTACAAACATTATTCTTCACTGAGTACAATGATCCCCATTTTACAGATTAAGAAACCAGCGCCCTGGAGTTAAGAAACTTGTCCAAGGGCATAGGGAGGCCTGAAATCTGAACCCAAGTCTATTTTACTCCAGAATCATTGATCTTTCCATTATGCTGTTTGCTTGCATGTTTTGATGCTGAAAGTTAAGTGAAGAGGTCACATACCCAGTCCTGAAGGACAGTACACCTCCATAATAATTTTGGATAATCTAAGGGCACTGTAGTCCTCCAAAATATTCAGTCGCAAGCAATCTAGAATGTAGAACTAAAATGGCAGAAAAAGAGGAGGTTATGAACAAGCAAATCTTGTCCTCAGCACCACAAATGTGCACTTAGCATACCCAGGCAGAGTCTTTCAGGAGCCGTTAAAAACAAAAACAACAAGAAGTTTTAAGCAGCTGTAATATGCCTGCTTAATTGTACCAGCTTGCTCTCCCCGTACCTTCGGTTATATCCAACTTCATAGCACCTAGTCCCCATACCACTCATTAATGCTGGCCTTTGTGCCAGCACCTGTAAAAGATTTCAAATCTGACAAATTCTGCACGGTCACAGCCACCCAGGAATGCATGTCAGTGGGCCAGGGACGGGACAAGGGGGCAGCACTGTGGGGCAGGTGCCAGCATCCTGTTAACCGGCTGTGAGACCTGGGCCAGACAGGGACCCTCATCTGAAACCTGGGTGTAGCAAGAATGCCTGCTTTCTCTTAAAGGCTTTAAGAGAATGGAATAGATAATTTAAGAAAAGGAACCAGCAGAGTCTGGCACGAAGTTGAGAGCTCAATTTGCTTTTCTTCAGTGACTGAACAAACTAACCAGAGAGCAAGCCGACTTCCTCCTGTCCCCTCCAGCAGGGCGGGGAGCTGGGAAGCTCTGTGACTGATGTAGGAAGTAGAAATGGCATTTCTCAAAGGTGGGAAAACAAGAGGAAGCTTCTCCTCCCTCCCACAGATGAGAAAAAATGAAATAATCAGCAGCAAGCAGTCAATGAGCCCAAACCTTGTTCACTGGGGAAGACAAAGAAGCAAAAATTATCCCAAGGATAACCACGTACCAACAACAAAGACACAGAGGCTGAAAACAAAAAACAAAACAAAAAAAAAAAACCCTTTCTTGCCAATTATCAGCCACAACCAAATGGGAAAGAATGCCTCCTGATTCCAGCGGGAAGCGAAGTGAGGTGGGTAATGGCGATGAAGAAGTGCACTGGCTGCACCGCCGGGCCCAACTCACCGCCAGCTGGAGAAAGGAGGCACCGGGCAGCTGCACGGGGCACCCTTCCAGGCCCCTCTCCCCCAAGATAAGGGAGTATGACTGGGTTCAGATCTATGTGTTTTGACTTTATGTCACTCAATTCCCAAAACAACCTTCAAAAGTACCCGCCTTCCAAAGTCACAGAAAACAAGCTGAGGGAGACAGGGTTGCCCACAGAGACTAAGGGACAGAGTGGGAACCTGAGCCCAGTTTGTCTGGCTTCCAAGCCTCCACTCATCTAAAAGAGGCGCAACTTGTGGGGTCGGGGCTGGGCAAAATGGGCGAAGGGGGTCAAAAGGCACAAACGTCCCTGTATAAAATAAGTCTTGAGGACGTAACGGACACCATGGTGACTACTGTGAACAATGCTGTATTGCATACCTGAGGGTTGCTAAGAGAGTAAACCTGAAAATTTCTCATCACAAGGACAATGCATTTCTAACTGTGTGTGGATGTTAACTAGACCTGCTGTGGTGACCACCTGGCAATCTATACAAATATCGAATCATTATGTTGGACACCTGAAACTAATAGAATGTTGTATGTCAATTACATCTCAATTTTTTCAAAAAGACACAATTGACAGAGAGGAAGGGGAGAAGGGCCTTAGACTGAGGTAATCACTAAAAACAAGTCTAACAACAGGTTGTTTGATGGGGTTTAAAATCTAGATTTCAAACAGTTAAATACTTTTCAGTGACTCATTTTCCACTTTATTGAGATATTATTGACATATATGCAGGTTTAAGGTAATATATGCGATGATTTGATACACAGGTCACAAAATGATTACCACAGTTAGAGTAGGTAACACCACCAACCCATCATATTATTACTCTGTGTGTGTGTGGCCATAACATTTCAGATCTGCTTCCTTAACAACGTACAAATATGTAACACAGCTTTGCTAAATAGAGGTCCTGGTGCTGCACATTAGAACCCCACTCAGTGACCTCGGTCTGTGACAGCCTGGCCGTTCCTGGACAAACCCAGAGCCCCAGGGCATTACTCCTCACTCCCCACATCTCGGGTTCCCTCCCTCAACCTTCTTTTTCGTAAGTAAGAAAAACACTCAGAATCTCATTTCACTAAAATCTCTTGCCAAAGGTCCACTTAAAAGGCAAAACCAAACCCAATTTTCAAGGCTTGCTACTTTTGAGTATTAATCCAAATAACTAAAAAGCATCCTTGGCAGAATTAAATATTAATGTACCTAAGTTCCTAAAAACAATTTCCCTAGGTGCTGCTTTTTACCAGAGATCAACGTCATATTGTTTAAGGAGCTATCAAAAGCTCCCTGAGCGAAGTGAAATTAAAAACCATCCTTGGCCATTCACAGCCAAACACTCTCAAAAGTATGACCCCGTCACCACCTGCCTCACTCCACCCAGCACCTTGATAGAAATGCAGACCGATAAACCCACTCCCAACCCACCGAAGCAATGCCTACCGGCAGGGCCTGGAAACACATGGTAAGTGCCCCAGGAGATTCCTAGGCGCAGTGCCCTTTAGGACTAGGGGCTATAGGAGTGGGGGCTACTTCCCCATCCCTTCCTACAGAGGTCCCATGCCAAACCTCCCCTGAGGACTTAAAGGAGTTTTCTATGGGGAGGCTGGGAAGCTGCTCCAAGAACCAAATTCCCAACTACCTCCCGGGCATTTCCACCCAGGTCTCCCAGAGGGGCCCCAAACCATGCCTCTCCCCTCCTGAAAGAGTCCTCAGGTGCTTGTGTCATTCACTGTCCACACCTCGCTGTCCCACCTGGAAACAGCCTTGCCCTCTATCTTCAGTCAGCTGCCAAGCACAGCGAGTCCTCACCGATCATCACCCCTGGGCTCTGAGACTTTAAGTGAAATGAGGCATAAGGAAGTCATTTTGACCACAGACTAATTCATATAAACAAGAGTTAAGTTTCTACAGCATCTCGCTGCATCACAGCAGTGATGAAATGACCTTGAATGCAATGATGTTATTCAAGGACCTGCTGTCTTCCTTTCCTGGTCAGGAAGAAGCTTCCACCCCACTCCCAAAATCATCTCCCATGTGCAGACTTCTTTGTGTTCTCATCCCCTCAGTGGTAAAAGCACAGCATCCTAAAAGCACAGGACTGCCAACCTGAGTTCAGATCTTGGCTGACCCAGGTTCCCTGGAGCCCGTTTCCTTCTCTGCAGAATGGGGATGATGAGAACAGCACTCCATGAAAAGTTTCTTGCTTAGATTACATGATTTAATGCCCCCTAAATGCACAATAAAAGGTATTAACTGACATTAGCTCTCTTCCTCCCACTAACTCCAGCTCCAGCACCATCTCTCACCTGACCTACTTCAAAAGCCTCATAACACGGAGCCCTGCCGCCCATCTGTCCCCACGCCAGCCTCTCCTCCGCACCACCGCTGCCAGAGCTTTTCTCCAACACACAGCTCTGATTACATCATCTCTCTGCTTTAAAACCTCTGATAGCTATCGCTTACTTTACAGGATCCAGTCCATACTTCTTAGCCTGGCATGCAGGGCCTTTGGCAATCTGCTTCTCTCCTCCCTGCCACTGCACCCAAATGCCAAGCACCATCTGTTCTAGTAACAGCACCCCAAACATGACTTGTATTTTCATGCTTCGAGCCTCTGCTCATGGTGCTTCCTTCATAGAAAGCCCCTTACCCTCTCCCCACCTGGCAAAGTGTTACACATCCTTCACCTCCCGCCTCGAGCCCTCTTCTTCCTCCACCTCCTCCTCCTCCTCTCTCCCCCGCCCTCTAGTCCCCTGCTGCATGTGTGTCTCTAGCATGTGTCCTGTGCATGCACTTACCTCCTCAGACTGAGACGCAGGGCCGGGCCTCACACTCGGAAGGGCACAGTGATGGCCCTCGGGAAACATTTGCTGGAAAAATGAATGCAAGACTTCCACCACTCTTTGACAAATGAAAAAGTTTCTAATTTGTCAAACAGTTAACACCTTCATGGTAGCTTTTTAGTTCTATAACTCATAAGGATATTATATTTGTTGAGCTAGTGAAGGCTGCTCTTAATGAAGGAAGCAAAAAAATGTCACCCTGCGAAGGTGAAATGTCTTTAAAAATTCCATCGGCTTAGAAGGCGATCACTACCCCTCTAGAAATGGTGTCTCCTCCCTCCTTCCATGGTGGGGGAGCGAGATCATCACGCTCTTTGATTCCTCCTGGCTTGGCTTGTGGTATGGGGAGTTGGGCAGTTTAAGGAGTCTCTATTGCTTAAACAAAACGTTTCCAAAAGGAAAACATAAATAAAACAGCTGTCTAATGGTACGGAAAAGGTGTTAACAGCTCACAAGCAGAGGGACTTGCGTGTCCTTAGGCCGGGCATGGAGTTCACTGTCAGAGAGGAGGTACTGCGTGGGCGGGGAGCGTGTGGGCCTGGGTCTCCCTGAGCCCTTCCTAGTACTGCAGGAGCCAGTAGCAGAGCCGAATGCCCCGACACTTGGAGACAGCTGACAGAGGGAAACACTTCCTGGTTTACCCATAAATGCCAAGACGGCAAGGCCCATAAAGGTCTACTTGAGCAGCCTCCAAACTGTTCCTTTTCTCCTGTTCAAAACTTAGGGTACATTAATTCTCCCTTTACGTGAGTCTTTAACGGGGCACACGGACAGTAAGGAGAATTCTCCCCTCCATGCCTACTGTGAGGATGTGAGCCCCTGTACGGAAGCACTGCCCCTCCTCTGCAGGGAAGCCTGCTCTCCGGGCTGGCGACAGCCGCCCCCCCTGCCATAAACACACACAGAAGACTTGAGTGTGTCTCTACAGACTTACTCCATCTAAATAAAACAAAGCTTAACATTCTAATCTAAACCACACTCAGACAAAACTCTGCTGCAGTCAGTGGAGCGTCTCATGTTCTCACAGTCTTATTAAATAAATGGATTTTGAAAATATTCATTTTAATTAAAACCAGTCCGTTGTTAGCAATACCCTCATGCCAGTAATAAAATACCCTTTTTTTCCTTTGGTTCCTTTCTAAAACTGTCCCACTTGTTTGTTCAAAACATTTCACATTAACATCCAGTTGTTTCCATATAAGCAACCAACTAACTATACAGATTATCTTGGAATCAAGGTCTTCTCTGGACTTCTGTAACAGGTACCTTAAAATTAGCAGTTTCCAAAACACTGAGAACAAACAAAACCTTCCATTCGACTACTGATCCAGGAAGCTGAATTTTAAAACTGAGAGGTTAAGTGGTTAAGAGGAGGAAAGGAAATAAGAGGACCTGGTTTTGCCACCTGTGAGCCAAGCCTGGTGCTAAGCCTTTCATACAGGTTTTCACCGTCAGTCTTAGCATGAACCCTGCGAAGGGAGAATTACTACCCCATTTCACAGACAAAGAAAGAGAGGTCAATTAACCTGCCCAGAGCTACACACAAAGCCACAGTTCACCTGGCTTCAAAAATCATGCTTTTTCAGCACAGCCTACTTCCTTGCCTTGTGAAGAGGAAGAGAAAAAGAGAGTGAGTGCGTCCGGTCACTGCTCCCGTTACAAAGTACCTGTTCTGTCCAAGGCACCTTATTATTTAAAGCAGGCACGTTTTAATGTATAAAACAGTATTCGTGTCTGCTAAGGGATTAAATATAAGAATGTGCTGGGAACTGCCTGGGACGGCTACCATTCATCACACAAAGCTACTTTATATATACTCTGCTATTCTTCATTAAGACTCACAGAATTCCTTTAAGTTTAATTTTTCCCAGATATACAACAAGCACTTGGAAGGCTATCAAGGGGGAAAAACTTAAGCAGCAAATTAAGTTTGCGTAGTCAGCTATGATAAGAACTTTTATTTATGTGTCTGAGTTTCCAAGACAATGTACATATGAAATTATCACCCTGAGTCACTTTTGTAAGTTACATAAATGTTTGATTACTACATTGTACACCTGGAACTAATACAATATAATAAGTATGTCAGCTGTAACTGAAATTTTTTTTAATTTTAAAGAAATATTATCACCCTGAGGATGTACTTAGATTTATGGCTGTATTTCAAATTAGCATTAAGCATTTATTTTTTAAAAAAGTCTGTGAAAATTTATCAAATGGAAGTAGAATTAATGCATATTCGTAAATTAATGTGCTTAAAAGTACATCTTTATGGAATAGTGTTCTACCATTACAATTCAGATACCTTGTCATTCTGAATCTAATTTAACCACCAAAAATGTTGAACACCCAAGGCATTTTACC
This sequence comes from Desmodus rotundus, assembly GCF_022682495.2. Classification (NCBI taxonomy): domain Eukaryota; kingdom Metazoa; phylum Chordata; class Mammalia; order Chiroptera; family Phyllostomidae; genus Desmodus; species Desmodus rotundus. The sequence continues at coordinate 147,776,375 of NC_071388.1, read as the reverse complement.
CAAAAGGCACATGGTTTATAGGCTTAAAATATACTGAAAACTTATAGCCGTTTAACATGGCCAACTATTCAGAGTATCACCATGTTCCAACCACAACTGGAATAAATCAAACTTGCACCTCTTTGATATACTAATGAAATTAATTTCCAACATACTCTAAGCCCTTACTTCTTGATATATATTAAAAAAGACTACTTATGCACTGCTAAATTAATGCTTATTCCCAAGTCACAGGATTAAAAACCATAGTCTAGGGCCTATTCTTGTCAAAAGTGTTTAACTTGAATCTAAATATGCCTTTAGACTTAACCTCTAGTTTATAGGAAATACAAGAGACAAAGGGACAGGGTAAACAACAGCACGAGGAAACAATTTCGGAATATGGGACAGCTTACCCGTCTCTTCTAAAAGTCAAGAGGGAGAGGGAGGAGGCGGTGAGATAGTATTTATTCTTCTACATTCACAAAGACGAAAGGGACAAAAACAACAATACACAGTGCAATATGTGAACCTTGACTGAATCCTGGTTCCAAAAAACAAAAATGCTGACAAATGACTTCTGGGGACAATGAGATGACATTAAGAAATGACTGTGAATTCTACTAAAAGTGATAACATGTAGTGATTTTTTTTTCTTAAATCCTTAGTTACAAATGCATATGGAAGTTTGCCAAGTGAAATGATATGATGTCTGGGATTCCCTTTAAAATATTTCAGCAAAGTAAACAACCCAACACTGTTCTCTGGCCAAAAGATGCTTTGTAAGAAACCTTTTTACGTTTCTCAATACGTTTGGAAAACACTAACTACTCTGTTCCCCTCCGAGGAGATTCAGTATGAACATTAGAAGTAAGGGTGCTCAAAATTCCTGCAGTTAAAATAAAAATACCTGTTATACTTTGGTTAGCCCAGATACTCCCACTTATTTAAACATAAAGCCTTTTTTCCCTACGTAACATCTATTAATTTCTTGAGAATCCGTTTCCTTTAGTGCACTAATTCCTAAAGTGGGTTCCAGAGGAAACCCTGAGGTAAGGCTCTCTAGATCATACGCATGCTTCTACAACACCAAATAATAAAAAAAATTCACAATTGTAACTATTTGCAACTTAGGTGACGCTCACTTCTTCTGTCTTTTGTATCTATAAATAAGTAGATGTTTACTCTGTCAGTTAATATGTTTTAATTTTATCTGACTCTCTTTAATATGAAATTACCACTGTAAAACTTACCTCAAATGCAGTGCAATTTTACTTATTCAAATCCATTTCCTTGGAAACCTCTAATGGAATAGATTTCAAGTTCATCCAAGTTGTCACCACACCTAGTTTTCACTTTCAAAACTACCTTGCGATTTTTCAAAGGTTTCCCCAACCCTCAAAATAAGTTAATGGGCTACACAGTAACAAAACACAAAACAAAACCTAAAATCAAACCTCTTACACTGTCTTTCAGGTGGTACTTAAGGGTCTCCAGTAATTTACCTCAAAGTACCCCAGATTTCCACCTTTATGCACCAGAAGTGGTCCCATTCTTACAAACGCATCCTTCAGGTAGCTGGACACCTAGATCCCAAGACAGATTCACTTTACCACAAATTCTACTTACTCCATGGCTAAAAGTTTTAGAGCAAGAACTCAACTAATATCTGGTTGGGTTTTTGTGTTGTTTGGGGGTTTTTTTTGTTTTTTTTTTTGTTTTTTAAGGAAAATTCCATCCTATTTCATTTAAGAGCCTCAGTACTTTAAAACTTTGGAAATACTCTTAAAAGAAAACAAAAATGGCTAACAAAGAAATCTGAGCTAGAAGTCACTGCTACAAGGAAACCATCAAATTTGATGTCTCCCTTGCATCTGGGAGGCAATTTACAACATTCAAAACCCTTTCATATACATTTTGTCATTTGACCCTCAAAACCCTGGAGAGATGTCTGTTTTCCATCATGATAACATATATTTAACATGGCTCAACTTGAAAGCCGACAACTTGTCAACCCTCAATTATCCTTACCATGGAGAGAATATCGGCATAAATAATCTGATTCAGCTGAGCGGTGTAGCGTCCAACAGGGCACTCCTGTCTCCCGACAGGGACGCTCGGGGCCAGCCCCCACCACAGGGCCTATCTCCCCTGCTTTTGCTTGGTGGTACGCTTGCAGATAGCTAACTGTTCCCAGGCACTAGATCTTCATGCATCTCATCCTCCAGAAGTTTCCTGTCACTCCACAAGGACAGAAGACTGCTTTGAACTCACAGCATCTGCCTAGGATTGTCCGGTGATGTTTTTGCACCAACCTCCCAGGGCATTTCTCAGTTTCATCCATGTCAGTGTTCCCACGTGAAAGAAGGACAATGTGTAACCACAGGCAACACATGTGAGGGCAGACAAAACAGCCTTGGGGTAAACATGACCCCGGCTTGGATCCTGGATCCTCCTGTCTTGGCATGTGCACTGCTGCCCTCAAATCCCCTACATGCATATGGAGCTCTCAACCTAAGGCTGTCAAGGGCTGCGGGGGAGAGAACCTCCACACAGTAACTGGCCTGGGCTGTGTTTAACACCGTGGTTCTCTGTCTGCCTCCACTTCTCTGAGAAGAGAAAACCAGCAATGAAAACACTATGACTAAGGCAAGACAGGCCCTACCATCAAGATGCCTACAACCCACAGGCAAAGCAGAGCGGGGTGTGGGGGGGGGGGGGGGGGCTGGGGGGGCTGAATAACAACAGGCAAAACAAGAAAGATATCATAAAGAATGTACAAGCCATGTGATAAGGGGATTAAGTAGAAGAAACCATTTAAATGCAGAAGGGGCAAATCAGAAAAATGTTAATGGGAAAACAACACTTAGTTGAGTGAGGCCTTGAAGGACAATGAAAATTTCAGTCATCGGAGTTTGGAGAATGGCCTCCTCAAAGGCAAAATTGGCACACAGTAGGTGACAGAGAATGGGCAGGAGCTCGGGGGCACCTGCAGAGAGACACAGAGAGGACAGCCGGGTCTGGAGAAGAAGGTTACCACCCAGACCACAGAGAACCGTGAAAACTAAGACTACAAGGGTACGGGCCACAGCTCGCTCTTGTCCTGCATCAGCTATGCTACTTTCAGCTGCAAGCAACAAAAGGAAGTGATTGTAAGAGATGTAGACTGTGGCCTCGAAACTTTTTTAATCATGCAGCCCTAACAGTAAAAAATTAAACACGCACCCCCAATATGTTTCAAGTTGTATATACAGGGGTTGGCAAAAGTAGGTCTACCCTTGTGAGTGTGTGAAACAGTTTATTATTTATTTGTATTATAACTGTAAACCTACTTTTGCCCTCCCCTGTTATTTATACATAATTAAAACACTCGAGTTACAAATTACATGTATATACTCATGTAGTATGTACATAAAATATCCACTAAAAACCTTTTAAAGGACGATAATGAATCAAACAGTAGTCTTAAGTTTATTTTTTATTTACTAATACAAATACTAATTTTGTGCCAACCGAAGTCATTTCCTAATCTCCTAATAAGACAAATTCTTGTTCCTGTATACTTACATCATTAGCATTACACTTTATTTGCAAGAATCTTTTTAAGCCACTGTCCATTTTGTGAAGTCAGTTTTAATACTAGGTAATAGAATCCATAAATCCACGTATATGGATGGAGTTCACCAAAGGCCAAGAGTAAGAATGAAGGTACCATTATCGATTTCCCCCGGTTGTACAATGCCCACTCTTCTCCCAGGCAACCTCAAATAATCTGACAGGCAACTTTCTTTTTTTTTCTTTTTTAGAAATTTGGTGACTACTTTTTTTTAAAGATTTTATTTATTTATTTTTAGAAAGAGGGGAAGGGGGGGAGAAAGAGAGAGAAATATCAATGTGTGGTTGCCTCTCATGTGGCCCCCACTGGGGACCTGGCCTGCAACCCAGGCATGTGCCCTGACTGGGAATCAAACCGGCAACACTTTGGTTTGCAGCTCATGCTCAATCCACTGAGCTACGCCAGCCAGGGCTGACAGGCAACTTTCACATCTTCCAGCTAGTGTCTGTCAACCACCTTTTAAATATTAATAAATCTTAACTGTTTCTAGACAATGTTTTAGCATTTTCTTCCATACCGAATCATCCAGCACACTCCACTTTGGAGACTGATGTCTCAAACAATAAAAATTTTTTCTCAAAAAGAAGTTCTGAGTTAGAGTGGGTCTAGGGTTGGTTCATTCAGCAGCTAAAAACGCCATTAGCACCTTCCATCTTTGCACTCTGTAAGCCTCAGAATGTCAACTTGTTCGATTTTGCCCACCACCTGAGGTTCCCAATATGGTGGGTCCTAATAGGTGTCGTATCCCTACCCATTAACCAGTCACTGGCAACAAGGACGGTATTGCTAAAGTTGACTTGGCTCAATCAACATGCACTCCCTGGGGCTAAAGACACGCTCATCCTATCCTGAAGTACATGGCCAATGGGAAACTAGTCAAAAGCAGGATTATGCTGTCAAGTAGTGTAGTAAATTATCACAGCAATGGCCCCTGCGATAAATCACATAACCACCAGAGCATGAGTGAGCCTAGCACAGGCGGAACAACCATCCAGCTGAGCCCTGCTCCGATTTCTGATCTCAGTCAAATAAACAGTAGTTGGTTTAAGCTACAAGAAGGAAGGGGAACCCAGATGGGGAATGGGCAGCAAACCACCCCTGCCATAGCTCTCTACGTATATGGGATAATGGAGGAAGAAAAAACCATTCTGTTTTATTCCCACAGATGTTTGTTCTTAAATTCAAACATCTAGTTCAGAGTCAGCAAGTTCTCAATAAACATTAATAATTGATGTTCCTAATCCAAGTAATTTAGAATAAAACATGACAGAGAGAGAGGCATACAATGGGTTGCATGGAAATAATGACACATTTCCGAGTCTTTTGCAGTAATCCAATATACAAGCTCCTGTACATGCAGCAATTCGAACCCCCAGAGAATGTCAGAGAGTCTACTACTCTCAAGCCTACGGGATGCACATCACAGGCACTAAAACTGTTCACACTCTTTAGCACACTGGTATGTTGTTGTGCTCAGCAATACCACTTTTGGAAACATACCATGCATTAGACAGCTTGTTATTTTTGTTCAATCAGCTCCCTCTCCCTTCCATTAACAATAACCGACTTCTTTGTGGGACACTTTGTCTCCCCACAGTCCCATCGTTTGGGTTGAACTGGGACTGCCAACCGTAACTCTCCTCTGGCTGGCATTAGGCCAATCACGTACTCTCCAGGGTTTTCCCAAATAAAAACTAAGAGCAAACAGCCAGTTTCTTGATGATGTGAGGTCATGAAGCTACCAGCAACAGGTACCTCTATGTGCTGGGCACTGTGCTGGGCCTTATGATGTAATGAAGCGTAAATCACATCTCAGCCAAAGGGCTCTGATGGCCTAAGAGATATTTCTTTGCAACATACCTAAATGTCAAAAAGGCCTGGTTAAATAAATTATGGTAAGAGATGTTACAGATTTACTGAATAGCCATTAAAACAGTGCCAGAGAAGAATGTAGTGATATAACAGGGAAAAAAGCATGTTATACAAGTATCTACTATGCTCTAAACTATGCAAATCACTATATATGCACCCTTGCACATTGAATCTTTTTCCTTGTTTGTTGTTTTTTTTTTTTTTAAAGAGAGGGAGAGAAATATCAATGTGTGGTTGCTTCTTGTGACCCCCACTGGGGACCTGGCCTGCAGCCCAGGCATGTGCACTGACTAGGAATTGAACTGGTGACTCTTTGGTTCGCAGACCAGCATTCAATCCACTGAGCCACACCAGCCAGGGCCTGAATCTTTTTCATTTTTCATCAGAAGCACACAAAATACAGGATCTTATTTTTGCATGACTATATATGCATGAAAAAGTCATAGCCAAGTGTTGCCTAGAGACTGCGCCATCCCCCAACCCAACTCACAGAGGTAATAATCTAGTGTTCAAGATAGGCAAGTAACCTGGGTGTGCTTGGGTGGGGCAGGGAAGGTGGTGAGTCACTGGGGCTCTGGGCTACATGGGCAAACATCCTGTGTTCGTATCTGTATACAACTGTGGCTAGAAGACTTTTACTAAAATACCCCCAGGGTAGTGGCAAAATCGATGCTAAAATCCAGGAACTATGTCATCCCTCTGCAAGACTTTTCTTGTCCCTGACATTCTTGCCGATAGGACTCCTCTGTCCAGAATATTCTCCTTGATCACACACACCTGCAGAAGCCCCTGAAGACAACATCTGCCCTAGAAGGGCAACCCTCGGCAGTGACACAGACAAACCAACCCAAACCTCGTTTACTCTCTACAAGACAATGTTTCCTGATAGCCTTCGGTATCAAAACTCCTCCCCTCTTTCAAAATCCATGCTCCTGATAATAATATCCAGAAGCCATTCTTCAGCTTTGCTGCTCTTGTCCCCTTCCAGTACAGGAATTACCAAGTGCCCCACCCCCTTCATTAGCAAAACTGCTTCATAATACTCTTTCCTCACACACGTGGAGATAAATGGCAGCCGTAACAGTCAGTCAGTTGGTACTGATTGATACATCCTCTTCTGGCGGATGAAACACCATGGCTTAATATTTTGAAAAGACATTCTTCTTAGAATAAGTTTAAAAAGCTGAAGATGGAGAAGCTGCTCAGGTACAGAAGAGCCTATAGTTCAGCACATGATTTTATTTTAGAGCCTTTTAAAGAAAATCCATCCCAGCTTCCAGATGGGTGTCAAGGTGCGCTCAGAGCTCTTCAGGAGGCAAGCAGGACACAGGACAAACATTCAGAGCCATAGTGAAAACTGGCCACCTGCAACCTACTACTCCTTTACCAATGAATCAATAGTACCATAAGGGAAGAATTTATTTAGAGTAGAAGGCGCTACAAAATCAGATTTATCCAGACAGCAGTAAAAAGAGCCCAAGGAGGATGACACCAAAAAAGGGACATTAATCCAGGCTTTGTAAAAGTAAGCTGAGAGATACCACGATGAAAGGCAAATGTCATGTTCATTCCCTATTTTGAGAAAGACGTACAGATTTGAGAAGCGATTTTCTTCAGAAAGCTGTCTGAAGTACTAGTCCCAATTATAAATCACACTATACCCTGAAGCCTACTTAATACAGAAGAAGTTGAAAATAAACAAATGATTAGTTTGAGGTATGTGAATTTCTGAACTCTCTTAAGGAAGAAAAGTTTTATTACCATTATTAGTGAACTGTTTTTAATCTCTGAAATCAAAGCATAGATGTTAACCCTGGGGTTCTGAAACCAGAATAACCCATACATGAGAAACCACCACATATTAACATTAGTCTGTCTGTCAGGTTTTAGCCAATCACAGGTGATACCATGTGTAAAGAGCGGTATGGGGGAGGAATAGGAAGAATCAGAAGACCTAGGTTCAAGTTCAACTCCAGCAGGCACAGATAATATTTAGCAAACTGATTCATCTTGCCTGCCTCAGTTTACTTAACTGAGGGTTCAGGGATAAAATATGAAAGTAAAGCCCTTTATAAACCCAAAAGTACCGTTTCTATCTTACAGCACGGACTCCAGAACGCCTGCATTTCTCATAGTCCTGGAGAGTCACAGAACTGTAGGGTTGAAGGTCATTGCATTTGAGGGATGATAATGATGAGAAAACCAAGTCCCAGGCAAATTGAAGAGCCTTGCACAGGAATCACTTCCGTAAACTGGTGGGGGGTGAGGGAGGGTCTAGTTTTTCCACCACTGAAATACTCATTTAGATAGTTCAAACCAAAACGACCCTAGAGCTAAAATCCCTCCTCAGAAACGTATGGGGTTTGTAATACGCACACAGTCCCCGCCTTATGATGGCTCGCCTTACAAATTTTTTGACTTGATGATGGTGTGAAAGTGATTCCCACAATAAACTACATGAGATATTCAGCACTTCATTGTAAAATAGGCTTTGTGTTAGATGGTTTTACCCAACTGTAGACTAATGGTAGTGTTCTGAGCACACTGAAGGTAGACTAGGCTAAGCTTATCCTAATTCATGTTCAGCTGGTTAGGAGTATTAAATACATTTTTGACTTGTGAGTTTTATTTTAGTTTTTAAAAGACTTTATTTATTCATTTTCAGAGAGAGGAAGAGAGAGAAAAAGAGAGAGAAACGTGGATTGGCAACCTCCCAACACATGCCCCTACCAGGGACCAAACCTGCAACCTAGGCACACACCCTGACAGGGAATTGAACTGGCCACCCTTGGCTTCGTGGAACACCACCCAACCGACTAAGCCACACTGGTCAAGGCTGGACTTGTGATATTTTAAACTTATGATGGATTTATCAGGACATAACTCTAACATGTCGAGGAACATCTGTGTATCTGTATAATTCCTCTGCTTTATTTTGCTTTGTAAACTTTACTCCTGTAACTTAAAAGTTAAACTAAACTTTTCACCAGAAAGATAAAAATAAAGCCAGTTCTCTGGCTATGAGACTCACAGCCTACTTTCAATCTAACTCAGAAAAAAACCTTAACAATTGGGTTAGAAATGTCTATGAAAATATCATTACCCCCATCTGGCAGGCATCATTATAATATGGATTACTCTTCTATGAGCTCAGGGATACCGGTTTTAATGTTACCTGGGAGATCAAGAATTAATCAGCAACTTAGAAGGAAGGGGGTGTTGTCTAAAAATGGCCAATTTAATGGAGACAATTCTATTGTCTTTAAAATTGTGCCCTTGAGCACCCAGTATCAACAACCCACTATGGCACCAAAGAAATTGTGTGTGGTTAAAGAGACAATATGTTCTTTTTTTCTGCAAGCAGTTATGGGAAGCAGAAAAAGGCTGACTATGATCAGTTATGTTTTAATTCCACGGTGGACATAAATTATGATAATTTGGACATTCTGGTGGTTAAACCAGAAAGCAGGAAAACCATAGTTTCCAAAAGGCCCTGCAGAAAGTTTGTGGCAACCCAACCGAAAGGGCCATGAGAAGTGCCCACAACTTATTTCTGGATTTTCCTGACTCCACTAAAATTGATGACACTATTTCCATCCCTTATTGTCACATCACAACAGTCCGGAAGCCTGGACTGAGTTCACTTGGCAGGTACCAGGAGCAGCCCTAGGAGGAAGTCCTGAAGGATGTCAGATACCGTATTTCCTTTTCTCCCGCATACTTTTCATCTCAACGCCGCTAGGATATATTTTCCATGCATTCTGACACCCCCCAAGCGTTCTGGCTGACACAAACTTTGCAGAAACTGCCATACTCTAGGGAAGGTCCCTTGTGAGATCCTGAAGTAGCTTAAATGAGTAAAACATTCAGACTACTACTATAATGAGCATGTCTCAGTGGCTCATAAATTCTTTCATTCCCAGCAATCAAGAAGCAGCTGTTAAAATCCAGGAATCCTCCTACTAGCAGATCTGAAATACCTCCGAGCTGGCCAGCGAAGCTTCACAACCACTTTCTCTTCCTTCCTCTCTTCTCCCCATCCCCACCCCCCACTCCCATCGAAGGAGTGCCAGCCTGGCAGGAATAAAGATGACCCAGGAAGGGAAAAGAGCGAGAGAGAGACCGATCTTGTGAAAACAGAGATGCAGGCTCCCTTCATTTCCTCTGCAGAGAAATACCAACTCTCTGTATCAACTAACCAGGTTTCTAACTTTTCTCTGCCATCCCACCGCCCTCTACACACATTAGTAACTCCTGCAGTCTGACGGTACGGTATTTCCAGGGTCAGAGGCATCAGCAGTCCTAAGCCCTTTCCCAAAGACTCTGAACAGGCACTTCCGTTCTGCACCCGAGTTCGAGGCCCATCCCACGGGAAGATTCAGCTTCCCTTTACCTAGTAACCAGCCCAGACGGCGCCGCCGCAACTCGGGTCAAGTTCAAGATGAAGGTGCCCTCCTAACCTCCCGGAGCTGACTCTCTAACCGGGAACTGCGCTACTGAGATGATTCCCATCACTCCAGGCACGGCGATCAGGGGCAGGAGTGGGCCGGAGGGATGACCGTGTCTGAATCGCGCGTTCTCCGACTCCCCGGCGGCGGCGCCGTATTTTCTACCTGGCTACCGCCGCATTTCCTCCCGGAGCCTTATACAATAAGTCAAGTAAGTTTTCAGAACGCCGGTGCAGAGACGCGTCTGTCTGCAAACACAACACACAATGCCTAAGGCTTCCTTCCTCGCCAGCCGTTCCGGAAGGCTGCCGCGCCAAAGCGGGGAGCCCCGTACACCCCCAGCATTGTGTGCCTGCACCCTAAAGTCTTTCAGGAAGAAGGTGCGCCCTGGCATAAGCACCCCTAAAGTCACTACTCTCCACTCTCCAAAGAACGTCTTGATACAATCTCGATACAATTTTCATCTTTCTCAGCTTCCCCTCAACGTTTAATCCTACCTAGCTCATCACCCGCCCCCCCCCCCCAAAAAAAGACCGTGGATATGCTAATCGCTGTGTTTTTGGAAGCAAAGCAATAGACTTTCAGCCCAGACTGTGGTATTACGACACCACCCCCCATCGGCTAAGTTCACCCGGCAACTTCGCGACCCGCGCTCCCATACACTCCGGGGCACCCTGAACCCCGCGGTACCAGGCGCGCCTCTCCGCCGCCTCCTCTGCTCCAGGTACCAGGCGCTGCCCAGGCCTTTGGCAAGCCCGAGGGCTACCGAGGAGGCGAGAAAGGGGTCAAGGAGGCCGGGTAGCGGTGGTCTCGAAACCTGAGCGTGCCGTCACGCGTTCCCAGTGCCCCCGAACCCCGGTTCGGTCCGGCGCGGAGGGGATGGCGAAGGAAAGGCGCAGACTCTCCAGAGCCGCCAGCACTAAGGCCCGGGGTGCACAACATGTCCGTGCCTATCCCCAGAAAGCTCCCGGGTGTGCCCAGAGAAGGGGGGGGGGCTCCAGGAACTTTCCCACATGCCTTTCCACTCTCCTCATCACCCTTTCTTCCTCTCCCCGGGACCCTCTACTCCCCTCTGCCCTGCTAAAGCTGGCCCTGCCCGGGGCGCTCGGAGGCCCGCGGCGGTGTCAGGGCAGCGAGAGTTACCTGCCGGGAAAGTTTCCAGCTCTTCGGCGCGATTCCCCACCCCCAGGGCCCGGCCTCGGGGCGCGGTCAGCCCGACGCTTCTCCGCTGCCTCTCCTACGGCTTCCGAGGCTGCCGCGGCTCCCGCAGCTGCCACAGGGAAGGCAGCGCTCCGGCCCGTCCCCCCGGCCTCGCTCGGCCCACACCCGGGCCTCATTGGCAGCCCGAATCCCCGCCCTTGCGCGTGTTCCCGAAGGCACCTACCTCTCGCGCGCCCGCCCGGGCCGCGCCTCCCGCGCCCCCCCACCCCCCGCCCCGGCCTGGGGCCGCGGCGGCCGAGACCCGCCCGGACGGGCGCGCGAACTTTGGGCCGGGCGCAGCTCCTTCCCTCCCCACTTCTCCCTGCGGAGCTCCTAGCATTCCCCAAGGTGGCCAGTCCCTCGGAGCTGAGCTTGAGCCACTCCGGGACTGGGGCAAGATGGGTGATAGTCTTTTTTTTTCTTTTTTCTTTTTCCAATCTCTTTGAAATCAGTGAAGTGACACGGCCTCTCCTCCTTAAGGCCTTTTGAAAACAACCGAGGAGGACATATGGGAGCAATTAACCAAGCTAGGTTTTGGTGAATGCTTTAGGGTGACTTTGTGTGGCTGTCTTGAATTTTCTCTGCCTCGCTTCTCTCTCTCTTCACCCCCCCCCCCTCCACGCACTTTCTAGGGGCAAGAATGAGCCAAAGAAAGTGGAAGGTGTACAGGGGCATCTCTCCTGCAGCGTCTTTTTCTTGGCTGAAATGGCGTTCGTGATGTTAAGGGAGCAGAGATTGCCTGGGCGTCCCCGGGCCGGGGTCTGCAGCCTCCTCTGACCGGTCCCGGCTGGCCTGGTGCCGCTTGTGCTACAGCCCCGGGGGGCCAAAGACGTGCTTCCAAGGGCGGGAGGAGGAGGTATGGAGCGGGGAGAAACACAAAGATGCTATTATTGCTTTCAGTTAGTAGCAGTAAATGAAATTCCCGAAGCCCCAAAATGTTTTGTTATTCCCCAGCAGCTCGAGAGCGGGGATAGGGCCTATGGATTCAGGAGGCCTGGGCTCACCAGTCTCACCTAGGAATCCCAGGCAGCCATTACAGGCTGGAGGGCTCAACCCACTCCACACCCAAAACCCTTTACACCCGCCTTGGTCAACGAAGGATCAGCCAGGCCTGCAGCTGCCTTGTGTGGCCTGCGGAAGTTGTGCGCAGGTCACCCCAATGGTGGGTCTGGAGCAGGGAATACAGAAGTTGCTATAAATGGATTTATTGGCAACCTCTAACCTTGCTGTGGCAAACCTGCCTTTAAAGACAACTGTTTTAAACAAGGTCCCCCATAAAAACTTCAACCTCACGCAGAGCTTCCCAATATAAAGATAGCTGGGGAGGGAAGTGTCCACATTTAAAGTTCTTATGAAAAGGGAAAGAAAGCAAAATGCTACACGATCGCTCTACATCAGTAAAAGATGACTGAAATTTGCTGGATATTTCACCCCTAGTTTCAAAGGCCTGATTATTACTGGGCTGTTATTTGAGCAGTAAACATCATCAGCAGCCTTGAAGTCTTCTTGTAGCAAAACACAATATGAATACTTAAAATATGAAGTTATTAAATCAAAAAGGCTATGGACTTATTTCTTCACTCTGAAATGCCTGGTTGCTGGAAAACATGGTAATAGGTTTTATTTAATTTCTCTTGAAATGATATGCATAAAGTTACCAATCTTTCAACAACAGATGAAAAAGCCAGGCAGCAACCTTAATGATAAAAGAATGACACAAACAACAACAACAACACAAAACCCTCCACAGATTTTAATCTGAAATATTAAGATATAAACGAAACAATGCTAGAGAAATAAACTGGCACAATTCCCTACCTCAGACTACTTTATAATGGGTGAAACGTATAGTGGATGCAATTTATCATTTGTGTAATATCATGTTCTGTCTTTGGCTCTTCTAAGCTATATTCTCCAAGTTTTTGATGAAATTGTTTTGTTAAATTGGGCTTTGAAGACAGTGAAATTCATTCCCCCCCATCTTCAGAGCTCCCTAAGTAGCAAGTAGAAAAACCCAGAAAGTAATTATGTTAATTACCAGCATCATCTTTAGATTAGTTGGAAAAAAATTGTCTTTATAGTTTCAGAAGTCACAGTCACTAAAGAAGTAAATTCATCACTGCCTCGTTAGGAGTGTTTAACATTCGAAACAGGCAGGCAGCTAGCAATCTGAAATTTGTACACAGGCAGGCCCTGTCTCCCCTTCTTCTGTAGTGTTTATACAATACGAACTACATATGTTATTATGCACAGTCTGACCTCCAGTTCTAATTGGCTAACATTACATACAGTATGTCACACTACGCACATCAAAGCTGTCTGAAGCTGTGAGTGAAAGTGGCACATTTTATAGAAGACAAGGCCCAAAACACAAAGTAATAAAAATTCGTGGGTAAGGGACAACAGGGGATACATTAAAATCAAGTCTGTAAGAAAATATTTGAACATTTTCTAAGCATCTAAATACAGGATGGGGCAAAAGTAGGTTTACAGTTGTTTATATGGAAAATAATACAATAATTATAAAACAATAATACACGAATAAACTCTGTTGTGCATACTCACAACTGTAGACCTACTTTTCTCTCACACTGTATGTGAAGTATTAGCTGAGCAGAGGTTCAAAAAACAAATTTTAATGCTTTTTAGAAATCTGCTTTTCCCTTAAAAAATATGATACTTTTAGGTAATTATTAGGTGATGGTTTATTTGTATTTTTAGGGGTAGGGGAGAGCAAGAATCACCTCTTGCTTTTCTTAGGGTACTTCCACTCATCCAATTCAGTATCAAAAACTCACTCATTACATTTCTGTTGATTCCAGCTGGAAAAAAATTGTAAAAAGCCCTGACTGGTGTGGATCCATGGGATGGAGTGGGGAGGGAGAGGGGGGCAGCGAGTCCTACCCCAAACATAGGGTCACCGGTTCAAATCCTGGTCAGGGCACACGCCTGGGGTTTCAGGCCAGGGCCCTGTTTAGGAGTGTTTGAGAGGCAATGGGTCGATGTTTCTCTCCCTCTCTCTCTCTTTCCTTTCCCCTCTCTCTAAAAATAAATAAATAAAATCTTTTTAAAAATTAAGAGAGAAAAAGCACATAATATTCCATATTGAACACATTCACCAAACATACATACAATATACTGAATTCCATTTTTAAAGTTTCTGTCAGTTTGCCAGCAATATACCTTTTCTCAGCAGAGTGAAAGAAAACAACAAATAATAAACTGGTTATTTTACCTTACAATTTACTGCCCAAGGCAATAGGCTGACAAAGACGTGAGAAAAGAACGTGGCTCGTGAGTGTTAGAATGCTTCTACCCTTGCTCAGATTCTTAAGTACTTCTATTTTAAATCAAGCCTAAATTAGGATCATAACCAGTGGTTACTATGGTATGTGTAGTATAGAATACATAGTGAGAAGCAAAGTGTTTAAAACAGTGTAGCAATTAAATATGAAAAGTGAGACAGAAGTAAAAAGAGTTAAGACAAGCTAGGAAAACGACTCAAAACAATTCAGCCCACAAATACTTTTTGCCTAATTTGGAATATCCTTTTAATATTTACGGAATTCATTCTGCTTTGGTCCATTCAATCCTCCTTTCCCTTTTAACATTTTAGGGAAGAAAAAATGTTTTAAAGACATGGGGAATAATGAAATGGGTTCTAGGTAGAAATCACTTGGGAAAAGCAGGGAAATTACAAACCCCACACAGTACCTGCATGTGTAAGGAGCCATGGTCACACGTGTGTGCCCACACCATGGTCAGAAGTGGACTGATGCAGACATTCGTCCAGGGACATTGAAAGCCATAGCTGGGCACGGTTAGCCAGGCAGTTAAATTAAAAGCATCATCTAATGAGACATATAAACCCCTCTGCAGATCTAGCATATGGTCGGCCAATATTGTAGAACTCATCCAATAGGGGCCTGGCAGTGAATTATTTAAACCGATAAGGAGTCCTCTGAGGGGAGGGAAGTAGGGAGATAGATTCAGGGGTTCACATTTCCTTATAAGAATGTGGGAGTAACTAAAATCCTGGGAGAATCTGGTTTATGATGGCATGCCATCTGACCAGCATTTTAAATACAGATTTAAAATGTCTATTTCCCATGTTCAGGAAGGGTGAGGTAATGCAATCAGGTAGTAATCCTTACATAAATGTTGCTGAGTCGGGCCAAAATGGCTTAAAAAGAAATGTGCCGTTTAACCTGGAGTATAACAAATGCATTTTAATATCTCCACCCTGGGAGTGGTGCTTTCCCTTTTCTCGGTGAGCTCTCTAAAAGGGCATTGCCGTAGGAGTCATAATATCTAGACTCCAGTTCTGACTTCGGCAGCTGTTGTTTGCAATTCCTGGCAATTCTTCTGGACTTTCTGAGCCTTGGGCCTCTCATCTGTTAAATAGGAGGGTGGCATAGTCTCTGCCTCACAGTTTTGTCAGGAGGACTAAACAAAGATGAAAGCACTTAATAAATTAGAAAATACTCTACAGAAGCTAACTTTTATTTACTGGCTAAGAAGCTATGTTTCCCCCTTCCTGGTACCTGGGACCACTTTGGTTGGAATAACAACCTAAAGGCTTTGGAGCAGTCCAGAATGCCACATTTGCCAAATGTGAAAGGAAGAGAGCCTTGGAGATGATTTAGTAGTAGATAATAACTCCAATTAAGCTCTCAGAGGCTCATCTGGGGGTAAATTGGCAGTTCTTGCCTCAAACAGTGGCAATCAGGAGCCATTTACAGAGTTACATTCCCCCCCCCCATGTTTGTGTTAAAGAGAAAAAATGGTAATACATAAACAATACAGGTGTATCTCATTTTATGCAAATCGACATACAAAAATTCCTAATTACACAATATACTAATTTAAAGGAAATGTTTTCTTTAAAACATTCTTGTTGAGATTCTTTGCAATTGCCTCTACAATCCTATTTACCTACATTTTTAATTACTAACCGTCCTTTCAATTCTGTGAAATAGTGCTGATGACATTAATGAGCGTGAACCCGTATATATTTTTTCTGTAAGATCAAGCACTAGTCAAAACTCTCTTGCTGCTGCATATTTCTTTGAAGAAATATAGGCCAGACTATAGCACCTACCAAATGTTATGGCTTAAGAGGGTGAGGGGCATAAATATGGAGGGCTTAGCCCAAACGGAAACTGCGGTTTTATTTAAAAATCAGTTTGCTGTTTCCCCTTAAATGATCCGACAACCTAATCCAGAAAAGGATGAGGAATACTGATGCTACTGAAGATGATGACAAGCAATTTCCTAGAAGGAAGAGAGGTTTCCCGACTGAAGAGCAATGCAGAATAGACAGCAGCAACTTTCAAGCCGAAATGTATGTAAAGCAGGATTCCTGCATCTAGAAAACCATTTTTTAAATTAATCTTGGGATTTTAATACAATAATTAGAAATTCTGTCTAGGTCTATTAAAGATCTGAACTTTTTAGATTTGGGGCAGAAATGTTTAAATATAAACTTTTGCTCTCTATCTCTTTTGTCAAGTCTAAATATTTCAATGGCTGTAACAAGAGTCACGTCTGCCTGAGGGAAAATAGGGCACTATGTAATTATCAGGAGAAATTAAACTGCTGGGCTTCATTAGAAAAGTCATCCCTTACCTAGAGCATTTGCTCTAAAAAGCAGCTACTTAGTAAAGATTGATTTGACTACCTAGTGAGCTGTAGCTAAAGCCCTGTTACCTTCCAGTGAATTCAAAGCTCTTCCTAAGCCTCCTTTTGCTTTTACAGCTAATCTGTTGCCTCTCCCTCTGTAAGGGTTTCAGTGCCTTTGAAAAGACCACCTGAAGGGAAAGAAATTATGGACAATAGAAACAGGTTAAAACAAGACAACAGGAACCCAAAATAAAACAGCAATCACTGGGGGTTAAAATTAGATGGTGTCCTCTTAGGCTCTAATTTTCCACGCCCTCATCCTACCCCTAGGAGCCAGAATGTTAGAGGTCTAAATCTTGACAAAGAATTGGCATGTGCAATTTTTTTAAAATGTCCTAATAGTTAATCTGGGAAGCTACATGCAACTTATTTAGTACCGGATGGCATCTGGAGAAGTTGGATCACTCATACATTGCTGGTGGAAATACAAAATGATACAGCGGCTCTGGGAAATGGTTGGGCAGTTTAAACAATATGCATGCAACTACCATATGACCCAGCAATTGCACTCCTGGACATTTATTCCAGAGGAATGCAGACTTGTGTTCACACAGAAACCTATACACAAATATTTATAGCAGCTTTATTGGTCATAGCCAAAAAGTCAAAACAACACAGATGTCCTTCAATAGATGGATGGTCAAACTGTGCTACATCCTTGTCCTGGAACACTAATCAGAGAAAAAAAATGGAACAAAATATTATTGCATATCGCCTGGTAGAATCTCCAGAGAATTATGCTGAATGAAGAAAGCCAATTCTAAAAGGTTATATATTCTATAATATATTTATATAGTATTCTTGAAATGACAGACTAATGGAAATGGAGGACAGATTAATGGCTTCCCGGAGTCAGGGATGGTGTGGGGTGCAACTGACCGGGAGTGTGGCTATAGGAGGACAACAGAAGGGATTCCTGTAGTGGTGGAAGTGTTCTGCTCCTTGACTTTGTCACTGTCGACATCCCTGTGGTCACGTACTAAAGCTTTGCAAGCTATTACCATTGGCAGTGAACTAGGTAAAGAGTATAAGAGAGCTCTGTATCATTTCTTACAACTGCATGTGTTATTAACAATGATGTCAAAACAAAAATGTTTAATGTTAAAAAATCAGCTCGCAAAAATACTCAGGAACCTGAAAACTAAAATAATAATAGATAACATTTCCATTAAAAAAAAAAAGGCCCTGTGTATCATCACGTAGAATGACAAATGTATTGAGTGAAGATTTGTCTCCAGATGTTAAAATGTAATACCCAGAGGCCCTTGAGAGGAGTATGATCTGTATGATAAATAATGCCGGTCACCAAATGGCAGAGTGGCATAAAAGCTGGTCACAGTGAGTCTGACAGCTTTTCCTGCTAGAACGTGAGCTCCATAAGGACAAGGAACATGTGTGATTGAATGAATACAAATTGTGCAGTTTTCCCCAGTGTCTATAGCTGTATATCAAACCACGCCAAACTCAGTGTCTTTGTATAAAAATGTCCTAGGGCTCAGCTGGGTAATTCTCACTCGTGATCCCTCATGCAGGTGTAGTCAGACTGTGGCCCTGGTGAGGTCTGGCACCTGGACTGGGGACACCCAGAAAAGCTGTGGCTCCTTAGGGTAGCCATCTCTTTGTCTCTATGTGTTTTCTCCACATGGTGGCCCCAGCGTAGCCAAAACCTTTTGCATGGCAGCTGAGGGCTCCCAAAGCGAGTTCCCAAGAGCAACAGGAGAAGCTGTGTGGCCTTATTTAACCTAGACTGAGAAGTCACACAGAAACCTTAATGGTCTTGTTGAGAGTTTCCATGTTGTGATGAAAAGGCCTTGGGCTTTAGAGGCAGGGAGACCTGCATTCATTGTCCCATTCTCCCCTTCTGGGCCATGAGCCCTGTGCAAAGTGATTTAGCCCGTTTGCAACCCAAGGTAGAACTGTTATCTTAATAACTGGCCTCAGAATTTCCCTTAGAAGGTCTTTACTGGGGAAACCTTCGTTGGGTAGGAAGCGAGCCCTTTGGTCCTGAGTATGTATGAGGTAGGCGGCAAGGCACGGCAGACAAGGGCCAGACTGCTCTGTGTGTGACCAGGAAAGGAACCGTGTCTGCTTCTGAGGAGAAGAGGGAAGGGGAAACTGTAAGATAGCAAAAGTACAAAGCGATGTGCATGAAGGGGCACCCCTACCCAGAAGGTGCCCGCAATGGATGGCTGGATGACATTTTAAGAATGAGAGAGTGCCTTTAATTAAATTTGAAGTTGTTTGTGGTAACGTGTTGCTTCTGCGTGCCATTCTGTGCCATTCTGTGCCATTCTCCCTCCCTCTGTGGTTGACATGAGTTATACTTCCAATGGCAATGATTGTAACTACTTTTCAATATAATGGTGCAGAGTAGATAATAAATGGTAACAGGTATTATGATTATTAGTCCAAAACTCAAATTTACATATCTTAGTAAAAATGACTTATTAATTATTACCTTATATACTCATTAACTAGCATCAGAGAAAACTTTGATTAGAGGGCTTGCCAATACCAGAGTGTATATTGGCTTCCTTAAGCGGTGAGGCCACAGGTAGAGCAAGCTTTACAATCGGATGATCCAGCAACTCAACAATATCACCAAAGATCCATTTCATTTTCATCCTCTACTCAGCTATGTACATGATTTGCATCCTTCCTCTGAATGCCGATTCCCCTGACAATGAAACATGGCTGCCACATGCAAATGGGGCTATGCGCGTCCTTGTTTACATCCAGCAGAAGAGAATACACGTTCTTGTCCCAACGTTCTGAGCAAGAGTCCTGAAATTCACCTTGACTGGTCCATCTGAGGTCCAATGACCACTTCTAAATCAATGACAGTGAACAGGGGACTGGAATGTGCTGGTTAGCCTAAATCTATCATGTCCTGTCTCTGGGATTAGAAGTGAAAGTGGTTAGTTTGCCTTGATATATGTGGCTACCCCAGGAAAGAGCACATTCCCAAATGAATATCTAATTAGGGAGAAGCAAACCGATAACTATTCACCACAACCAGCAAATAAGAGTTAGAGACAAAAGTCCTCCAAATCTGAACAATATGAGGGAAAAATAACTGGGGGTCTTTGGTGATTTTTACCACAATTTAAAAAAAGACAGTTTGGAAATCACAGATTTAATAAGAAGCAAAATAAATGGAACAGGATAATAGGTTGAAATGAAATAAGAAGGACTGGAAGGGAAAAAAAACAGATAGGCAAGGATAAATTAATTGTAAGAGTCTTGGCTCAATAAGAAACCAGTAGGATTTTTTCCCCCTTGACCATAAATGACACAGAGGCCTAATTATAAGGCTTGTTATAGTCATCAGCAAAATGGAAAAGAACAGAACAAGAACAACTTGTAATAAATCTCACCTAAAAAAAGTTGGGGCAAATGCTAAATAAGAGATAGATGAATACAAGTAAAGAAGTATCTGAAACCCAACTATCTAATGGCAATATTTATGTGATTCTTTTCCCTTTTAATGTATGAGTACTTTAAATAATACACATGAAATAAAGAAAAAATAGTGTTTAACAATAAATATTGAATTTATATAATATTTGTATTCATTTTTCATGACTACTACCACAAACGGCCACAATCTTGGTGGCTTACAACAGCAAAAATTTATTTTCTCACAGCTCTGGAGGCCAGAAGTCCAAAGTCAAGGTGTCGGCAGGGCCATGTTCTCTGCTCCCTCCGAAGACTTCCTTGCCTCTTCCAGCTTCTGAGGTCTCCAAGTGCTTCTTGGTTCGTGGCTGCAGAATTCCCAGCTCTGCCTCCATCTTCATTTGGTCTTCTCCTCCCATGGCTGCACCTGCCCCTCTTCTCTCTGTCTCAAATCCCCCTCTGCCTTTCCCGTATAAGGACACTCATTGTTGGATTTAGGGCCCCTACCCACATAATCTAAGATGATCTTATCCCCAAACCCATAATGTAATTACATCTGCAGAGACCCTTTTTCTAAATAAGGCGATGTTCACAAGTGCCTCGTACGGTGTTTGGACACGGACATGTCTTTTGGGGGGGGCCAGCACTCAGCCCAGTACAATAGTCATTAACACAGAAAACAACCTAACAAAGTTAAATAAAGATCTTAAGTCTAGAACTGAATTTATAAATCAATTATATTTGTTAATGAAATGTTTACGGTTCTATTTTTATTTTGTCCTGTTTAATACAAGTGATTTGATGTACTGTACAGAAATAATGTACATAAATATAGTCATCTAGAGATTTTATCATTACCCTTACAGACATGCAATTAAGTTGAGGAGAAATGGATGAAATGTTTATGGTTTAAGAAAATCCATTTCCACTAGTAATTTATAAAAATGCAAAAATTGGATCTTGGGGAAGCATTACACACACATGACCTTAATAAAATACAGGGTCCAGCAGAAGTAACGCCTGCTTGAGTGTGGTTGGTAGGGTAATAACATGGGTGTAATAATTTATAGTTTTAATTTGAACATTTCACCTAAAATGTCATATGGTGTGCTTGAGTGTGACATTGTTATGTTACAGAATTACATGCTTATGATTTTGTAATAAAAAGGGGGTTGTTTGTGTCGGACCCTGTATATTAGGATTATAAGACCCAGTGTATAAGTCACAGTCTAGTCGGGGAAATAGAAACCAAGCTAGGTGTTTCAAAGAGGAAGCATTTAATACCGGAAACTATATTGCTGGGAGAGCTGAAAGGTCAAAAAGGGAAAGGCAGGCAACCCTGAGATCAGCAGCACAGAAAGTCAGAAAGCGGCGGAGGGGACACGAAGGAGGAGGAAGCGCTGTGACAGGACGGAAGTGTACTTCCTGCTGTGTCACTGGGAGTGCTGGGCAGGGTGCTACAGACACGGGGTGAAAGGGCATCTGGAAATGAAGTCATTGCTAGAGATACTGCCAGGAACAGAAAGAAGGCAAACTATGACGTCTCCCATCTTTCCTTTGAATGCCTTTGGATTCTCTGCTGTCACCTTCTACTGGCAGAACTTAACAGGAAGCAGCTAGGAATGAAGCCTGGGGAATGGGGGGTGCAGGCCCCTAGCCCCAGCCAGCATTTCGATGTAGATTATAGAAGGGTTGGTGTGGAGCTAAGACACAACACGTAAATAACCAGCACATCCAGTAATGTAGAAAAGCAGGTATATTTCTAGATTGTTGATGACCCTGTAAGTTGGAACACTTAATAAGTAACTCCTCACACCCACTAACTAAATGATGTGACTTTGGGGAACATGATGGAAAGAAATAACCTAAAGGCAAAAAAAGAAATGAAGAATTTATATAGAGATATTGGGCACTGGCTGGCGTGGCTCAGTGGATCGAGTGCTGTCCTTCAAATGAAAGGGTCGCTGGTTCGATTCCCAGTCAGGGCACCTGCCTGGGTTGCAGGCCAGGTCCCCAGTAGAGGGCGTGTGAGAGGCAACCATACATTGATGTTTCTCTCCCCCTTTCCCGCTCCCTTTGCCTCTCTCTAAAAATACATAAATAAAATCTTTTAAAAATATATTGGAAGTGACATCATGTATAACAGCAAGACCGTGAAAAGAGTCCATATACTCAACAATAGGGAGATGAGTAAGCAAACCGTGGCAGACTGATATAATAAAATACTCAGAAGTTTTAAAAAGAAATATATATTTCAAATAAGTATGGAAATGCTCATATGAAAAAAATCAACATGAAATAAGTAGAACCCCGAATGTCTACTACAGTAATTACAACTGTGTAAAAATGTGTGTAAGCATACGAACAAAGGTCAGGGAGACAGGGAGTGAAATAACTTGTTTAGAACTTAATGCTTTTTAGGCTTCTTCTATAAATTTGCTTAAGTCCTTAATTAAAAAAGAAAAGTAAATGAGTAATTTTATTTTTAGATTCCAAACCAACTAAAAATTACATGTTTCATGTTAAGCTGCTTTAAAGAAAACCCGACACACACACAAACACACACACACACACACACACTACAAACCCTTAACCATTCCCACCACAGCACTTTTTACAACTCTGGCACTAATCACTGCTGTGGCCTGAGGCCAGGGCCCGACTGGTCTAGAGATTTTATTTTACAACCTGAGAACACTGGCCAGCTCCCAGAGCGTCAGCTGTCCTGCCCCAAGCTCAGCCTTTCTTCTCCTTGTACTTGATGTATTTTACTCTAGACCAGGAGCTGTTAAAGTTAACTACAGCAATGAATAAAGATAACAGGGTGAAAACAAAAAAAAATGAAACCCACAGCATTTTAATGACTATTTGAATCTTTACAAATACTTGTTGTTTCGATACAATTTGTTCCTTCCCGGGGCCTGAATACCTTGCACAAAACAAAACTCACTGAACCCAAAGGGCAGAAAGGCCACACCTTTGATCCACCCCTCCCCCATCCATGTTGCTTCCGTGAAACAGAATGTGCCGAGTTTTTTGACTCGTGAGCCTGCCTCATTAGCAGGCTCATACAGGTGCTTGTCACAGCTGCCTCAGGACTGTTCGGAGCCTGAGAGTACGTGGTCACAGCAAGGAAAGCATGGCAGCGTACCTGCCTCCCAGGGGGCCTGCGGGCAGACTGCCCCAGGGACCCTGGCAGTGCCCTGGCTTGGCTCTCTGTGTGATTGCTGAGGCAGTTAGAGGGCTTACAGGAGAACCTAGCTCCCAACTTGATCAGCTTTCCATTTTTTCCCTGTGTGATTAGTTGAGAATCATCTTCCAACGGGTGCCTAGCTTCATATTCTAGTTTTACCACATACCATCGGTGTAATCTTAGGTTTCCTAATATATAGAATTCATAAAACATAATGCCTTGGTTTCCTACTGTATAAGATGGGGAAATAACAGTCACTATTTCATAGTTTTATTGCAGGGATCTGGAATAATGGCCTTAGAGTTTATTCGAGGATATTGTTAATTGTCTACCCAAGATCCATTCTGTCTTTCTTTGTTATTAACAGAAACACAATTTTGTTTGGGGTGGCGGAAATACTCCCTCTGCAGACTCCCTGACAGCCATGGTGATCATATAAGTTTGCTCTATAAGGAGGGGCTTCCAGGAAAGTGACAGGTTCTGATTTTTAAAAAAAGTACAGAGCCAGCAGGATGCATATTTTGCCCCTTTCTCTTCTTTTTCCATTCTGCATAGAATGGGGATACCTGGGGGGAAAAATCAGCCATCTTGCAATTAAGAACAAAAGCTACAAGATCAGGAAGCTGGGAGGAACCTGGGTCCTCGATGACTTTCTCAAGCAGCTGTGCCAGGAGTGGACTAGGTACCTCCTGACTTCTTGTTGCTAGAGAAAAATTAACTCCATTTGGCTACGCTGCTGTGGTCAGGGCCCTGTTATATGCAGCTGAATACAACCCTGATTTAAGCACTCAGCATACTGCCTGTCAATATAATACCTTAATAAATGTTACCCTTTTATTTTTCTACAAAGTATCGTAAGTCAGATGTCATTGCACTGAGCATTAAGAGAGCTTCACAGTCACTGTTCTGAAATTTAGTTATGGAAAATAATGCACAAAGTTCTCTGTTATCAACTAAGGCTGGTAAACATTTTCATTATTCAGAGACACTGACTGTAATAACATTTTTAACATAGAACTTGAAATTTTATTGCAAGTTTTGTTGTTGCTGCTGCAAGGTTATATTCAACTAGCTCTCTAAGGAGATGATTTTATCGATAAATCTAGTACATTATTGAGAGAGAAGGGAATAGGACATTTAAATATTTTGGCTGTTGAATTTTTTTACAAAGTCAAATTTTATTTGGTGGACAGAAATGTTCATTTCCAAGAGATGTTTCTTTATTTTTGTTAATGAATATAATAGATTAGGTTTTTTGGAACTCAAGAATACTTTAATCCTTTTAAAATAAGAGTGGGGATGGGGAGGTAGAGAAAATAGAATGTCATTGACTCACACAAGAGTAAACCTAAAATACTTAAAAGCCTTAGGAGATTTCTCAAGATTATCCCAAGCGTTAGTATATAAAACCACGAAAAGCTTGCCCTCAAATCTGTTTCCTCAAGCTCCTATACTTGGACTGAAACGGGTGCGTCCCCAACACCAGAAAAGCTTCAGTCTGGAAACATAACCTCTCTATGGGACCAGATACCAGGAAACATATCTGGTGCCTCCACAGTCCACTAATGAAGTTGTGTTCCTCTTCTCTCGGTTTTTATACTTTATTTTTCAAGGAGAGGAAAGCAATAGCATAGGTTGGATTAGACTGCAGTAATAAATAAAATCTCGGGGGCTGAAAAATATAAAAATTTGTTCCTTATTCATTCTGCTCATCCTTCATGGGTCATCAGGGACACTCTCCTCATTATAATAGACATTGAACCCAAGCTGCGAGAGCGGCCACCATCCAGAACACTGCCGGTCACCACGTCAAAGGGAAAGGGCCTTGCACTGGCCATGTCAAGTATGTGCTGTGTTTGCTCACAATCCATCAGCTGGAACTAGTCCCACGGCCCCATCCAGTCAAAAGTGGGCCATGAGGAGTAATCCTGCCACGTGCTGGGAAAGAAGCACCTGAAGAGTCGGCAGATCGCACTAGTGACGTTAGACAAAGAGCATTACTGCCTGCCTGTTCTGTACCAGCCATGTGTCACATTCCCTTATTCCCATGACAGTAATTCTTGTAACCGTTTTCATACTGTTGAATTTTCATACAAGAAATCTGAGATTTAGGTAGGTCAAGTAATTTGCCCACAAATTCCATCTAATATATAGATTTTATTTTAGTTTCATCTGATTCCCAAATTCATGCTTTTTCCATCATTTCCCCAAGCCTCCTAGCATAACATGCTTAGCTGCACCCAAACTCTCAACCTTAGGAAGCCAGGTGGAACAAGGGAATGGAAAGTGGAGAAAAAGATTTATAGTTACAAAATACTTCTCTCCACAAGGCCAAATGGCCCCTACTTCCTTGGCCCCGTCAGTATGAGATGACCGACTGAACTAGCCTAACCAAGGTTGGGGAACCGAAGCCCACAGGACGAGAAACAAAAATGATTAAAACGTGATTGTGGAGAAGGAGATACTTGGGACGCCAAGTGGGTCAGACTGACAGTCCCATCAAATGGAGAGGCGGTAGTATGCTGTTTCCATTCCTCAAAAACCTTCAAGTGATCACTTCAAAATGCCTCCCACTGCCCAGGGTGATGCCCAACTTCTTCAAAACCCTCTTTTTGCTATTATATGATGCTCACTTTTAGTCCCTGAAGTGTTTGAAATTTGGGGGAGTTCACTAAAAGCATTATGTATATATTTTTTATTGCTGCTCTGAAGTGAAGTACACACTCAGGCGTGCCAGAGAGGCTGCTTCCACCTAGAAGTCTCAGGCAGAGTGTGGTTGCGTATCAGTGACCTGCTCCCGCAGGGATGTTGTTTTCAACAAAGAAAGCTGATCTTTTAACCTTTTAAAGTACTCGGCCAAAGTTGAAGATGCTGATTAATATAGCTAGATTTTGATTTTTCCAAGTACACTCTTAAAAAGTATATACACCTGAAGAAGTGTAATTCCTTCCCTTATGAACACTACCTAAGAAGGCTTGTGATAAAATGTCACATGTGAAAGGCAGTCTGATACTTTTACAACACGGGTTCTGGAGCAGCTCGGCAGCAGTGCTCACCGGCATTCATGGACCAACCTGGATGTGCTCAGCAGGGCCTGTGACTCCCCTCTGTCCTCTGAGTAGGTCTATTTTGGCAGTACTTGTGTTTGGGTTCTAGGTTACAGACGATTTCCCCCCCGTTTCTCAATTTCCTTAGCATTACTTTTATGATAAAATATCTTTTAAACTTGAAGAGCATTTACAATGTGAGTTCAAGTACTTCACAAAACACACTTCTATACTTCCACAGATTTTTAAAAAACGGAAATCACCTTGAAGATAGAATGTCAGAGACTCAAATAGTGCTCTTAAAATAATCAGTAAGGCATGGAAGTCAAAACTCAATTTGAAGAGGAATGTCCCAGACTTGAGGGGCAACCCCTCCTTATAACAGCCAAAATTTAAGTCACCTGAACAAACAGAGACGAGAAGGAAAGGCGATCTGAACTCTGCGACCTCTCATATTTAAAAGAAGAAACAGAAGAGGTAACACCGAGTGACCCTTTGTGTCTTAGGGGTTTTGCATCTCTGGGAAGGTTAAGATGACAGCTCATTCCAAATGCATGTTCATTTACACTCGCCACCTTTTCTGGGGGTGACTTAAGTGCACATTTGAAACACTCCAACAGAGGGGGAAAAGAGACATCAAAGAACCAAGTAAATCCACACAAGCATGGGACTTTCCGAGCCAGTTTATTTGGATTTTATCTCACTCGTATTTGCCCGCCATAATCCAAATGAGACCATAAAGCAGTCAGCCCCCTAAAGACCTGCTTTCCGCAGTCAAAACAGGATAGACCTGACTCCCTCCTGGGAATGCTACGGTGGGTGCTTTGCCTGTGTTAGCAAAAGGGACTCAGGGAAGACGTTGGGACAATAGTTTTACTAACATGTTTTAAGTGAGTCAACTAGGTGTCAAATTCCTGCCTGAACACAATTAAGCCTGGATACTAAAACTGCACGGGAGCAGGCTTTATACTACTTGGGTGGTTAGCTGGAATGGTCGTGACTGGAAGGCCCCGAACACCCCAACTTGGGCTGGTGATGTAATGCCAGTGGAACAATTACTGTAACTTTTCAGACAGTCGGTCTAGGTCCAGATTCCTTTGTCTTAGCCTAAAATTCTCTTTTTTAATGACTTTTCCCCTTCTTGTCTTACACTCCTTCCTCCCTTGATGGTATCATTTCATATGGAAAATTGCAGATGTTTAGTTTATAAAACAGGCAAGATTAATACTCACTTTTAAAAAAAATCTGGTACATGGATAAAATCCCTATAACAGCACATACAATACTCACACAAAGAACTCTGGGGCCCTTAACTTTAGTAAGAGCAAAAGAATGTTTTCAAGTGCAGAGGAAGAAACGATGGGGATATTTGCTACAGGATGCAGACATCAGTCCCCTGGTGCCATTAACTCAACAGGAATTAAATGTGACTATGAACAGGGAAGGTCATGAAGTCAACGGTATTTTTTAGAAGGCCTCCCTCTGCACACTGGCTAGACGGATTTGTTGGGTTTGCTCAAGGAGTGCAGAGAGCACAACTGGGTGCAACAGAAGAAATGGCGTGAGCAGAAGACAAACGCTGCGCTTCTCCTGGGCGCATCTCAGAGGAGGGCCGTGGGGGCGATGAGAAAGAAGAGGATGTTAGGTGCTTCTTAACTGTGTCTCACCTTGTAGCATTACCATTAATCAGTACTGCACCTTTAAGTGCTGGTTCTCTAAGGAAAAAATCAGAAAAGCGTTCTTTGTCCTTTGTTAACACAAACATCAACATTTGTACAACAGAAAGAAATACCCTTCTGTGGTTTTTCTCCTTTGCGAGTCAGAGAAGACTGGGTAATGTTCGGTCCGGAAAACACTGATGATTGATGACTGGCAATGACCTGTGTTTTATGTCACTAGGAGTAGGTATTGTATATCTCTGTGGCCTGTTTCTCTGTATAGCAGTCACAACTACTATTCACTGAAAGAGTCTCTTACATGTTCTTTTTTTAAAAAATATATATTGTTCTTTCTAGGCCCAACAAATGATGAGCTAGTAACTTTTCTTTAAAGGTTGCCCTTTTGATTTTAACTTAAATTTTTTGTTTAAAAATTACAAATGCTAATTATAAAAATACAAACAATGAAGAGGAATATAAAAATTTCTTAAGTAAAATGTTCTCCCCTAGCCCTTCTCCTATTCATACTCATTGCAGTTACTGCTGCAGAACAAACGTAATGGCTTAAAACAGTAAACGCATTATCTCACATGGTTTCTGTGGGTCAGAAACCCAGAGTGGCTTAGTTGGGTGGTTCTTGGCTCAGAGCCTCTCACAGGTGGCCGTCATGGGGCCGAGGGACCCACTACCAAAGACACTCACTCAGACATTCACTCGCAAACCAGGCACATCAGTGCTGGTTATCGGCAGCCGGCCTCCGTTCTTTGCCCCACGGACCTCACTGTAGGACTGTTTTCACAACATGGAAGCTGGCTGTGTCTGGTGAGTGATTCGACAGACAGAATAAGGAGGCCAGGTGTCTTTTAACACCTAATTTGGGGAATCTCACACACACACATACTAAATCCAGCCCACACCCAAGGGGAGGGAAATTGAACCACACTTTTGGAGAGAGGAGTACTGAAGTTCTATGAACATACTTAAAAACCACAACAGTACTCCTATTCTTTAAAGGTACTTTAAAGATGTACTTATGTTACATGTTTTGTATACATTGTGGTTGCTTTATAAAAACTATTAGAAAATGCACATTTTTATTCATTAAATAATTAAGGACATAATTTTTCCTCATAAGACATACATTGTTCTCTTCAATAGCATTTCATTAGAACTTATAATTGACTTATGTATTTCCCTAAAGATGTACATTTTGGTTGTCTACAGTGTTCTGTTACTATGACTAATATTGCAGCGGACCTCCTAGGACATAAAACCTTACCTGTTTATTTAAATATTTCTGTATAATACATTCTTTTTTTTAATTAAAACAATTTTTTTATCCTCACCCAAGGAATTTTTTTCATTGCTTTTTAGGAGGGAGGAAGGGAGAAACACTGGTGTGAGAGAGAAGCTGTCAGTGGCCTCCCGTATGCATCGGGACCAGGGATTTGTACACACCCAGACCAGGAATCAAACCCACAACCTAGGCATATGCCCCAACTGGGAATCAAACCTGCAACAGTTAGGCCACCGGATGACGCTCCAACCAACTGAGCCACACTGACCAGGGCTGTATGATACATTCTTATAACTGGAATTGCTGTATCAAAACATTTCTGCTTTCACTATCCTCATAGGTCCTATCACATTGCCCTTCGAAAGTGTAACAGCATGCATTTAGTCATTACATTGGTTAGAGTAGGCTAAGCTGCAGTAATAAAGAGAGATAAAAATGGCTCAAAATAAATTTATTTCTCTTTTCTGTAACAGTTCGCAGCAGATTTCCCTAATAGTAGCAGTGGGCCTGGGGTATGGGCGTGTTGGCTCACACAGCTCTAATCCACAGTCTTTCAGGGACTCAGGATCTAGTGTCTCTGCCATGTTCATGGTGTTCCAGTGGGACTCTGGTTGTCCCCTTCACCATTCTAAGCAACGGAGAAGGAGGAAAGAGCATGGAGGGATGAGCCTGGGGATTTTTATTGGCCAGGCCTGGAAGTGGCGTTCATTACTTCCATTCACATTTCATTGATAAGAAGGGCAAAGGATGCTGGGAAGCATGGAAAAGTAACTATATGGGTAACTATATGTCCATCTAGCTTTTTCTGCCATAGATTTAAAAATATTTAAAATTGGTATGTCACTGATATCAAGAAATTAAAATGCATTTTAGTTGTAAATAATGAGAAGAGACAAGCAGTACATACCAGCTAAATATTAACCCTGCTATACTACCATGAAAATTTTAAAATAAAAATCCCAATAATATGTTTTATGGACTCAAAAGCAGATTTTTATTTTGCAAATTAAGTTGTTTTTAGCTTATCCAAGAAGCAAATTTTGAAAATGAAGATAATTAGGATGTTATACTACACATCAAAATATACTTATATATGAAGTTATAGTAATTAAAACAATAAAGTGCATAGGAATAAATCAATGAGACATTATCCTAAAGGCAGAAATTCTGCCAAATTCTCAAATACATTAACCATCATTTTTTTCTTGGAGACCACTCTCTCCAAACCCATCATCTTTGGGCTTCAACATGAAGCGGTTGCTCTCTAGGCTTCCTGCACTGCCTAAGATTTCCCTTTGTGGCTTTTCTATTTTTTTGTTTGTTTTTGTTCTATACTATCTTTTTTTTTTAAGATTTTATTTATTTTTAGGGAGAGAATAAGGGAGGGAGAAAGAGAGGGAGAGAAATATCAATGTATGGTTGACTCTCATGTGGCCCCCACTGGGGATCTGGCCCACAACCCAGGCATGTGCCCTGACTGGGAATCGAACTGGCAGCCCTTTGGTTTGCAGCCCATGCTCAATCCACTGAGCCACACCAGCCAGGGCCATGTTCTATACTATCTGTTTTTTTGGTTTAATCAATCATTTTGCTGGAGCCCAACCTTTAGCGACTTCCTAAGAAAAGGCTCCTGGAAGGTAAATTTTTTGAGGCCTTGCATGACAAAGATATTTTTATTCCTCCTCCAGGCTTGAGTGAGTTTAGCTAGGCATTAATCAATATATATTTTTTTCTCAAAACTATCTTCTGGCATTCAGTGTTGCTGTTAATGGCTGGGGGGGGGTGTTGGTGGAGGGAAAATGGAGCCAACTATACTTGAACAGCAATTAAAAAATAAATAAATAAAACCTCATATATAAAAAAAGAAAACTTCCTTTGTAGTAAAGAATTTATTATATAAAAATATATTGGTGGATTTTATTGAGAATAACAGAAGTTGAGATAAAATAAAGTAGACTATTACATAAAAGTACACTCAAATATATGAAAAAAAAGTCGAGTGTCATTCTCCTACCCATTTATTTTATTTATTTATTTTTAGAGAGAAGGGAAGGGAGGGAGAAAAAGAGGGAAAGAAACATCAATGTGTGATCAGTTGCTTCTCGCACTCCCCCTACTGGAGACCAGCCTGCAACCCAGGCATGTGCCCCTACTGGGAATCAAACCAGCGACCTTTCAGTTTGTAGGTCGGTACTCAATCTACTGAGCCACACCGGCCATGGCCCCATTTCTTTATGTATCATCTGTTTTAATTTCTTGAAACTTTTAGACTCTTCTCTTTCTACCTGGTGTTTGGGATTATGTAAAGATATACCAGTGGCTTTTTTTTGTCTACCTCACTTGTTTTACTGAGCACTCAGTTGGACCTCACCCTCTGAAGAGTCACATCATCTAGTTGTGGAGACTTCTGTTACTGCTTTGATAATTTCTCCCACTCCATTTCTTTCTGTTTATTATTATTTTTAATCTCTCTATCCTGTTAATCAGATGATAAACTTCCTGAATTGATTTTCTAACTTCCTTATTTTCTCTCTACCACTTTTCTATCAGTACTTTGGAAAAAAAAGTTTTACTCTTGTCATGAGATAAGATATAATATTCACCATCTGCAGGCTCAGTCTTTCTTGATCATTGTGTTTATAGCCTGGTCATGTGCTCAAGTTCATTTATTTATTTTAAATGTTTTATTTATTATTATTATTTTAATTAAATTTATTGGGGTGACATCAGTTCACAAAACCATATAGATTTCAAATGTACAACTCAACAAAACACCATCTGCACACTGCATCGTGTGCCTGTTGCCCCGAGCAACGTCTCTTTCCATCCCAATTCTCCCCCACCCTTTACCCACCTTCACCTACCCCTACCTCCCTTTCCCTCTGGCTGTCACTACACTGTTGTCTGTGTCTATGTGTTACGTATATATGTTTTTTGCTTAATCCCTTCACCTTCTTTCATCTAGTACCCCAGGCCCCCAAACTTAAAGAGAGAGAGAACTGAACTGCAGAGGCTGGACTAAGCCCCCTAAGCAGCAGGAGGGCTGATTTGCTGTCATGGGAACTTTGTCCCCTGAAATCTTTGCTGTACTGCCAATGCCGTTTAGATAACTCACCTTCTATTTATATCAGATGTGTATTACTGCTCACAGTTACCAAACTCTTACTCATACTGACTGTTAATTGATGATTCTGACTGCCTTAGGGTAACTGCATATAACTTTCTCATTTCTGGTGTCTTTTAGCTTTTCTTATTATAACGACAGCTTCCTTGTAATTTTCACACAATGTTCCCAAGATAATTTAATCATCTACCTAATCACTATCACTCTTGTTTGGGCAGATAGGTTTCTCTAAGCCACCTAGTACATACCTCTGCTCTATAACTTGGCTGCCCTTGAGTCAGATAACCACTCCTGACAAAATCAGCTATGGACTGGGTGGTGGGTCAGGAGACACCATCAAGCAACCCAGAGGTACTTTTCTGCCAAAAAGCTGTGGGTATGGCAAGTATTCAGAGTTATAGGTACCCCTTTACAGTGACTTTAGGTAAGACATTCAAACCTTAGGAGCCTCAGTGGCCTTTATAAAAAAATGAAAATAATTAGGTATCTTCTATCTATTCCATAGAATTGTTAGGAAAGGGAAATAAAATATTGTTGAGTTATAAAGCATTCGACCATGTAAAACAACTAGCACAATCCCTGGCATATAACTCTGTTGATAGATGCTCTATTGAAAGAGATATAACAGGATGTGTGAAGTGCCCAGTATCAAAATGGGCTCTTCAGGCCCACTGCTGAGAACTATAGTGCTAAGCACTACATACTCTTAGTCCAGCGCACTGCCAGGCACCGGGGCTGCCAGCAGGGCTTGCTGACAGTACCTGTCAGAAGAGCCACCAGTCCTGGCTGGTGTAGCTCAGTGGACTAAGTGCCGGCCTGAGAACCAAAGGGTTGCCGGTTTGTTTCCCAGTCAGGGCACATGCCTGGGTCACTGGCCAGGTCCCCAGTAGGGGGTGCGCGAGAGGCAACCATACACTGATGTTCCTTTCCTTCTCTTTCTCTCTCCCTTCCCCTCTCTCTTAAAATAAATAAATAAAATCTTAAAAAATAAAAAAAAAAAGAAGAGCCATCAACTCTATCATCATTCTTGGCTGTGAGCAAAAGTGGGGGAGAACTTTTGTGGCAGCTGCAGAGTTCTGGACTAGAGTCTACTCCCTCTTCTCCAGCCTGGGAAGAGAAACAAATGTTCTTCCTTCTGAAGCCCAGGTTGGGAAGCTCCACAAGTGTGTGCATGTGTGCATGTGGGCATGCATGTGTGACCATATCTACTCCTGCTCCACTGAGTCAGGGACATATGAGAATCTCAAGTGTGAAGCTGCCAGTGCTGGAACTACCAGAGATCCTGCTGACACCCCGTATGGAGAAAGGGGTGGGAGAGGGGTGATGGAGCCGAGAAACAACAGATGGTCTTTTTTTCAAATAAAAGTTTCCTTAGGGCTAAAAATTTTAATTAAAATGACTATATTTTTCCTTTTCAAAAATCCCTTTTTATGGTAGAACCTAGCACACAGGTAGAAAAAAACATTAAATGTGAAGCTTAAGTTATCAAGGCGATATCTGTGTGACTACCACTGAGGTCAATGAATAAAACATTGCCAGCATTCCAGCAGTCTCCACCTGGTGTCTCCTCACAGTCAGAAAACCCTCCCTCCCCCAGAGGCAACCACACCCAGACCTTTATGATAATCACATTCTTGCTCTTTTTTTTTTAAGTTCTTCATCCAAGCATACATCCCAAAGCTCTATACTTTAGTATTGCTTGTTTGGGGACTTTATTTTATGGAATCATACAGTATGAATCTACAACAATTTGTCTGTCTATTCTACTGTTAGTGGACATTTGGTATGTTTCCAGTTCAGGGCTGTTATTTACATGCTGCTATGTACATGATTCCTGGTGTGTGTGTACACGCATTTCTTTAGGGTGTCTACCTAGGGGTGGAATTATTGGGTAATCGAGTATGTGATTCCTCAACGTGACTACAGAACATTTTCCAAGTGGATTCCCAATGTACATTCCCACCAGCAGTTTAGGAGAGTTCTCATTGGGCTACATCTAGGATGATGTCTCTATTTGGTGAGCATGTGTTTCTGAATGTAAAAGGTCTTTTTTTTTAAAGTGAAAAAATAATGGTAGTAGAATTCACAGGTTGGGTTTTTTAATGACTTTGCATGCCAAAATAAAGATCTAGTAGTTCCAATTAGTTCCTATATTCCTCCCCCGCCCCCCTGAAATTCTACTGGAGCATGACATTTCAAATGCTAGCAACTATTGTTCCACATACCATGATATAGGTCATTTCTACTTGTTTTTTTTTTTTTAACAACAAAAACTGCTTTAGTCCTGGTGTGGCTCAGTTGGTTAGACATCGACCTGCAAAATGAAAGGTCACCAGCTCAATTCTCAGTCAGTGCACATGCCTCGGTTGGGACACAGGTCCCCAGTTGGGAGCATGTGAGAGGCAACTCATTTCTCTCACACATTGATGTTTCTCTCCCTCTCTTTCTTCCTCCCTTCCCCTCTCTCTAAAAATAAATAAATAAAATTTAAAAAAACCCAATCCTTATTTTTTAAAAAATGCTGCTTGATGCATATAGTAACCAGCCTCCAAGATGGCCTCCAATGAACCTCCTCTCTCTCAGCTGGTCCGATGGTAGTGAGTTATTGGCAACCTGAACTCGTCTCTTGGTATTCAGGCCCTTGTGGAGACTTCCCACACTGAATAAGGGCTGAATTTGTGACAGTGGAAGTGTCTGTGTATGAATTCACAAGGCAGGTCATAGAAGACATTGCTGCTTCAGCACTGGTCTTTTTGGTCAGTCGCTCTGGGGGAAGTCAGCCACCATACTGTGAGGATTCTCAAGCAATCCTGTAGACAGGCTCACATAGAAAAGAAGCAGCTTACCAACACCAACTTGCTAACCAAGAGACCTTTAACTTCAGTCAAGACTTCAGATGATTTTGGTCCTCAAGCCTCTGGGTTTTCCTTCTAAGACTCCAGAGATCATAAAGCATAGACAAGCCATCCCCCTGTGCCCTGTCTAAATTCCTGGCTCACAGACACCATGAAATGATAAATGATTATTATTATTATTTTAAGCCACCAAGGTTTAGGATGATTTGTTTCAGAGCAGGAAATAACTAAAATAATATAATATGACCACCTAGGAAGTATCTTTGCCAAAAATTTAGACCTGAACCTAATAATGCCTCTATATTTAACTACAGGTTTAGAAGAAGTAGAGGTGACAGAGGAATGTGTTAAACAAGTGTACCACAGGGATGTAATTAGCAAAATGAAGAATATAGACAATTCTACAGCATAAATGACCCAATTTCTTCAGCTAATAAATTAAGAAAAAAAAGATGAAGGAAGGAACCTATAGATTAGAAGGGATTTATGAGTATGGTAGATTGTATTACTTCTAATATTTGCTGCCCTCTCCTGTGGGAGAATTATACTTCACTTTTCCCCACTGACATCAGCTTTAGCCATGTGATTTGCTTTGACCAATGAAATGTAAGCAGATATGATAGTTGCTACTTCTGAGCAGAAGTTTTAAAAGTCATTGTGTGTTTCAACCATTCTTCATTTCCATCTGCCAGGAAATGGGTGTGTGCCAGATTGGGACTGATCATGCCCAGGAGTGAAGAGGATGTGGAGCTGACTCAGTGGAAACTCACGCGAGCAGGAAATAAATCTGAGTTGCTGTGAGCCACTACGATTTTCAAGCTCTCTGCTACTATAGCACAACCTAGTATAATCTGATTCATGCAAGAAATGTTTCAATCAACTATAACAGATAAGTCTTATTAGGATCCCAATTTATGAAACCATTGTAGAAACCTGAATACAGACTGGATATTTAATAATAATTAAGAATGGTCCTTTATTTTTAGGTGTGTTGATGGTATTGCGATTATGTTTAAAACAACAAAAAAAGTTCAAATATTTTAGGGACATAGTCCGGTGGGGAAGGGAGACTAGGTGAGGGTGTGGATTGGTCATGAGTTGGTAATTGTTGAGCTGGGCTGTGAGTGCATGCCAGTTTATCACACATGTCTTTCTACTTTTGTTTAGGCTTGAAATTTTCCATAATAAAAGGGTTTTTTTTTTAAGTTTTACATAGTTTTTAAAAATCCACTGGTGCAGCTCAGTAGATTGAGTGCAGCCCTGAGAACTGGAAGGTGTCTGGTTGGATTCCCATCCAGGGCACACGCCTGGGTTTCGGGCCAGGTCCCTACTTGGGGATGTGCGAGAGGCAACTGATCATTTCTGACACATCAATGTTTCTCTCCCTCCCTCCCCCTCTCTCTAAAAATAAATAAAATATATTTTTTTAAAGTTAAAAAAATAGTTTGCTGACGTGAGTTCTGGAGTTGTTTCTGACTCCCAAAGGGGTGCAGAAAATATGGGAGCTGGGAGAAAGGAGCTGAGCAATGAAATTTAGTGAGTACAAGTACACAAAAGAAGTGTTTGGATCGGGTCTCAAAAAGAATGCATCAGAACTGACCATTTTCAGTGAGAAAGGTGACCAGCTCAGAGCAATATCAGGGAGAGACCTAGGGCACTGGAGCTCTGGAGGTGTCAGCCTCCACGGCAAGTGAGCTGTGTGGCTTAGGTGGGATCATTATTCCTTTTCTGCCTATTGGCTAAAATCAGATGTGGTATCTTCTTACCCGTTAAAGCATCTGTTGTACTCTCCATTTGTGTACTGGGCACTAACTAAATCAACGTTTGGAATAGGAGATGGATTGGGAGCTTGCTCTATCTACTCATTGCCTCAACCTGTAATAGCTTAACTTCCAAGAACGGTGACTTCCTTTTGAGTTAATGACATATTGTTTTCTGTTCTCCCCCTTGTCTCCTATAAAGTGCTCTAATTCCCTCTTACTGAGGCTTCACACTGCATTTCTGCCACTTGCTCTGCTAGGACAGAATTTTCTCTCAGTGGAGTAGACAGAGTAGCTGAGCTAGAGCCATCTTGCCAGTACCACACACAGCAGGGTGTAGGACACGGGGCCCACTGGAGTAGGGGCAGGCCTGGTTTCAGAGAGACAAGAGGCTGGGCCTGGACAGATTCTATGTCAAGAGACTGTGTGCCAGCACATGTGACCCGGGGACATGGGAAGCTTGGAGGGGCAAGAAAACCTGTTGGTATTAGAGAGACAGCCGCAGCCTTGGTGGTAGCACCCCCTGGTCCCCCCACCACTACAACCACCCACAAGAGTCAAGTAAGGAGATCCCGTTTCTCACTCCACCCTGCAAAACTTTCCTCTCTGGGAAACAGGGAGAAGGCAGCTGTGTGAGACCAGAAACATCTCCCACTCCCACAAGATTGACATCGAAGTTCAGTGTATTAGAAATTGGGTTGCAAAGTTACAGAATTGGATGGAGACATCATGAAGTTATTAAGTGAGACCACTGCCAGGGATTCCACCCTCGGAGGCTGGGAGCAGGTAAACAGCTTTATGCTTACACCCCAGTGAACTGCTGCACCTCAGTATCCACAGGGTCCCTTCATCTCCCCTAACGGTGCGACAAAAATGCAAAAAACTTCTGTTCCAGGTTTTGGTGACACACCACCCACTTCAAACTAGACAAAACCTATCTTCGGCAGTTGCCCTTCTGAGTCTTTCCCTCCTCCTGCCTGCTGTCCCTCCCCTGCGGAAAAGCTGTGCCCTCCTGCTGCCCTCTGGGCAATTAGCTGGAGCCCCACTTCTATACCATCAAGGACACTAAAAATAAATATCTATATTTTCTTTTCATATTTTGCCTACTGTGACCTACTTTTAGTTCACTTTCAAAAACAAGGGGATGAAGTGTGTTCTAAATAAACATGCCAATGAACTCTGTTCCACCATTCTGGCTGCAGAGCTTACAGAGCATAAACCAGAGTTGTTCTCTATGGACAGCAAAAGTTAAAAAGGTCTGCGTGAATACCCTGATATTTAGGTTCCAAGATTCCACTTGCTTCACCAAAAATCTGTTTCGTTGAGGACTGTGTCCCACTGATAACCCTGGTACTGAAGAGCCCAGGTGGGTGTTGCCCGTGATATGTGTGTCACGTGTAGAATCACTTCCCACCCGCCCACAAGTCTGAGTCACCTTCTACAGCAACTATGAAATCCAGGGCTTCCTTACAAAGAAAGCATGTTATCAACTGATGTTATTTTAATCATTCATTTTTGATGAGGAATCAACGAATATCTTCAAAACTGGAGTCCATAGGTAGGCTGTCACCTTAAAAAAAAAAATCCAATTACAGTCTGAGGATTTCACCAGTCTTAGGTGATTATTGTCATCATTTAAATACTTCAGCTTAGAGAGCAAGGTATATGTGTGTGCTTTCAAAGTTAGTTTTAATATTCGCCCTAGGAGTTGTTAATAAACTTTGAAGTGCTCTGTGGGAAATACACACTCCAGGGGGTGGTTTACTGGCACTGAAGGGTCCTAATCAGGACCTTGGACTTGGAATCTGTGCCTATTACAGCTTCGTCACCTATGTGTTTCTACAGCTACATATGAGGACTTTTTTTAAGCATGAGATGTTCAAAATAGAATTTTGAACAATAGAATACTTTTCCATTGGTGAAATGCATGTGCTGTGAGGAATGTGGACCCCATAGGCACCTCACCCTTAACAAATGGGGCATAAGCTTTGGGCGAGCTTGGGACAGTGCTCTAGGCCTGGGTCTTTGTTTAGTCCTGTGTCCACCACTTAACACAGCATTCTGTGACCTGATTCAATAAGAAGCGTGGCTGGAAATCATGGCGTCCGGCTCTTGTTAACATTTCACGACAGGTCCTAGTAGTGAGCCTCAAACTCACGGCGTTACAAAGATGATTTGCCTGTCTCATGCTTAAGCACATTGGCAGAGGCCCTGCCAAGACTAACAATCGTTACCATCCAACTGGTCTAAGCCTGTTAATAACATTTGGTCCACAAATAGTTATAATGAGATGCATTAAATTTAAAAAATAATGAGGGCCAAACAGAAAAAGAAAAAAAAAGTCCACATACCACGACAAAGGGTCAAGGAAGATTCATAGGGAAATGTGGTTTTGCCTATGTAATAATACCGTCAGAAATTAAATGGGGCTTACTGTGTGCCAGGCACTACTCTGAGTGCTCTCTCTCTCCATGTAGTACTTGCCCCAACTGTATGAAGGGATACTATTATCACATTATTAACCCCATTAACTGATGAGGAAACTGAGGCAAAAGTGCGACTTGTCCCAGTTCACGCAGAGCAGGTGAGTGGGGCAGCAGAGACTTGAGCGCAGGCAGTCTGGGCCCAGAATGCAGGCTCTTGCTGTCGCATACACCAGCACCCCCTTTCTCTAAAACAGCAGTCGGCGTGTGACCAGGAGCCACAGGGGTTTATAGAGTTAAAGAAAACTGAACCTGCTCTAAGAGCCCAGGGGAAAACTAAGGAATTCTGAGGTTTTCCTTGGCTTGAGAAAAGGCTCTTACCAACAAGAGATTTTTCTGTCAGGCATCATTTGGGCGGCAGGGCTTCTGTGATGAATTAAAAATAAAGACCTGTCACTTGGTTGATGATGTGTATAACAGTTTTCCTAGACGCAACAAAGCTGCCAAGCATTAGAAGACTTTAAAGAGAAACGCAGGCAGCAGCCAAGCTGCTTCTCTCTTCTCCATGTTTGACTTCCTTCCTCTTACATCTCCCTGTATCTCCCTGCACCAGAACAATTGTTCATGTGTGTGAAGCGACTGATCTAAATCACAGCAAAACAGTCCTTCATGAAACCGTATTTTCCTCTGTTCCCTTCATCCCGCCACTGAGGCCAGAGTGGGATGGTCTGATTACTGACACAGTTACTCGGTGAACTCTTTATCTGATGCTACAAATCGGACTTGTATCTTCCATTTTCAGGGACCTTTTCCTTTGCAGGGCATGGTTCTCAAAGGGGACAGAAACCCTCAACCCCTGGCCAACATCCCATGGATGTCCTTTACGCATGTCCTCACTTTCATTCCTGCAGCATAATTCTACTGACACACTATCTACGGAAGTGCTTGGAGGTGCACTCAGGGCCTTTTCCATTTCCCTGTCACTGAGGCAACATGGAGCACGCCTGCAGCACGCCTCCTGTCCCAGTGTCCCTCTGTGTGTGCCCAGGATCATTCACTCAGTGACGTCACACACAACTGCTGGAAACCGACCTGGAGCGCAGCAGACTAACGAAGTGACTCCAGGGGCTGCCAGACCACCAAAGTTTACAAGGTTCTAGGATTTGTTTTGGTTCTCATAACTGTTATGTACTTGGCAAGTCACCAATTCTTTTTAGAAAATCTCCAATGTGTGCCTATATCGGATTGCTTTTATGTAAAAATATAATAATTAATTAATGTATTCATCAAACTTGAGTACTAGGAATAAGAATTGAACCCAATGTTGGAAATTCAAGAAAATAAGACCCTGCTGATTTGTTGGAGCTGTTTTGATGGCAGGTGGTAGGAATGCAAGTTAAACCAGCTTAAATGAAAAAGGAAATTTATTGACTCGTGTAACTGAAAAGTCTGTAAATTTCAGGCATGGCTGAATCATGTGGGCTCATATTATTTCATCAAGATTCCCTTTTCTCTTTTCCTTTCTGCTCACCGTTGACTCTCTTTGGATGCTGGCCTCATTTTCTCTGACTAAAGATAGCTTTCTCCAGTATGACCTGAAAATGGCTATAAGAAGCTATAGCTTAGATCATTTGCAGAGCTCAAAACAGCAGAGGAATAGAGACACTCTCTCCCTTAGAATCCATATATCA
The DNA here is from genome assembly GCF_022682495.2 of Desmodus rotundus. Taxonomy (NCBI): domain Eukaryota; kingdom Metazoa; phylum Chordata; class Mammalia; order Chiroptera; family Phyllostomidae; genus Desmodus; species Desmodus rotundus. Next base: position 147,735,134 of record NC_071388.1, on the reverse strand, counting down.
AAAATCAAGGAATATTCTAATTGGCCCTAGTTGATCACATGTCTTTTTGACTGACCACTCCAGCCACGGGAGTGGAGTTTTCAGATTGGCCAGTCCCAAGTTACACACTTCTCCCTCAGATGAAAGTGTTGCACCCTAGTTATACAACATAAAATGTGTTTCCCACACAAAGAAAGAGGCAATGGATAGACAAAAAAAAAAACAACAACCCCCCCCCCCACAGATATTCACTGTGGTTACCAGCCTCAAAGAGGACCCCAAATGAACCTTACTTCTGGTATTTACACCTTGGCATAATCTTCTCCTACACTGTATCACGGCTGGCCTGTGTGACCAATAGAATCCTGCAGAAGTGATGGTGTGAGAGCTGCAAGTTTAGGTCAAAAAAGACATTGCGGCCTTCACCTTGCTGGCTCTGAATTACCTGTGCTAAAGAAAGCCAGCCACCACATTGTGAAGATGCTCAAGCAGCTCTGTGAAGAGTCCCCTGAAGAGGAATGAAGGCCTTCTGCCAACAGCTGGTGCCGTGCCACTTGCTAGCCACTTGAGTGTGCCATGTTTAAAGTGAGTTTTCCAGCCCCAGTCAAGCCTTCAGATGACTACAGCGCTGACCTACATCTTGACTGCAACTTCATGAGAGACTCGAGTCTAAACTGCCCAGCTGAGCTGTTTCTGAATTCCTGAACTAAAGATGCTGTGAGATAAGTTTATTGTTTTTTAAGCCAATAAGTTTGGGGGATAATTTATTACTCAGGAACAGATGACTAATGCATCCACTATGGTTGTTCTCAAGGAACTCATTGCCCAGCTGAAAGACAACAATATTTAAATGACTAATTCTAATTTGTGAGTTGGAAAGGAAGAAGGAAGAGATGGAAGAGAAGCCTCTGTGAAGCTAGTAGTGGAGGCCACCTTTGAGGTGGGCTTCGAGGATGAAAATCCAGGCCAATGAACAGCACCAAGGCTCTGAGACGTCAAAGTGAGCCACGTGTTCAGGGAAAAGTAGACAGAAAAGTGTGGTCACAGTTAAGGCACTGATTTGTCAGCATAACCAGGAGAATTTAAAGATATAAAAATACAGATACTCTGACCCCATTCCTAGAGAATCTGATGATTTGGAAACATTAGGTTTCTTAGGTTGCTTTGGGTTGTAGTTGGTTGGTTAGCTGGTTGCAGTGGAGGGATAGGCTGCAATGGTGTGTCTCGGTAGTGTCTTTGGAGTACGTGCTGTAGAAATCAGGGAATGTAGGCTCTTAAGTGGAAACCCATCTTAATGAAATAGGGTCTCTGTGAGCAATCATTTCATAGGAGCAGAACGGGGTCCAGGCATCTGAATCTTAATAAGCACTTTAGGAAATTTTTATGCACATTAGTATGCAGGTTTGAAAGATGGGTGGGTTGTGGAAAAGCCAGGAAAGAATTGTTTTTATGGAAATAAGGAGATTTTCAAGAGGGAGGTGTGAATGCAAAATTGGATCTACATTTAAACGTGATGATTTAAAAATATGCTTAAGTAAGAAAAAAAATAGCAGGAAAAATAACTAACAGGAAATAGTCCAAAATGGCCTTGATTGTATTATGATGGTGTTGTAGATGATGGTTCTTTATTTTTTGAAGTGTAGGTACATTATCTCTATAATGTAAATGGTGCTCTTCAGAAAGTTTAAGGAGTTGTGTCAGTGCTGTGGAGAAGTCAGATTGGATGAGGGTGAAAGAGGTCTTTGGCTTGGCAAGTGGGAGTCTCCGGGCGACCTTTGGAAAAGAGGGTGGAAGCCAGATTACAATGGTTGGATTCAGTGGACAGGGAGGAAGTGGAAGGAGCCAGTATAGACTAGTTCAAGGAGTTTGGCAGTAAAGGCAAATTTTAAAATAAAAATGTTCTCTCTCTCTCACTTTTTTTTGTACTGATTATAAGAGTAGTATTTGTTCATTATATACAAGTTAGCAATAGAGGACAAAATAGAAGTCACCCACAATCCCACCAGCCAATGCCAACCATGTTAGCAGTTTGATATATTTGTTGAATGAACATTTCTCCTTCACAACGGTGGAGAGAATCGGTCAAAATCATCCATATTATCATCAGTTGAGGAAAACGAGCTCAGAAAGTGACCTCCCCGAGCCAGTGAAACAATCCATAATAAAGACTCTGGCTTCCGTAGCACTTGGCAGTTTCCACAGCGCTTTGACTCGCATTTCCTGATTGCTCCGCCCAGGACAGCCGAGGCCTTTCCTGGTGCTCTGAACAGATTTTGTCTGCAGCAGCTCCAACATTTCATTCACCTGTGGGCCCATTCACTATAGTATTCCCAGCTTCTAGCACAGCACTTTCCACAGAATCATTGCCCAACACCTGCTTTTGGAACGGTGGGTAGGGGGTAGTGCTTTGGTATAGTAACTGGTGCAGTATTTATTCCTGGTATTTCCCACTTCTTAGTCATATCTCCTGTATTCCAGCAGAAGGTAGGGGTTCTCTGCACAGACTGCCTCATGGTAAGAATAACACAGTTGAACCAAAGTCAACTTCTTGGCTTTTGACTCAAAAGCTAGGTGGGGTATGAACAACAGATTTAGAAGACTGGATGAACTTTTATTTTATCCATACCCTGACTGCATATGGTCTGATTGGGAGGAGAAAGAATGATAGTTGAGGAAAAGAAAACCAGTGAGAGACTGGTGCGAGTTCCTGAGACAGGAGCGGAGGAGCTGCCTCCCGCCTTGCTGGACCCCATTCCAGAGCAGAGCTTGTGGAGTTGACCCAGCAGAATCCCCTCTGCATCGGTGTGGCAGGAAGGAGTCGAGAAGAAATGGCCACGTGGAAGATCTAGACCAGCACACTGTCCAACAGAAATAAATTTGAACCACAAAGGTAATTTCCCATATTCTGGTAAGTAGCCACATTAAAGAAAATAAAAAGAAACAGGTGAAATAAATTTTATGAAAATGTTATATTGAACCTGATATATCCAAATATTATACTTTCAACATGTAATCAAGATAAACATTAATGAAATATTTTTCATTCTTTGTACTACATCTTTAAAACCTAGTATGTATAACACATCTTTATTTGGATTAGCCATGTTTTATTTAATTTTTAAATTATATTTTATTGATTAAACTATTACAATTGATCTGATTTTCCCCCTTTGCTCCCCCTCCAAGCACCCCAATCCCTCAGGCAATCCCCCCACCATTGTTCATGCCATGGGTCATGCATATAAGTACTTTGGCTACTCCATTTCCTCTACTGTACTTCACATTCCCCATGGCTATTCTGTAACTACCTATTTGTGCTTCTTAATCCCCTCACCTCTTCACCCATTCCCCCACACCCTCTTCCATCTGGCAACCATCAAAACCCTCTCTGTATCCATGATTCTGTCTCTGTTCTTGTTTGCTTAGTTTGTTTTTTATATTCAATTGTTGAAAGATTTGTATTTATTGCCATTTTATTGTTCATAGTTTTGATCTTCCTTTTTTTCCTAGAATTGAGGCGATTGTAAGCCCTGCCTGCTGTTTTCTCATAGGCTGCCAGTAGGTAGATGTCAGACAAAAAGGGGAAGTTATGGCACTCTTCTACCTAAAGGATACCCAAGAGACATAAAAATCAGGTGTAATATATAGAAGCATTATGTTGATGGGATCCTGATTTGAACAAATAAAACATAAAAGGTATTTTGAGGAAATTGGAGTAATATATATTTTGATTGGCTTGTTAGATAGATTGCCAGTCTGGATGGATTGCTGATTTGTGGCTACGTGGGGAAGTGTCCTTAGCCTTTATAGATGAGTATACAATTAGGGGTAACACATCAAGTTACGTGTATACAAATGTTTGCAGGACTCTTATTCAGAGTAGTGAAAAAAAGAAAAAAGGAAGCAACCCAAATATCCATCAACTAATGAAGGGATAAATAAGAATATGGTATATCTAAGCAATGGGATATTGTTCAGACATAAAATGCTGACTCATGCCACAACTGGGATGAACATTGAAAATGTTATGCTAAGTGAAAGAAACCAGTCAAAAAGGCCATATGGCATGATTCCACTTATATGAAATGTCCAGAATAGGCAAATGTGCAATAGAGACAGAAAATAAATTAGTGATTGCCCAGGGCTGGGTGTGGTGGGGGGTGGGGTGGGGAGTGAGCCCAACAGCTAAAGGGTTCAAGGTTCTTTTGAGGGTCATGAAAATGTTTTAAAATTGATTGTGGTGATGGCTGCACATACCTGTGAATATTTTAAAAACATTGAATTGTACAGTTTAAGTAGGTAAATTGTATGGTGTGTGAATTATACCTCAATAAAGATGTTTTTAAAAAGAGTAAAACATGTCATGCTCTCTAATTTTGTTTGAAACTACTTTTTAAAAAAAGAAGCTAAGACAGAAAAGTTAATATTGTTAAATTTAGGTGATGGATATATGGGGGTTCATATACTATTCTCTCTACCTCTTTGTATGTTTGATTTTTTTTTTTAATTAAAAAACCAGGGTGGTGGTTCTAGTTTAAGATCTATGCCCATGTGAGTACATTTGAGAAGGTATTCCCCTGACCTTACTAACTGCAAACTAAAATGGAGGAAGGGTGCCTCTTCCTCTCTTTTGAAGGTGCCTGTAATATAAGGGACTGCCTGAGGGATAGTACATATTATTTCATTTCTTCTGCTACTGATAAGCTCTCTGGGGAGCAGTCAGGTGACAACTGGAGAATTAGGCCATGAGGGCCACTGACAAAAGGGACCCCGTACCCACCCAGGCCACTACATAGCTAAAGCGAGCCCTGCACTCGGCAGGGCAGCGTCATCAGGGGACATGCAAAGAAGGGAGACGGAGGAAGGGAAGAAGAGGCATTACAGTTGTGTCTGTGAGAGTTCAGAATAAGCCAGCCCACGATGTGCCTCAGTGGTATACAGATTGCTTTGAGCTAAAAGCAATTTTAACTTCAGGCTCCAGGGAAACGCTGCCCCTCCCTTTAATTACCTAGAAGAATTTGAATCAGGGGCCTTACTCATAATAAGAGATTATCAGAGATAACCTCTTTTGATTTATAGGGCAGGACCAACTTCTATTTACTAAACGTTTATTCTACTTATCGTCCTGCAGTGGCCCTTCAACACCCAAGGTGCCTACCTCATCCCTAGCCCAGGATGTCTCACACACCTCAGTCCAGCTTTCTATCTCTGAACCTCTTGGGCATCCGGGGCCTCTGACTCTCTCATGTATGCGGGGTTCCCACCCATATGGATGTATTAAATTTGATTATTTTCTCTCGCTAATCTGCCTCCTGTCTATTTGATTATTTAGACCAGACACAAAAACCTTGAGCGTAGAGAAAAGTTTGTTCCTCCCCCACATGGCTAACTGTAGACAAATTTTATTTATAAAAAGAAAATCCCAGAAAACATAAAAAGTATGAGATAATTATTTGCTTTATAGAAATATTTCTGACTTATACACAGAAAATTAAATTATTTTTCAATAAGTAATGCATGCAAATACATGTAATAATAAAAGCCAATCGTCATGTAGCACTCACTGTTCTGTTCCTTATAATTAACTCATTTATCCTCATTATAATCCCCATGTTAAAGCTGAAGCCATTGAGGGTTGAAAACCCACACAGCCACCACAGACCTATGCTTCCAGGGTCACGCTCTTATGGCTACACTGGACCACCCCCTGCACAAAGACACAAAAGGGCTGCTCCCCTCCCCAGAAGCCACCACTGTTCCCAGCTTCTTGGGGCTCCTTCCAGAAGTTAGAGAATTCAAGGGAACTTTTCTTTTGCAGGCTCATTCAAGACCATTTTTCAGTCAGCAGTTTGGAGAATGAATTAAGATGCTCCTCCCCATCCACATGACTAGTTCTGACCCATAAACTGTGAAGTCCCTGAGGCGCCTGCAGAGAGGCACAGCCTGTTACATTGCCACCTGTAAGCCCACAGACCCACAAACAAGGGGCCTCTGATTTACTAGGCTTCTTCCCGCTGGTCCACAGAGCAGTTAATCTTCTGCCCTGGGGCAGAGTTTGACAGCTCCCAGAGGTCCCGTGAAACACTCTTTTCAAAGTGAAATTGTCAATCAAATAAACTTGAAACAGACTTGGTCTGGATCCAGGTACAGACCCGCTCCCCCATGCCCCCAGGCAGCAGTTGGCTATGCTTCACTTCCTGGGTTTTTTGAGTCCTCTGGTGCAGACTAGTTTCCCTTCAATAAAACAGTGATTTAAAACCTTCGTTCTTCCTGTTTTAAAACTGTGCCAGGGCGTAATCATTCTGTCTCCACAGCAGAGCACACTGGGCTCTGCAGCCACCCCCATGGTGCATAGTCATGCAGACACCTTACTAGACCCATCGATCTGCTTTTTGAAAAATCTCTTTTATCCAATTAGAACTAAATTTTCACTTCTCCTTTGTTTCCTCACTTGAAAATGCTTTGGTTCTTTCTAAGCATTCGCTTTTCCCTTAGACATTCAGTGAATCCCTTAGGCATTCTCTTTTCCCTTAGACATTCAGACTATTCCTTTGACATGTACCTTCAAAGGAGGGACAAGACGTGAGATAGACATAAAATCAGTTGAGAGTTTGTATGAGGGGCAATTAGAGCCCTTGAACTCCTACCCCACTTCTTGAAGTCCCGTGACTACATGCCCCCACCCCCAGCAGGAATGGGGAGATTTGATCCATGGGGAAAGTATGCCAGAGAGACTCTGGGCCCAAGGACCAAGGGAAGCACAGCTGAAGGTGGGACTGAGTGGAAGTCACCCCAGGCCTTCTCCCATCCTCAGCCCCCAGCATGCTGGCAGGAAGACCCCTTATCCCCCTCATTCGGCAGACTGGATAATTCCTTGGAGAAGTTTCAAGAAAAGGGACCTATTGACCTTTAGGTTTGTCCAGTAAAGCCTCGCACATTCCACTTGATTACCCCACAGTGAAACGCACCAGTCAGCAAGCCCTGCTCCTGTACTAAGAGCTTCCAATCCGCCTTTTAGCGCCTCACTTTTAATATGAATGGGCGGGCTTTTGAGGAAAGCCTCGGACAGGAGAAAATAGCAAGAAAACCAACAGTAAAAAAGGAACTCAGAAGAATCCAAGACTGCATGGAGCAGAAGAACGTTTGAGCCAACTATTAATATCCTCAGAAGGACAAGGGATGCTATTGCATCCATGAAATAAAAACAGGATGCTCAGGCAGTAGAAGACCAAAGAACAAGAAAGAGATTTAGAAATTAAAATAAGATAATTTAAGTAAAAAAAAAAAAAAGCCAATAGAAGTGTTAAAAGATCAAGTTGAAGAATCTCTCAAAAGTGAAACCAAAACTCTAGAAAAGGAGGGAAAAGATATCACTAGGGCAGTTCAAGAGGTTCAATGTCTGATTAACAGGGACATCAGAGAGCAGACAAAAGAGAGAAGCAGACATTGTCAAATGCACTGGATTAGTCTGGGCTCTCCAGAGAAGAAAAATCACTCAGAGTTGTGTATTTTGTAAAAAACGAAAAAAGGAAACCTAAATAAAAATGGAGTTGGGTGGCCATGAAGGGAGGGCCCTTCACATATCACTCACAGTGGCTTGAAGATTCCAGCAGGAAGAAAAAGGATTTCCTTCTGACCCAGCAACAAGCTGCCCACCACTTGCAGCCAATAAAAAACCTGCCACAGCCTTTCCCAGTTTCCTCCAAAAACCTAAGAAAAGCTGACCTTCCCTTTGTCTCCTCAGACTTTCTGATGGTTCACCATAGTTGCTGGTCCCGAATTGCGGCTCCTCTGTTATTCTCAAACTCATTTTGACTTCCTAAAGACCTTGTTATTTCATTTTTAAAACCAATATGTAAATCATATAAATGGAGCCACCTTATCTATTTTTTTAAAGGGTAATTTCCCAACTACGTTAGAGAATGTAGTATTGGTACACACAATTCCCTGTTTTTGTTTTTTGTTTTTAGAGAGAGGGGAAGGGACAGAGAAAGAGAGGGAAAATGCCCTGGCTGGTGTGGCTCAGTGGACTGAGTGCTGGCCTGCAAACCAAAGGGTCGCTGGTTCAATTCCCAGTCAGGGTACATGCCTGGGCTGTAGGCCAGGTCCCCAGTAGGGGGTGTGTGAGAGGGAACCACACATTGATGTTTCCTTCTCTTTCTCCCTCTTTCCCCTCTGTCTAAAAATAAATAAATAAAATCTTTAAAAACAACAGTAAGAGGGAAACATCGACGTGTGAGAGAAACATCCATCAGTTGCCTCTCGTATGTGTCCTGACCAGGGATGAAACCTGCAACCCAGGCATGTGCCCTCACTGATAATCAAACCGGCAACTTTGTAGGACAATGCCCAGCCAAATGAGACTCAGCAATCAAGGCTGGAGCCACCATAAAATGGAGTCGGAGCTGACATCCCAGAGGAACTGCCTTGCATGTCTAATTCCTCAACTCACTGGACTGGGTCTGAAACAGCACTGTATTTCAAGCAACTGTTTGTTATGACTACCAGACTGAAAATTAAAGACATTGCTTAGAATCAGCATCACCATGTTAACTCGTCTGCATGTACAGAAATCCTTTCTTTAGCTTATTAACATGCATAGAAATTCCTCCTTTCCATCCATGTAATTATTCCTCTTCTCTTTTTTGTAAATATCCCTTGCCTTAACCTACTTATCTGTATACAATTTAAGCTTCTGCCTGAATCAGTGCTTCCAAAGTAGCTGTTCTTTTAGACTGAATAAATGCTTGTTGCCTCTTACTTTAGCTTTTTATTTCTCTATATATCCCTTTCTAAATGTATAAATGTATTAACTTACATTTAGAAGTATATAAATTTGTTGTAAGGAATTGGCTCACATGATTATAGAGGACACCAAGGCCCGAGATCTGCAATTGGCAAAGTGGAAAATTAAGAGAGGCAATAATGTAAGCTCCAGCCAAAATCCCAGTCTAAACGAGAAGACCAATGTCCTAGATGGAAGACAGGCAGAGAATAAGTTCTCTGTCATTCAGCCTTTTTGTTCTATTCAGGCCTTCAATGGATTGAATGAGGCCCACACACGTTGGGGAGGGCAATTTGCTTTAATCTCTTCCAGAAAAACCCTCACAGACACACCCAGAATAATGTTTGATCAAATATCTGGGCACCCTGTGGCCCTGTCAAGCTGACACAAAGAATCAACCATCACAGATACAATGTAGCAACATATCCAGAATAAAGAATGTGAAGGGTCCCCATTAGAACAAGAAATAAAGATGGCCCGTATCTTGGCACATCACTGTAAAATTCCCTTTAGGGATAAAAAGAAGCTAACATCTTCCAGAGAGAAAAAGAGAGGTTACAAGGAAGTGGAATGGCATTGGACTCCCCACATGAGGAGATGAAAGCTACTGGGACAATCAAATGCCTTCAAAAATCAGAGAAACAATCTCTGCAACCCAGTTCTTTGCTCCACTAAATGATTAAACAGGAGAACAGCAAAAAACGTGTTGATGTTTTCAAACAGGCAAAATCTCAAAAACTTTGCTTTCTTTGTATCTCTATTTCAGGAAGCTTCTGAAATATGTATTCCACAAAAATAAATACATAAATAAACAACCAAGAAAGAGGGAGATCTGAGTGAGGAAACAAAGGGAAGAGGCAAATTCAATTATTAGAGTGATGATGAAGAAATGTCCTAGGATGACACAAACTAGCAATTCTAGAGATCAACAGAACAACGGAAGGATCCATTTAGGAAAAAAAAACCCCAAACTACTAACATACTTGAGGAGCTTGACCACATTGCTGAAAAGAGAACTGGAAAAGTATGAGAAAAGTTTATATACGTGTATATAAAGTATGGTATCTCACACACAAAATAAAATAAAATGAGTAAATAAGAAATATTCAACTCCAGGAAAAACCAAAATTTGAAAAAGAAATGTCAACAAAGTATTAATTACTTGTGAGCAATATCTGCATTATTTTATTATAAAATTGAATATTCATTAATGCAAAATTGCGATTAAAACACAAGGGAACAATAAAAATTAAAAAAAAACAAAAACAGGAACTACTATAAAGGACACATGGACCAAATCAAGGGGGAGGGTGGAGGGAGGGGAGGGAGGTGGGTTCAGCTGGGGTGGGGTGGAGGGATGGGGAGAAAAGGCATACACTGTAATTGAATAACAATAAAAATTTTTAAAAAAACACAAGGGAAGGGAAAAGTGTGTGTGTGTGTGTGTGAGTGTGAGTAGGGGTGGTAAAAGGGTATTAAGTCCTTCTCTTGCATAGTAGAAAGTGAGTAGATGATGTCTAATATTGTTTACTCAATATATGGCAGCGTAAAATTATTAAAAATAAGTAGTTAAATATAAAAGAAGAAACAGCTAATTGAAACTGATATGCTTCTCTGCCTTTAGAGAATCTAATTCTGGGCCTAATACTGTTATTTTGTTGTTGTTTTTAATGCCATTTGTTCGTTTGTAACTATAAATTTTGTAGTATTTAGTTGACTTTTCAAAACATGTCTGGGTATTTTTTGATTCCCCCAAATATTTTTATGACCCAAAGAAATTGTGCATAAGTTGACATAAAACACATTTGTGTTTAAGGTTTTTTTAATCTTCCCAGCATAAGGTTGGGTCTAGATGAACAAGGTATCTTGATGTGAATTGCCTACTGGTTGTTAATCACTATTTTTTTCTTAGTTCAAATACTTAATTCAAGTGGCTAAATACATTATGGCACATAGTTTATCATATTAGTTAGAAAGTGTTTCAATCGGAGTAAAATATTTTCTAATATTGGGGAGAAAAAAATCTTTTCTTCCTACCCTTCTAGACTCTTGGTTGGAGCTCTGTAACAAAAGACATACCAGGAAAAGAAGAACATACAAATGTATTTAATATAAGTTTTATGTGAGCCTTCATGAGAAAGGTGAATATCCCCCAAAATGCTTAAACCTGAGTGTTATTACACCAGGTTTGATGAAGAATGGAAAGTATTGAAAAAATGCAATTGGACAAGTATATAAGCTAAGGGTGGTAAACTGAGGGAAACTTAGCAAGACCTGCTTGTACAGATTCCTCATAGTATCTCTCTATCTGTGAAGATAAGGATGCTCTTTTTCTCTGGGTTTGGGGAGAGCACTTCTTACCTGAGGGCCTTATGACCGCCGTTAGGGGAGAAGGGAAAGTCAGAGAGTCCTTTCTGCAGCTCAAACATTCAGTGTGCTAAGTTGCCATAATTTGAAGTCATGTGTTCTGAACCCTGTCACGATCATAAATTAAACGTACTAACGCTTTTTGAAATATTATTGCTAAGAATCTTTATATACAATCAGATGGTTCTGTAATTTTATTTTACTCTTTTATTAATGCATGAATTTTCTATCATATTCTCTTAATAACCATCAAAGGAAACAACTCTAATACTTTAAAAGTTGATAAATTATTTACATATGCCTTAGAGAAATTTAGAGGTATCCTCTCACATAATTTCCTCTTTCTAATCGGCACAGAAATAGTAATATCAAGTGCCTATATCCTGGCTTGAATTTCTTTAAATTATCCTCACATAAGCAATGCTCTTGAACATGTGCTGTGTAGAAAACAATCTAGAGGAATACATAACAAACAGCTAACAGTGGATACTTGGGAAGTGAATGGGGGAGGGGTTTTCAAAAATGTTTTACAGCTTTTGAGTGTTGTTTTTATAATCAAAATATACATGTGTATATATATATGTAAAGGAAAAGGTGAGGTTGTACATAGTAGGTTTGGGCTCCATTACTACAGTTTGTGATGGTCCTCGCCTTCATCATGAAGGTATTTCACTAGCGCAAACCCGGAAATATTTTCTGTTGAACTTCCTGTGACATCTCAAGATCTAGTTGTCCACACTACCCAAAGCAATCTATAGATTCAATGCAATCCCTATCAAAATGCCGATGGCATTTTCCACAGGACTACAACAAATAATTCCTAAATTTATGTGGAACCACAAAAGACCACAAATAGTCATAGCAATCTTGAGAAAGAAGAACTAAGTTGGAGGAATCATGCTACCTGATACTCAAACTATACTACAAGGCCATAATAATCAAAATGGCATGGTATTGGCATAAAAACAGATATATAGATCAATAGAACAGTATAGAGAGCCCAGAATTAAACCCATGCCTACATGGACAAAGGAGGCAGGAACATACAATGGGGTAAAACATTCTACTTAATAAATGGTGTTGGGAAAATTGGGCAGATACATGCAAAAAATGAAACTAAACCACCTTCTTACACTATATACGAGAATAAACTCAAAATTGATTAAAGATTCAAGTGTAAGATTCAAAACCATAAAACCCCTAGAAGAAAACATAGGCAGTAAATTCTCTGACATTGCTGTTAGTAATATTTTTTTTGATGCATCTCTTTGGGGACTGGAAATAAAAGAAAAAATAAATGACTATATCAAACTAAAAGTTTTTTGCACAGCAAAGGAAACCATTAACAAAATACAAAGACAACTTACTGATTGGAAGAAGATATTTGCCAATGATGTATCTAATAAAAGGTTAATATCCAAAATTTATAAAGAACTTATACAACTAAACACCAAAAACCCCAAGCAATCTAATTTAAAAATGGGCAGAGGACCTGAATAGACATTTCCCTGAAGAAGTCATACAAATGGCCAATAGATATATGAAAAGATGCTCAACATCCAGAGAAATGCAAATGAAAACCACAATGAGATACCACCTCATACCTGTCTGAATGGCTGCCATTAACAAATCAACAAACAAGTGTTGGCGAAGATGCGGATAGAAGGGAACCCCTGTGCACTGCTGGTGGGAATGCAGACTGGTGCAGCCACTGTAGAGAACAGTATGTAGTTTCCTCAAAAACACAAAAAGAGAATGACTGTATGACCCAGCAATTCCACCTCTGGGTATATATCCAAAGAAACCCGAAACACTAATTTGAAAGGATGTATGCACTACCGTGTTCACTGCAGTGTTATTTACAACAGCCAAGATATGGAAGCAGCCCAAGTGCCCATCAGTAGATGATTGGATAAAGAAGAAGTGGTACATATATAAAATGGAATATTTTGGCTACAAAAAAGAATGAAATCTTACCTAAGGAGTATTATGCTAAGTGAAATAAGTCAGACATAGAAAGACAGATATCCTGTGATTTCATTTATATGTGGAATCTCAAGAACAACATAAACAAACCAAACAGAAACAGACCCATGATTCAGAGAACAAACTGATGGTTGCCAGGTAGGGGGTGGGCTGGGTAGAAAAGGTGAAGAGATTAAGAAGTACAAACTGGTAGTTACAGAATAACCATGGGAGGTGGAGTACAGCATAGGGAATATAGTCAATGATGTTGTAATAACTGTGTATGGTGCCAGGCGGGTATGAGACTTATCAGGGGATCACTTCATAAGTTATATGAATTCTTACCACTGTGCTGTACGCCTGAAACTAGTATAAAATAATACCGAATGTCAACTGTAACTGACAAATTTAAAAAAAGATCTGGTTCACTGTCTGTGTCCAAATGGCTCTAAACTGAAGCTCCCAAAGGCACCTGCCCTGCTCTCGACCGTGAGGCCCAGGTGGGGTCAGCACGCTCATGGCGAGCTAGGCGAACGGACAGTCGTTTGTCAGTCCCTACTGAAGGGGCCAAAGTTTGGCCACCCCGTCGCTGCCTTTGGGGGATATTGATTTTAAGTGACTTATCAAGAAACAATCCTCAGAAAGAACTTTTGACCCTCTTCCCTTTTCTGCTCAAGAGATTCAGACCGAGAAACCTGCTTCAGGAAGATCTTAGGATGCTGCCTTAGCCTGATCTGAATTAAGTGTGGTAAATGAGAGGGCTTCAGGCTGGGGCCTGCTAGCTGGGTCCCACTGTTTCTGAGGTGCCCAGCGAGGATTCTCTTGCCTTGTGTGTTCCCCTTGTCCTCAACCACCTGTAAATCATCCCCATGCTCACTTCTGAAATCTAATACCCTGTACCTCCCCTTTTCTGCTTTGTCCAAATGTCGTATTGCCCAATATTACCTCACTGTCTTTTGAACATCATGCTTACATGAATTCCCTATGCACATGTATTAAAAACTTGACTTTCCCCTGTTAATTTGTCTCTGTGAATTATTAGCCCATCTAGAAGAACTTAGATGGTGGGAGGAAAAGTATTAATATTTTCAGCCCCCTCAATAATCAGCCAAAGTAAATACACTTGTAAACACAGGAAATAAACTTTACAGCGAAACACATAATATAAATAAATTATCATGATTAGCATTAATAATAAATGGAATGCTTTTCAGCCATGTTTTTTTCCTCCTCTTTCTTTGCTGGGCCATTTTTTTGATGGCCAGAAAATACAAGTAACAGTTTCATTTCCTTGCTGTTGTCCTTCTGGGGTGGGAAGCATCTTCCCTCAGAGGGGCCCTTCTTACATGAGAAGACCTTGACTGGATTGGTTCTGGGACAAACAACAAAATGATTCTTGATCTCTTGTTCCCCAGTTTGCATGTCATTATTCTATTTTTTAAAGATTTTATTTATTTTTATTTTTAGAGAGAGGGTTAGGGAAGGAGAAAGAGAGGTAGAGATACATCAATGTGTGGTTGCCTCTCACATGCCCCTACTGGGGACCTGGCCTGCAACCCAGGCATGTGCCCTGACTGGAAATTGAACCAGCGACCCTTTGGTTCTCAGGCCAGCGCTTGATCCACTGAGCCACACCGGTGAGTGCTGCATGTTATTATTTTAGCCCATAACATACATTTGGAGACTCTGCTGGAAGTGTGCAGTCAATTCACGGTGGAATTAGCAACAGAACTGTTTGATAGTCTTTGCTTTACACTTGCTTCAAAAGGAATAGTGCTGCAGACTAAATATTTGTGTCACCCCCAAATTCATATGTTGAAACCTTATCCCCAGTGTGATGGTGTTGGGGGCACCTTTGGGAGATGATCAAGTCATGACAGTAGAGCCCTCAAGATCTCAAGACTGGGATTTGTCCCCTTTTAAAAGACACCTAAAGAGCTCCTTGCCCCTCTGCCGTGTGAGGACACAGCAAGAAGATGGCTATCCAGGAACCAGGAAGTGGGCCCTCAGCAGACACTGAATCCTCCAGTGCCTTGATCTTGGGCTTCCCTCCTCCAGACTGCGGGAATTAAACATTTGTTGTTTAAGCCACCCAGTGCGTGGCATTCTTGTTATAGCAGCCTGAATGGGCTAAGACAAATGGGATATAAAAATCTTCGAAGTCCTGCTTTGATGACTCTAGGTCTCTCCTGACCCATGTCCGGTCCATTAGCAAATCTTCCCAATTCTCTCTCCAAAATGTCTCTGATAAGCTTGCTTCTCTCCATCCTCCCTGCCACCACCCTGGTCCTGGATGGCAGGAGAGATGTCTGGCCAGAACCATTGTAATAAACGTACACTTGTTTTTCCTCTTGCTCAACCCAGTCTTTCACCACATAGCAACCAGAGTGGCCTTCCCAAGACAGAAGTGTGACCATGTCTACCTCCTATTTACTACTGTAACTTTTTACAAGTCAGGTTTGCTGAGATATAACTTATCTGCAGTAAAATTCACCCTTTTAAGTTATACAGTTCCATGAGTTCTAACAAATGCACTCTATGTTAGCCTCCTCCACAGTCGAGATATAGAACAGTTCCATTAACCCCCCAAATTTACTCGAGCCCCTTGGTAGATGAGCTTTCTCCACCTACAGCCTCTGGCCCCTGATCTGTTTCCTGTCTCCATAGTATGACCTTTTCCACAAGGTCCCATAAATGTAATCGCACACAATACAGCCTTTTGAGTCTGGTTTCTTTCATTAAGAGAATGCATTTGAAAATTATTCATGTTTTCCCATGTATCCGTAGTTCATTCCTTTTTATTGCTAAGTAGTTATTCCACAATGTAACTGTTTATCGACCAGCTGGTAGGCATTTTTGTTATTTCTAGTTTCTGGTGACTACCATTAAACTACTATGAACATTTGTGTACATGTAACTGTGCAAACTGGGGTTTGGCCGCTTGGCTCCTTGAATCCACATGACCCAATGGTTTGTGTTGAAGGAAACAGGTTTTTATTAGCAGGGTTCCAACCTTGGGGGTGCTGAGAACTCTCCTGCTTGGAGCCCATTTCTCCCATGAGACCCAGAACTTTTGTTGTTCCCCAAAAAGCTATAAGCCAAAACCATGCCCAGAAGTTCCCCATTTCCTTATCTGTCCTTAAGCCAGACACACAAACAGTCCTCCATCCTCTGTGGGATGTGCACCTATGGGTTTCAGAGTCATCATCTTCTCGCAGCAGCTCTGTCCTTCAGGATCTGGGGTGCACTGCTCTCAGTCTCCACGCAGCTGTCCCGGAACCATGTGCTGTGCTGCGCTGGATCGCTGTGTCCTGGGGGCTGGAGCCCAGGGAGGCAGCTTCCCTGAATTGGACCCTGCCTCCAGGAGTAGACTCCCAACCTCTGGGGGGTCTAAGCCCCTGGTGGGCCTGACATCTTCTGGTCCCATGAGTGCTCCTGTCCATGCGGGGACCCAGGCCAGAGGCTCAGAACATTCAAATGCCAAAAGCCCAGAGAGAGAGCTTGCACCAAGCTCCAAAGTCCCATACCAAGAGCCCCCTGTACCAAGGGAGACACTGCTCTGTACCAAGTGCATGAAAGTGAGAGAGTGGGAGAGATAGCAAGAGCAAGTGAGAGCAAGGCTTTCTGTCATTAAATCCCACTCCCTTTAAACACCCCAAAAGGAATAACCCTGTCTCCCTCTGCCAAGCCAGACCAGTTTCAGAATATGCCACCCCAAAATACCATCCTTTAGAAACACCAAAGTCTGCATGCAGCTCAGCATTCCCAGTCACTGTTCAGCTCCAAGCATCTCTCATGAGTCTGTGTGCACCTGCCTGAGTCCTTCTTGCAGCGTGCATTTCTCCCCTCCAGAGCTGCCTTTACTTAGGTCATCAGCTCACCAGTGTGTCTGTGTGCTTGGCTAGGTAGGTCTCCTGTAGCGCTGCCAGCTCTGCTGCTGTCTTCTGTGCGGGAGGGTGCTGAGGATGTTTCCAGCAAACCTACAGACCTACAGAATGACCTACAGACAGAGGGGTAGCCCTCATGTTTATGGGCGTACTAAAATTTAAATGCTCGGCTCAGAAATTCCTGCGTGACCTAACATCCAGCTCTTCCTATAGTGTGTTAGTGTCTGTCATTTTTGTCAGCTCCCCAAGGTCTTTGGTCCTCTTTTGGCTGCCATCTTTAGTCAGGGCAAGAGTTTTCCAGGCATGCACAGGTGCACCTGTATCTGTCTGTCCTGGGTGGGGCATCTGGCCCCCACAGCTCACACAGGGGCTACATGAGCTTCCACCCTGGCTACGTCATGAGTCACTCTGCCAGCACCTGTTCTCAGGGTCACATTCACAGTTCACCCCAGGCAGCAGCCTTCTTCCGCAGCAACTCCCTTCAGAAAGGTACGGGCTGTGAATCTACCTTTGTTACGCAATATGCCTCAAACGCTGTACTTTCCGCTGTTCAGTGGACACTCTTGCCTCCCCACCCCCCTTTTGGGGTTCCCCTCTTTTCTGGGGACCAGTGCTCCAACCTAACCTGTTACATACAGGTTTGTTGGAGTTTTATTTTAGGGGGGACATGTGTATCCATTTCTCTTGATTCAATACGGAATCGCTGGATACTATGGTAAATGTATGCTAAACATTATAGGAAGCTGATGCCCTACCTCCCAAAGTGGCTGTGCTACTTTTAATTCCAGTTGCTCCACATCTTCCTCAGCGCTGGATATTATCAGATTTTAAAATTTGAGCCATCCTGGTTTTAATTTGCATTTCTGGAATGACTAATAATGTAGAGCATATTTTCATATGCTTAGTTACTATTCATATCTTTTTTTGGGAATGTGTCCAAATTTGTTACCCATTAAAAAAAATTAGATTCTTTTATTATTGAGTTGTACTATTACTTTAATAAAAATTTAAATAATTTAGATATTTTATCTAGATTTATTTATTTGGATTACTTAAATAATTTAAATATTTAAATTAAAATTTCTGAATAGGTAATACAGTCACATGGTTGAAAAAATTGTTCTAAAAATTGATTCATTGAGATGGTGCCCATCTCTGTCCCTGTTAATCCCTGACTGTACTGCCTCAGTCGGAGAACAATCTCATTAATTCAGGTTTTCTTGCAGGGTTCCTTTATGTAAATACAAATATAAATTCCCATCGCCTTTCCATCTTTACAGCAGAAATAATCTGCTTTGTACACTGCTCAGCACCATATATCCTAGAGAGTATTCTCAGACTTAGGGGTGTTTTTGTTTGTTTGTTTGTTTTTACAATTAAATGTGATTCTATTGCAGGGATGAGGCTTATTTAACCAGTCCCTGATTCTTGGATGTTTGAGTTGTTTCCAATTATTTCTTTACAAACAATACTATAATGAATTAACTTGTACTCAGGTTCTCTGGTATGTGTGTGGTTATATCTGCAAGATATATATATATTCTAGAAGTGATTTTTCCCATTACTATTTATTAAAGCATGGCCTCACTTAACTCCTATGCAAATTTCCTCTATTATTTCAACTTAGCTCAAGGGCCTTGTGGAAACCTTATTTATGAAAAGGAAAGTGGGTGCAGGAGTGTGTGTGAATGGGGTCAGCATGGGAGGCTGCAGATGGAGAGCACCCGCGATCCGGACTCTCCCCGCCCAGGAAGGTGTATGGGGAGGGCTGAGAGGTGCGGCCCAGCACCACCAGCTGTCCTGTGAGGGTGCCGCGCTCCACCCCACTGCAAACCTTCCTCTTTTGTTTGTCTCCGCTTACGTTACAGTGGACATTCCCTGCTTGTGTCTGCGTCTTTTGCTTCCGATCTCTATCTGACAAAAGACCTTTTTTCTGATGTGTTTCAGTCTCACCAGCAACTTATGGAGTTTGCTTTTCTTAAGTTTTCCTTTTGATCATTGTTCACCCTCAGTTAATTTGCTCAAGCAAAGAGCAAAATCGAGATTACCAACGGGACGGCTCACATTTAGCTTTATCAAATGAAGTGTTTTTGAATTTGATCATTCACTTCTCACTCAAGGGGGAATTAGGATGTAGTAATATAATCTCTTTGATATTTAACAATCTCATTGCTTGTCTCAGTCATTTATACGTTAAAGAACTACATGGGCTTTAAATACCAATTATTCCTTTAGACCCTATTCATATGCTAAAAACAGAAGTCAAGTCAGAACACTACTGCTAATCAGAGTGCCTTCTGATTAGTCCCATCTTACCTTTCGTATTAGAGAAACCTGTTAGTTTTGGCGTTCCTCTGCACACACGGGTGAGCTGCTTGTTTACTAGGAGGAGGTAATGGTGAAGGTGAAGGCAGGGAGCGTTGCCCAGGCATGTGCCGCCAGTTCACCTCTCCTGCACAAGTTACTTTGAGAATGAAATGCTGCAAAAGGGACTGTAATATTTCTCGTTTCACATTGTTTATTTCAAGAGACATGGGAACCATCACGAAGAAGATTCATAGGCTTAAAATGTAAACCCTGAAAGTCTACTTTGCTTGTGTTAATGAAGATGTGATTTTGGAGCCTCCTCTTCCCTGTTTCACCTCTGCCCTGAGAAATGGCAGGGGCTAAAATTTATGGGAATTCTGACCTCAGGGGCCAAGAAGTGCAGGAGACTGGAGACGGTGGGGAACAAGGAGACAGGCCCCTGCCTGATAGGGTATATTTCCCAGAAGAGAAAATAATGTTACCTGCAGCTCTGGTTTCCACAGTGCTGTTTTTAAACACTGAGAGATTTGTTACTTCTCTTGAAATAGCCTAAGGCATGTTTCAAAGACACAGGAATTCATTTAAGTGACTTCCCTTCCTTTCCAAGTCTTTATAGGCTGATAACCTACCACTTTATCTGGAAAAAAAATATCTTGAAGCACTGAGAAAATCCCTACTCTTAATATTGTAGACACACACTGCAAGTACCTAGTCCAAGCAAAGTTTTAGGGGGAAATGATCACTTTTTGGCTGAAATTTATTGTGAAAAAGATTTTATTGCAGAAGATCAATTTTTGTCGGTTCTATTAAGCTGACAGGGACAAGGCTGAAGGCTGAAAGAAGTCTTAGACGAAGTCATGAAAGCTCCAGATTAAAAAATATTTTTAAATGGTCTCATTGAGAAATTTTTCAAATGAGAGTCACACTTGAATGAATGAATGCTGTATCAAATTATCGAGAGACAAAGAAGAGAAGCCATTCTACCAGAACAAATGCAGCCTGCTTTGTTTTCAGGACAAATCATTCTTGCAGCCAGTTTGGAAAATGTCACTTTTAAGTCAATGAGAGTTGTGTTCAAGTACAGGGGGATGCAAGACCTTATTATATTCACTAGGATGTGATGTTTTGCCTCTGAATGGTTTCTACAGTGCATGAAAATTCCACTTTTGTTGGGGGGGATGTGTGTGTCTCTTTAATGTCTTAAACTGTTTTCAGGTTTTACAAAGTACTTCAGTTTTTGCATTGAAAGGGCAGACATGATCACACTGGGGCACCAGCTGTCCAGCTACAGAACTTCTGATTTTTTGGACAAGTCTTTTGAACTCTTAACCTGGTAAAAATAGATTCACTGGCTAAAATGGAAGTGATTCAGGCCTTTCCATAGTCCTACCCAGCCATTTTCTCCATCTTTCTGTGATACCAGCCCTGGAACTCTGGCCACGATGGAGTTGATTTGAGCAGGGATGAAGTTCAGTAGGGGTAGGAAGTTCAGAGGTGAGACTGAGCAAAAATGACAGGGAAGTCAATCCATCACCCGTAATTGCCAGACTGGCTGGCAACGGTGGATTCACAGGTCAGCTAAAGCAGTTTGGCCTTTTTGGTTCATTTCGGCAAATAATAAATCCTCCAATACTATCAGTAAACTCATGAAGTCAATTTGTTTTTGTTGCCAATATTAAAATAAATTTTTGGGAGGTGGGGTTTACTAACAGATTATATGCTAAGCAACAGTCCAACCTCATCAAACGCTTCTGGCAGATATAATAAAACACTTAAGATGACTGGTGATTAAAAAAAAATCATTTTGGAGTATGATTTTTCTTTATCTGCCACACGTGGGTGTGGGACCAGCCAGCTCTGTGCCTCCACCACTCCTACTGGTTTCAGTGTGGTTTCTTCTTTAATTCCATAGTTGGAAGACTCTCATTCAGCTCAATTTCAGGCGGTTCTGAACGGTGGTTGTTCCGTAGTTTAGCTGTAATTTTGATGTGGTTGTGCTAGGAGGTGAGCCATGTTTACCTGTGCCGCCAACTTGAGCAGAAGTCTACCTGATTTTTTTAAAAGACAAGCTTCTTCATGGAGGAGATAGGAGGATGTAAACCAGGCTGCCAGTGTCAGGCCATCCTTGCTCAATGACAAGTAAGACCCAGGCAGACACCAGCCTGGGCAGAAAGCCGATACTCATTTTGCTATGTGAACATCTATCCAGAAATAAACAGAGGAAAACACCTTGGGCACAATTTTAGAGCAGAAACTCAAAGTTTTGGAACGACCCAAATGAAATATCTCCTTCTGAAAAGAAAGGAAGTTTTATAGGGGCACAAATTATATACACTGTTGATAAAAATCAAATTAATTACATGACTTTCCGCCTTGGTTTTCTGGGAGAGACAAAGCTTTAGAACAGCGGCGAGCAGGCCGCGGTCAGGAGCCTGCCCATCTTCAGGAAGAGTCAGAAAAAGTATCCATGTTGCTGATTCTCAAGTATGCCGAGGTAAGAAACAAATGGCACAAATATCAGTACCAAGTTTTTGTTACAGATCTAATGATAAAAGCATCAGTAACTATAAAAGAATATTAAACATAATAATAGCAATAAGTATATATTATATTTTACTATGTGCCAGCCACTCTGCTAAGAATATTTAACCTTCAGGCAGTTGCCACAGGGTTGATATTATTAACCTCATTTTATAAGTAAAGGCACTGAGATAAAGAAAAGCATCATAGCTATTTGTTTAGCTTGGTAGAGACAGTATTGGAATCTAGGCAGTATAACTCCAGAGCCTGAAGACTTAACCTTTAATGAGAGCTAACAGTTAATGGAGCACGCTCACCCCGTGCTAGGCAGCTGCTGTCCTAACTACATTCTTACTATCACTTTATAGATTAAGAAACAGAGAGGTAGAATCGTTTTCCCAAGGTCATACTGTTACAGGTGGAGGTGAGATTTAAACCCAGTCACTCTGACCCTGGACTCTGAGCACTTAATATCTATGGTTGAGAATATACATATTTCCATGGGAATTAGTAACGGTATTTTTTTTTTAAATGGCATTGGCCGTTCTAATGAAGCAGTTAGTTATGACAGCTTAGGTGTTCACAGGACTGTTGCAGCGACCCAGATGGTTGGGCTTTTTGCTGGTTTGCACTGCCCTCTGGTGGTTGATAGAAAATTCTGATACTATGGCTATTTGATGGCAAACAGAATGTTGTCCCTTGTGGACACTTGTTTAAACATAAAGGTTAAATCATGAACCAGAATTAACAGTATTTGTACTTTTAGTATCTTTTGACTGAAAAATATATAGAAACAAAGAGCTACCATGAATTTAGTACCTCTTTTATGTGAATATATTTTATTAATCTCAGAAGTATACTGATACATTGGAAACAAGATGATACGATGTATATGTATGTATTATATTTTTCTAATGTACACATGTATATATACATTAACATGATTAATTAACAATTTAATACATATACATATTTACGTGATGCATTTATGTCTTGGCTGTAAGCAATGCTTGAGGTACACTGACGGGTTGGAAAGCCCTCACAACAGATTTCCCTTCTAGGCTCCTTGGCTAGAATTTCAGTAAATACCCATGTCTAAACCAATCACAGGCAAGAGGAGCTGAATTAACACAAAGTCTTAGATTAACCAGTAAGTTCTCCTGAATTGGGCCTCTCCCCTGAGAGGCAGAGCCCTGGAGAAAACTGGTGTTCTGTCCACAAGGAGGAAGTCCCGCTGCTGCAGTGCGGAGCAGGCTCCCCAATTCTCTCCTGACGCCCCATCTCCTGCCCTGGCAGACCTTAGAGGTGGTGGCCTGCAGGGGGAGGGCAACGGGAACAACCCCTCTAGTGCAGGCAGTAAGGGGCGCATTGTCTGCAGGGAATTTAAAAGCAGCACAAAAGCCAACTACAAAGGGGCCTGCTTTTCATTACCACCATCAGCCTGAAATTAGGAACAATGACAGTGATAAAATAATTCTCCCTGAACTTTTTTTCTGGTTAGATTCTAAACAACCTCTTTGGTTTCTGCTTAGACAAATAATATATTGTTCTCCAAATTAACACGATTTAATCACTTATCCTTCCGTAAACATTGTCTTCAACGTCGTGGAGGTTAATTGGGAGAACTTCCAGTTACCCAGTTGGCCTGTGACACATGCAGACCCCGCTAGGAGCGTTTGAAAAACACGAGCACATTTCAGGAGTAAGTCCAGGAGAAACTGGAATCACCAGACCTCGATTTGGGAACAAATGAGTCACAGTCCTGAGTCTACACTGAAGATCTGAAATGGTCAGCAGCAGTGATTATGAAGAACAAACAGAATTCCAGTAACCTTAACTCTGTCGTTCTGTGCAACCACACAAACAAAGTGCAGCAGCCAGGATCAGCCTAGAACAGTGAGCAGTGAGGTGCCAAGCTTTAGAATTGTTCACTGAAGACTGGCACATAGAAATGGGGGGGAATACCATTACCTCGACAAAACCGAAGCATACGAAAACGGACATTTCAAAGGAGAATGGCAGGAGAAAAGACAAAAGATGCTCGTCCAGCATTGCCAGGAGAAGTCAAAAGGACAAGGTTTGAATGGCTCAATCACTTTCATCAGGAACGGAATCCTCACTTTAAGGTAAAGGATCAAACATAATTAACGTTTACTGTCATTTAGCCACTCTCTCTGATTTCTACAAAAGAAAGTTGGGGAAGTGTTTAACCTAATACAGTAGAAAATTATGATGACTTTTTGGTAAAGAAAATTTAGGATTCTTTTTAACTGCAGAGACATTTGAAAACTGCTATAATTCATCCCAAAGAAACCAAGACATGGACAGTGTGACAAACTCTGGGATTTATTGTGAAAGGCGATTCTTATGAATCTCTGCCAATCTCATTCTCATGTTAAGTTTTTCTTAACTATTTGTGCACAAATTGCTTCATTTGGAAGCATTTCAAAATTAAAATAATGGAAAGTGCACTTCGTTCGATATGAGTGGAGACAGCGGTGTTCTTTCTCTATAGACACAGGGCGAAGGCTGAGTCTGACCGCCACTGAGAAATGAGAGGAGTGAAGGCCTGAGAGTGGGGACCGCACTGCCAGTCATTTCTGCGCACACTAAATGTAGGTACAAGGTTTCGCTCCTTCTCAGAAAAAAATTCACATTCTTAAAAGTATCAATCCGTCACACATTTCCTTTTGTGTCCTATAACTTTTACTTCATTTTTTAATTAAAATTTTGTTTACTGACGATCATACTGATGACTGCTGATGCCCCGTGGATATCTCTACCTTACGGAAGTCTTAGTAGCATCTCAGAAGAGGGAGCAGAGGTAGGACATTTATGAGGTGTCTGGGGTAATTTTTAAGGTGGGTCTTTCCATGTCAGGCTTAATTGGGATTGGACAAAGTGAACAATATAATACTTTAGTATTGATTAATACTAAAGTTAGGATTTTGAAGTGAGTTTTCAAAAAGTGAACAATTATTTGATAAGCATAGTCGAGCTAACTATTGCTTTGAGAAGGAGCTACTTATCTAGTGTTATGGAATGAGTGTTTCCCCCAAAATTCATGTGTTAAAGTCCTAACCCCCCAGTGTGATGGTATTTGGAGGCAGGGTCTTCAGGAAGTAATCAGGTTTAAATGAAGTCAGGGGAGGGGGGCTCATGAATGGGATTAGCGTCCTCATAAGAAGAGGAAGAGACACCAGAGCGATTCTCACTCACACGCACTGAGGAAAGGCCCCGGTGTAAGGACAGGGTGAGAAGGCGGCTGTCTACAAGCTGGAAGAGGGCTCTCGCTAAGGACATAACCCATCGGCACTTTTATCTTGGACTTCCCAGGCTTCAGAACTGAGAAAATAAATGTGTGTTGTTTAAGCCACCGTCTATAGTATTTTGTTATAGCAGCCCGAACTAAGACACTCACTAAGGGCAAATTGATAGCTTTTTATTGTTTGGATAAATCAAGTTTTTCAGGAAATTCAACTTTATCTTTTTCATCAAGAATTTTCTGGAAGAGTAAAGTTATGTTACTGCTGTCTGTCGACAGTTTCAGTTCTCAATATTTGCAAAGTTCAATGAAATAAAATTGACACTGTCTGCATTTCTTTCCTGGCTATCACCTTTACTCCTTTCATTTCCTGATTATTTCTGGAAATAATTTTGTTGTTTAGAGGAGGGGTGTTGAAAGTTATTTATTCTGGTTGCCAATTATGCAAGGGAGACCTGCTGAAGAGATCATATGAAAGGAGCCTGCAGAGGCCCTGCCTGGTGTGGCTCAGTTGGTTGGGCATCACCCCGGCAAGTGAAAGGATGCCGGTCAGATTCCCAGTCGGGGCACGTACCTGGGTGGCAGGTTCGCCCTCACCCCCCTGTTGGGGTGTGTATGAGACGCAACCAATCAATGTTTCTCTCTCACATCAATGTTTCTCTCTTCTCTTTCTCCGTCCCTTCTTCTCTAAAAATAAATCAAATCTTTATGTAACAAAAGCCTACAGTGGTGTGGGGTGGGAGCAGCAGGGTCCTGGCCGCATACCCGCAAAAGGAGGTGAAGTTAAACGTGTAATCCCAGGGGAATTATTCATCATGCAACTTTTTTGGTGTGTTAAGAACACTAATTTGTACACTTAAGTCCTTAGCAGCATTGTTCACAATAGCCAAAAGGTGGAAACAACCCAAATAACCATTGCCATATGAACGGATAAACCAAATGTGGTGCATCCATACAACAGAATATCGTTCAGCCTTAAAAGGGAAGCAAATTCTGTCACATGCTGGGGCATAGATTAACCCTGAGGACGTTATACTAAGTAAAACAAGACAGTCACAAAGAGACCTTATTTTGGCATCATTTCTTTTAAAAAGGGGAACACCACTGAAGCCGACCTCAAGGTATCTTCAGGTGAATAAGAAAAGGCACCTTTTCCTCAGATACCTTGCTGCTATTGGCTGAAAGATTATTCTAACGCACGTACAACTCTACAGTGATCCTGGCATGAAGGGTGCCCCCTAGAGTTGTGTAATCTGCTATCTGTGCAGAAATCTGCAGGCGCTGACAGCGAGCTTCACAAAATGCAAGAGCCCAGGCCTCTGCACCCCTGAGAGGCTCTGCGAATAGTCCAGGGTGTAAGTGGTGGCTCTTCAAAACGTCAGGACATAGGGAAACATGAGACCTTTGTTGATATGGAGAGTTTGGACTATCCTAGCTGTAGCAGTTGCAATGCTGTTGCATCAAGAATAGGTCAAACGCAAAGCCTCCAAGGGGCTGAGCTGGCAGCACAGGAGGCAGCTCTGGGTCCGAAGTGGTGGGAAGGGATGCGCCAGGGCAGGAAGGCGTTATCACCAAGGGGGCCCGTATTCACCGGTAAACAGACTGGCATTACACGGAACACTGAAAATCCCTGCACAGAGAGGTAATTTTTAAATTTTTGGGGGACTGCCTAGAACTCCAATAACTTTCTTTAGGACTTATAGATGGTTATAACTACATGTAACCTTAGACACCACCGTGTTCAAATCTCTCATTTCTCAGCTGAGCCTAGAATGTGAAATGACTCAGCCACGGTCACACACCAGCTGCCGGTATTTGGCTTTGCTCTCCCTCTGGCACCTGGAGGGGGAGAGGGTTCTCAGAGGAGGCAAAGGGCATCAGGAAAGGGTAGATAGAAGATTCTAGAGACCTGGGTGCCTCACTCCACAGCCATTATAATTCCCCTTTCCTAGAACCTCTAAGCCCAGGAAAGGTGAGTGGAGAGGGAGAAGGGAGAAACACAAAAATATTGATAATACAGAGAAGCACATCAAAACTTAAGAAGAAACAATAAGTAGTGTATATTATTAGACTTTTTATCAACTCATTCACTGAATATATTGAATATCAACTTGTGGTAGAAGTTATGTACTTGGGGACTTACCATGTAGTGGGGGAGAGAAACAGGTAAACAGCTCAGTTACGAGAAAACCTGTAATATGTGGTATTAGCCATATGACTCCAGTGCAAAGGAGACCCTGAGGAGGGAACGACAACTCTCTTCCCACAAAGGCCTTTGGAGAGGACGGGATATTATTGGAGTGGGTTTTGAAGGGTGACTAGGAGTTCGGCAGGTGGGAAGGTCCGAGGAACTCTGGGCGGAGGAGGAGCCTGCGCCCTGGGCAGAGCCTGCAGAGGGGCTGCAGGTATGAAGGCTTTAGGAACGACAGCAGGGCCACGGGACAGGAGCCCGCTGTGGTTAGCTGAGAGCGGGAGGCGGCATTTTATCCTGTCGCTTACAGAGTCAGCTGCGCGGTCGAGCGGAGTGCGACGGGATTGCTTGCTGAGGGAGCAGCCGGCTTCCCGGGAAGACGACTGGCAGTGCGGGCGCGGGGAGGCGGGGAGACCAGGCGGGAGCAGGCTGTCCCGACGCGCAGGCCGCGCGAGTGCGTGCACCTGCGGGGACCAGCCCGGCAGGGCGGGCGGAGGGCTCCGGGACGTCCCCTGCAGCCACCTGCTCCGTGACGCTCCCCGCCCGCACGCCCGAGCCCCCAGCGCCGCTGCTCTGGCCTCCGAAACAAAACAGCGGGGAGGGCTTAGAGAAAGGGAGGCCCGGGTGACGTGCCCCCACCCAAACTCCCACCTTGTGGTTGGGAATGAAAGTACGGTACATTACGGCTTCCGCAGCAGGACAGGTCTCTAGCAGCAAGGAGGTAAAAAAGGAATGTCTGCTCATCCCTTCCAGGGGAATGAACTGCATCGAATTCTGACAAAAGCAGGAGAAACTGGCCGTCTGGATGCACGCAGAGAAGATGGCTAGTGGAAGAGAAAAGTCTCGAACTTGAAAATGGCTGGATAGCAGGCGAACCTCGGTAGAACGAGCCCTACGGTTCCCGCCAGCCTCTGTAGAAGCAGAGGACCCGCCACCTTTGGGCGCAGGTAGCATTAGTCTTACCAGCGGAGGACGCTCTCTAGCGGAGTTGAAAAGAGTTCCTTGTTTGATAGCCCTCAGCCCAAGGTAATTCCATTTAAATAATTCTTAAATGGAATCAGACTGAAGTGATTAACCTATAAGATGCTTTACTTATAACTGTGTACACCTGAATATAGCCCCGTGGCTTGCTGCAACATTAAAAAAAAAAAAAAGCTGCAGATTATTATCTGGACAGGTTAATATCCAGGGAGGAAGAAGTGAAAAGGGTGTCACAGCGGCTGGACCCCAGAGCGCAGGTGGGGAGTCAGGCAGAGCTGCACCGCTCAGCAGGCCTCGGAGCCCTTTCTGGAGACCCAGGAAAGGTGTGTATCATTTGCTGGCCTGACAGAGAAACCTGAGTGTCCCAGGGGAGAGGTGGTGGTGGTGGCGGTGGCAGGGGACACTTGAGGAACTTGTACAACTGGATGGAAGTTTCTCAATATTTTAAATAACTGCTTGGCCATACTGGTGCACCTTCTTATAAAGGTGAGAGGTGAGAGGTGAGGGGGCAAGTGTCACAGAAGGACTTGCCAAGATATGTTTGTTCACGGCATAATAGATTGCTCTGGAATCCAAGCTTGGAGAAAAGAGAAGGTAATAATACAGCAATAAAAACTGTTTTTAAGCTCTTCACACTTATGTAACTCACTTAATTCTCACAATAATTCCATGAGGTAGATATACTGTTAACCCTATTTTACAAATGAGGAAGTCAAAGAGTACACTGGGTCAAACACTTGATAAAATGAAAGCAACAGATACAACATAAAGAGCACCCTCTTGTCTCGTAGAAATTAATAAATGACACCTATCTCAACCTGCCCTCATGGTCTGTGGTCTCCCCATACCTGCGACTCATATCAAAACCTTGTTTTGTAATTGATGGATTTCAAGGCAAAAGATTAAAAACCAAACTCACAGAAAAGAGATTAAAGTAGATTATGTGAGAAATTGTTTAAAAATGTTACAAGTAAATCAGTGAGAACTGAACAACAGTTCTCTGTCCATGAGCTGATCAGTGCGGGAATATAGCAGAAATAAGTCATTGCTTGCCCCAGGAAACTCTTACTCCTGAAAGAGGAGTATGAGCCAAATAAACAGCTTTCCAATCATCAATAACAATTTGCTCATCAAGACACCCCTCAACACCTTCCCCTCACTGAGCCCACGAATGCAAAGCTATTGTATCATAAACTCTGCTTAATGACAAGTGGTTCCTCACCTTGCAAGATCTGTTCAAAATCACTCAGTCCAGGTCCTAAAAACTTGAAAATATCCTGTCCTACAAGCTGGTGTTTATCAACAGATTTTTGTGGTGGTCTCGGAGCAGTTAACAGTTGACATTAGCGTATATTTAATTATATAGCTCTGATAACATTGTGACCTTCTCATTAGACTACCAAGCCTTAGTGCAGTCTACGGGTACGAAACATTCATTCGGATTCTTCCTGCTGCAGTGACGTGTGCTCCAAAACCAGAGCCAGAGATTTGAAAACTGGGGGCCCCAGTGGCTCTGCTTCCCTGTGATAGAACGTGGTCATTGCGATGCCTGGTTCAGGGACCTCCAACTGCCCATCATCCACAGCCTCTTGAGTTCCTGCCTCTCACCAATACCGACTGGACCTGAATAGGGTTCTGACAAATGAAAACACTATGTTGCAGAGATATCTGCACCCCATGTTCATAGCTGCATTATTTAAAATAGCCTAGTATACACACACTCACACACACACACCATGAAATATTATTCAGCCATAAAAACAAAGGAAATCCTATTATTTGTGACAATATCAATGGAAATCGAAGGCATTACATTAAGTGAAATAAGTTAAACAGGGAAAGACAAATACTGTATGATCTCACTTATACATGGAATTAAAAACAAAACCAAACAACCAAACTCATAGAAAAGCGATCAGACTTGTGGTTATTAGAGGTGGGAGGTGGGCATGGAGGAATTGCATGAAAGTGGCCAGAAGGTATAAGCTTCTAGTCCAAGATGATTAAGAACTGAGGACGTGATGTATGATAAGATGACTATAGAAAGCACTGTTGCATGATATTTTTGAAAGTTGTTAAGAGAGTATATCCTAAGGGTTCTCATCACAAGGAGAAAAACATTTTTTCCCTTTTTTGGGGAAATGGAGATGATGGATGTTAACTAAACTTATTGTCAATTATATCTCAATAAAACTGGAGAGAAATAGGGTTCTGACAAAGGAGGGCAGAGGCTTCTGAGGTGCCTGGACATGAAAAATCCAACCCATATGGATACAACAGAAGGCTGACACTCCAAATCTATTCCTGTTGGGAGTGAGAGAGGGAGGTAGGAAAAATTACAATAGGAGCCAAGAGAAGAAAGATAGAGGCAGCAGAAGTCTCTCAGAGAGAGAATCTGCGTCGTGAGAGTGCAGGACCGAAGCTCAGCCTGATGGGACCGCAGAAGGCTGGAGTTCTGTACACGTGCGAATTGTGTTCCAGTTCTCCCCAAGTCCTCAGCGCTGCTGATGAGATGATTTGTTGTAAAATGATGGAATAAGTAACATGCCTTGATTTTTTTTTACTGATGTACAATTGAACACACTATCCATAGATCTTAAATGTTCAGTTCAATCAATTTTAAAAATTGTGATATACCCATGAAACCACACCCAAACATTGATAGAACATTTTCATGACCCCAGAAAGTCCTCTTTTCTCTCTAGTCGCTCCTTCCTGCACCAAAGTCACTATATCTTAATGTGCCTGTTCTGGGGCTTCATGTACAGTGTGCTTTTGCTCAACATCATAGTTTAGAGAGTTATTATCCATGTTGCTGCAAGTAACAACAGTTGCTTGTTTTTTTCAATCCTTATCTGAGGACCTTTTTTTCACTACTTTTGGAGAGAGAGAAAGGGAAAGAGAAACACCGATGAAAAAGGGCAATATCGATTGACTGCCTTCTTATATGCACCCCAACCGGAGATCAAACCTGCAGCCTAGGTATGTGCCCTGACCAGGAGTCGAACCCATGACCTTTAGGTGTGTGGGACAACGCTCCAACCAACTGAGCCACGCCAACCAGGGCAATAGTTTGTTTCTTTTTATGGCTAAGTTGTATTCCATTATTGGTTTGTGCTCTAATTTATCATTTTTCCTTTTGATAGGCATTTAAATTGTTTCCAGTTTGAGGCTACAAACATTCATGTTTAAGTCTTTTGGGAGATATATGTTTGATTGTTTTTGGATAAATACCAAGGTGTGTAATTTCTGAGCCATCAGGTTAATGTATGCTTAAATTTATGGGGAACTGCAGGCTGTTTTCCATGGGGACTGCCATTTTACACTCCTGCCAGCCCCACGCAAGAGTTCTGGTCGTCCCACACCACTGCCAACATTTAGTGGTCAGTCTTTTTGACTTCAGTCTTTCTGTTGGGTGTGAAATGGTATCTGATTGTAGCCTGATGTGCATTTCTCGGAGGATTAATGATGTTGAGCATCTCTCTGTGTGCTAATATTTAGTTATATATATTTTCTGTGATGTGACTTTTCAAGTTTCTTAAAAAATTGGGTGGTTCATCCATGTATTATTGATATGTAACAACAGTTCTTTATATATTCTCTGTATGGACACTTTTTTCAGGTAAACATGCTGTAGAAATTTTTCCTAGTCTGAGGCTTGCTGTGTTCATTTTCTTCATGTTGCATTTTGAGAAAAAACTAACACTGTTTTTTGAGTGCCACTTTTTTGTGTTACTAGCATTATCTCATTAAATCTCAAAAATTTTACAAGTTAGTCTTCCCATTTTACAGATGAGAAATTGAAGACTAAAGGAGGTGAAATAATTTACACACTAACTCAGGGATGGGGGAGCCAGTCTTGGATCAGGTATCCTCCTGACTTTGGAGCCTGAGGTTTTAGCTTCCTACCAGACTTTGGGTTTTTCCTTTCCTTTTAATTTTTAAAAAATGATGAGAGAGAGACTGAATTTGTTATTCCACCTATTTATGCATTCATTGGTTGCTTCTTGTATATTCCTTGACTGGGAATCACACCTGCAACCTTGGCGTGTTGGGATGATGCTCAAACTAACTGAGCAGCCTGGCCAGGGCTTTACGTTTCTATGTTATTTATAAATGCCAGGTACTGAAGGCCGGACGTCTGAGTCTTTTTTCCAGACAACCCCAAAGAACGTCATGCTGGCGGCAGAGAACTCCGCCCCTGGGCAGTGCAGACCTGCTGCTGCGAACCTGCACTCTGTGCGTGAGCCACTTTGATGGCGAACAGCGGCTGGGCGCAAGTTCTTACGGGACTCTCAGTGCGCTTTGCTCCGCCTTCAGGTGCTCTGAAGGCAAGAGGTCCGCTCTGTGCACGCAGGTTTGCTGGCACCATAAACAAACCTGCTGGCAGGTTTGTAGGCTTTGAAGGGAGGTTATAGAGTTCAATGAAGAGAGGTTTCCTTCTAGGGAGTTGTTCACATTCGAGACTTGCCTTGCCCTTTTCTTAATTCTCTCCCATTAATTACACATAATAACCAAGTCATCTACCCAGATAGGGTCCTCTGAACAGTGCTGACCAGCCTCTCCCACTTTGGTCACGCTTGTAGGATTGCTATGTCACCACTGCTAAATATTAATGCTTCTGTTCTCTTAAGAATCTCATGTCCAGGAAAACGTCATCATCTGAGTTGGCCTTACACAGTTCTTTGCCACAATTCAATTATTTATAAAGGCTTGATTGCAGCAATATTTGAATTTGCATAATGACAACCAGGAATACCACACGTGATGCAGTGATACACCGGACAGAACAGTGGGCAAGAGCTATACAACTTTGGAGGAGAAGGGGCTCAGGAAAACCTGAGCACCCACGGCAGAACAGAACTCTGCAGCGAAGGGGGCCACAGGGCTTTTCTGAAGTGATAGGTAAAGACGGAAATCATGGGAAGGAGGCCCTGCAAGCAGGAGGTCTGCAAAGGAAGGGGACCCTTGCCCCGAGGAGCTGTTTAATGTGCAGTTGACAGGGGGGAAGGAGGTCCTGAAAGTGTTTACAGGAGTGCTCCAGCATTTAACCTCCCACCACCGTCCCTGGAGCTCTCGGCTCTGGGCTCCTAATGAGCACGGTAGAGGCTGGACTGTGTTTGCCTCACTTGAAATGATTCAGTGTTTATCTTGGCCCGATTGTGGCCTCAAAGTAGTCACCTCACAAAGATGTGTGACGACTTTCACTATTTCCTTCAATTCATATTCCTTTTCACTCACTCTTAAATGCCAAAATTGGGAACCATTAAAATCTACTCTTTCTGGCCATTTGGCCTTCTGCTAGCATTACAATCCAATAAAATACCCCTAAACCTTTTTTGCTGGTATGGGGTGAACATCGAAGCATTTTATGGGTACCTGATCAAGTTCTAGTTCAAGAGAGGAGATTAATAGAATGGTACATACAGCAAAAAACCACCCTTACTGGCTGTGTGACTTTGGATAAATTATTTAACCTTTCTGAGGTTTCCTGGGGGTGACAGTAATACCCACCTTGTATATTTACTGTGGACATGAAATGAACTTGTAAATGTATAAAACCCACCCAGCACATAACCGCACTCATCCAGTGCTAGTGTCCCTTCCTGTGTGGGCCTCACTTACCTCGTCTGTGAAATGGGACTTGCTTTATCCTCTCCTCACAAGGATCAAAGGAGAAAACTGGACAGATACCTTGTGAGCTGTGAAGCGCTACGTGTGGTAGTTGTTATTGTGAAACAGTTCTTTCTAGTGTCATCATGTTTGAGAAAGTTACCCCTCTGGGTCCCAGATATTCCTTAACATCGAGGAGAACAATGGATGGGAAGCTATCTGTGGTCCCCTCAACTGCCACTGGAACATAAAGCAGTGGGTTAAGAGCTTTAACAATTAGTAGAAAAGACAAGAAAAGAGCTTTAATGGAAGGGGAAAAAAAAAACCCTTCCTAAATGTTTTTTGAGACAAAAGTACTATTTTCAAAATTCAGCTTGAAGAGGTATTGGATTACAAAAATGAATTATACAGTATGAACTTTACAGTGTGGAATCTCAGACCCAGAGGTTCTCCCCCATTGAGAATTCAGCTCTAAATTATTTGTTTTGAAATTATTCTCTCATTTCCACAGTCAGATGTCAAAATGGAAGTTTATACCAAGATGCCATAGATGTCATGCGCCAGAGGCAGGCCCCAGTCACCACAGGCTGAATGAAGGAGAGCAGTTCCCTGACCCTTCACCCCTTACTCCATGGAGGTGGGGTGGGGGGTGCTGCCCTGGGGAGCCAGGGGTTGAGAAGGGAATGCATTCTGTACTTTCTGAGAGTTGTACCAGAGATTCCCAAGGGAATCTTGGAAAAAACCCACAACCCCCCCGCAAAGGAAAACTCAGGTGTGATCAAGCCCTCAGCAAGAAACTTGGAAACTGCTCTGACTCTTTCCCCTGGGGCCAGAGCCATCCCCACTCAAGGGAGCAGGCTGGGGCCCTGGTGGGATGGTGGGCATTGACCACAGTCCTCTCCCTACTGCAGAGTCTCCAGCAGCAGCTCTAAATCCATTGGAGTTCTGGTTTTTGCATGGATTCAGGCATCCCAGTTACTGACAGAGACTGTGCAGGTGACCTTAAGGGACCATAAAACAATTCCTCCCTGAGGGCCTGCAAGGGACCAGACAGGCCCTGGGCCTGTGGGAGTCCCCCTCCCCAGGGGTCATTAGGAAATGTGTTGGGAGTGCTTTGATTGTCACAATGATTAGTGGGGAGGGTGCTCCTGGCATTTAGAGGGCAAGGGCCTGGGAGGCCAAATATCCTAAAAATTGTCCTGCTTGAAATGCTAACAGTGCCCCCGCTGGGACCTAGACCTGGCCGCAAGGACAGGATGTCCCCCTCCCTGAACACAGTTTTAAAGGACAGTAAAAGGCAAAAATAAAAGTATATTTTGATTAGATCATCATTCATGCTTATTCACCATATCCGTTTCATTTGGGTTAAAATGATTTTGTGGGTTCTTTGCAGTGACCTGACATCTCTCCTCCATAGCCGTTTACTGTATCCTGGCTGCTCAGATGCGCTGGAGCAAGAGCAGGAGCAGCCTGCGTGCGGAGTGGGCCGAGGGTCACGCAGAGGTGCACCAGCGAGGTGTCGCAGTCCTGAGACCTGGCTGAAGACCGAGGTCAGCCCCAGGTCTCAGGAAATATGGCTGGCCCTGGTGTGGGAGGCTGAGCAGTGTCCATGTCCTAATCCCTGACACCGGCAACTATGCCACTTTACAAGGCAAAAAGGACTTTGCTGAGGTGATTAATTTAGCATGTTGTGATGCAAAGATTAACCAGGATTACTGGGCCCAATGCATTCACACGGTGCCTGATAAAAGGGAGGCAGCTGGATCAAAGCCAGAAGGAGGAGAGGTGACACAGAAGTTGGAAAGTTGGCGTGCTGTGTGTTCACGATGGAGAGATTCAGGTGACCTCCAGAAGCTGGAAGAGGCAAGAAAACATATTCTCCTCTAGAGCCTCCAGAGGGGCACAGCTCGGCCGACACCTTGACTTTGGATTATGAAACCCATTTTGGACTTCTGATCTCCAGAACTGTAAGGGAGTCAATCTGTGTTTTTTCAAAGCCACTAAATGTTGTGGTAATTTGATGCAGCAGCAGTAGGAAAATAATATACCTGGTTGAAAGTATAATACAAACCTGCCAGGTCAGGAGACCCTAGCAGTTCTCAGAATTCTCCCTGAAGAGCCTCCGCGCCACAGCGCACCCTTCCCTACCGGGTCTGAAGACTCCAAGGAGCTGGGAGAGCAGGCCAGGCGATGTCCCCTACCAGACCCTGCGAGCGCTTGCAGACAGAGCACACACGGTGCGATGTCAATGTGTGCGCAGGAGGACAAGGGGCCAAAGAAAATGCACGGGGTTTCTACATGTTGTCTGTGGCTTTCCTCCCTAAACCTGCCCTCTCTCTGCAGGGCCAGCTGAGCCCTTAACCCTGTTGTGTCGAGGACATCCAACCATTTGCTGCTCTCATTTTCACAAGGACTTCCTCACCCCGCAAGTTCCTAGGCTAGATCCTCCGTGGCTCAGATCTTGCAGAATCGTAAACAGCAAAGTGAAATAATAATTAAAGAAAATACGTGGACATTATTGGGAAAGGAAGAAGGATCTCCTTTACTGGCTGACCTGAGCTTTAAAATGGCAGTGATCGTACCACCATTTTCAAGTATCTGATGATGTGAGCAGGAATGCATTCACCACGCCCGGCGTGACTTTTGCCTCTTTGTTCAGACTGTGGGTAAACATTTAGCTACAAACTTGAAGATGGGCTTAAGCCAGACTTTTAGTTTATTTGACAAGAAATCTTAGTATCAGGTACTTATATCATGAAAGAGAAAAGACAGGCTAATGTGTTGTAAAAACTGAAGATTAACTAGGGGTCAACTTGGATCCTCCTATGGCCTGTTTTTTACTCATCTCAGGAGGGAAAATGTTGTTAATTCACTCAGAATTGGATACTATGGCACTAGCCTGCAGTCCCCGAGAAGGCCTGTTTTCTCTCAGGAATACTTCGTCTGGCACAGGCAACATGAAAACAAGTTAAAAAAAAATCATTCCTCGGTAGTAATTTTCTCTGGAGATTAAAAAAGAAAAGAGGCATTTATGTTGAGTAAAAAGTTTTCTCTGTAAGCTCATTTGGAATGTCAGGTAAAAATGCACAGAATGGGTTACGCTGGTAGCTTGGGTCCATCTGTAACTGCTTAAAAACAAAATTAAAAAAATGATGTTTCCTTTCATCAGCTGAAGAATTGGGAAGGAGAAGTTTATAAGTGTGTTTAATAGGAGACAAAGTAAGCAGTGCAGTACAGAGTTAATATGGTACATCGACCCTAATTTTGCTAAACTCTGACAAACGAGAAAATAATCAATGTTATTAATCAATGTGTAATTATGTGGGTTTCTGTGTAAACATATTACTCAACATAACAGGCCTACGGGGCTGCATTAGGTGAAGGTCCCATTAGGGAAATGCACAACTAACAGATTACATTCGGGAACCTGGGGTCTCTGACCCGGACGGCCCACTCCGAAGCCCGATGGGGTCGTCTTACTGCCTTCTCAGCTCACCTTCTGCATCTCCTCTGAGGCCTGTGGGAAATTCTGGTACCATCTAGGTCTCTTGAGGGTCAGAGAGCCTTATCAAAGGAGAAGCTATCTCCAGCCCCCTTCCTGTCTAGATTTGTCCTACTGCGGTTGCTACTCTACTAAGCTGCCCAGTGCTGGCAAGAGGCCGCCTCCTCCCAGGGATTCAGGAGGAAAGCAGATCATAAGGGCTTCTAATGTGTGCCACTCGCTCCCAACCAAGTGGTCAAACTCTCTTATTAAAAAGGTATGTTTCAAACATTACAACCGAGCAATGGGTACGAGTATATTTGGTTGTTATTCTGAAATGTATCTCACCTCCCCCCAAAACAAGCCTGAGTGAATTAAAAGGTGTTGGGCTGTAAAATAGGGGAATAAAGAAATACTTAGGGTGATATCAGGAAAAAAAACTGTACCGTCTCCCTTCCCCTCTTCCCCGAGCTAAGCTTTGGGCTATTAGGTTTTGTTTTGGCCTGGACAGCATCCAAAACACTTAATTAGTTGCTAATATTTTCAGTCGGATGATTTTATCTAAAAAGCTGTACTTTTGCTTTCCCTTGGAGTCAGGGCGACACTGGGCTGTGGTAGTTGCCAGGACCCACACTGGACAATCCTGCCTACCCCAGTTCTCTGAAGTCCCTCTGCCCCTGTGCCTCCCACATTCGCCTCATGGCCCAGTTCCTGAGGGCCTTAGTAGCCTCCACCCTTGACAGTGCTTTTCAGTGAGCCTCAGCGCCCTTCCTCGTGGTACCTCCTAAGTTATTCCCGACTTGTGCGCCTTCCTGGAACTCCCTGCCCTCCCCAGCCCCGAGTCCCATACACTCACACTGGATGACCTATTTTATTGAGCAAATTGGGGGCAATATTACTGACTCTTTTCCCTATTGTTCGACCCACAAAGTTTTCCATGTCTGCACGGATCCTGCCTCCACTCTCAGAGGATGGACAGCTCTGCTTTTGGTGAAAGCAGCCTCTTCAGTTATGCAATAGAAAATACAACACTTGTTATAATTATAGAAGTGATATGCCCTCATACCCCATTCCACCAACATTAAAAATAAAGTAATCCCCTCTACAGACCCACAGGGAGCCCACTTGCCACAAGTCGATACTGTTAAACTACTGCTAAGTATTTGGCAGAACCGTCTGGTTTGCATATACGCATACACAGCCATACACAGAGACGCCAAATATACACGTAATTTCATTGTGTTTTTCCAAAACTGTGATTGCATGTTGCTGTATAATTTGTTTTTTCTACTTAACAGTGATTACGAATAACTAGATGTGTTAGTAGATGTAAACCTACTTCTAACGGCCCAATAGCGTTCCACTGTTTGAGCACGTCATACTTACCACACCTTTCCAGAAACTACGAAAGTAGTATATGCTTACTAAAAATAATCCAAACTGTACAGAAGTATAAAAAGCGGAAGAGTCTTCCCTTTCCATACTCCCCCCTCCCATTCTCTAAGGGTAACTATTACTAACAGTTTACTGGGAACCTTTATGACCTTTTAAAAAAGTCAGATACATTGAAGTAAAATTCACATACAATAAAATTCACCCTTTGTAGTGTACAAATGCATAGTGTGGAACAAATACCACGGCTGAGAAATGTAACATTTCTGTTGCCACGAAACACTTCATCTTTTCGCTTTTATAGGGACCTTTTCCTCAGCCCCAGCCCTGGCCACCTGTTTTCCGTTCCCATAGCTTTGCTTTTTCCAGGGGGTCGTATCAATGGAATCTCACCGTGTGCAGCCTATTGAGTGGCTTTTTCGCTTAGTCCAGTGCCTCTGAGATCCGCCCGTGTTGATGTGTGCACCACTTAATCCCTGCTCTGTCTAGTTCAGAGACACAGCTTTTGTTTCAAAATGGGATCGTGCTATTCCTACAATTTAGCTGTATATATTTTTTGTTTAGTTAAATATTATAAACCTACTTTATATAATTTATTATATCTAAGTCTTAGATATAATTCTTTCTTTTTAACAACTCCCCAGTATTCCATTATGTACTTGCTACATAAGGCATTTAACTGTTCTTCTCTTAATGGACATTCAGGTCATGTCCAATTTTTCCTCATTCCAGGCAAGTATAAAAGTATGATCCAGTAAAATAGATACTTATTCATAATTTCTTGTGTATGTGTGGAGGCATTTCCATAAGAAAGACTCTAAGAATTGGAATTGATGAGTCAAAAGTCAGATACACTTAAAATTTTGATAAATACTTCCAAATTGCTCTCTTAAACTCATATATATTTAAATTCTACCAACCATGTTTGAGAGTGTCCTTTTCTTCATAATCTTACCAAGAGATATCAATGTTTCTAATTTTTGTTGATCTTACAGGTAAGATAATGGTATCTTATTTTATATCTTTCATCCCCAATGAGATTGATCATTAGAAATATTTTTATTAGCTATTTGATTTTTGTCTCCTATGAAATGCCAGTTCATATATTTTGTCCATTTTTTTTTGTTTTGTTGTTTTTTAAAAATAAATTTGAAGTAATTCTTCATATATTAGGTAGACTTGAAATTTTTTTCGGTCTTCACTTATTTATAAGGTCTAAAGAAACTGTATCTTTTATTATCTGTTCTGTAGCACCTTCTTTTATGGTGTCTGGAAATCGTATTATATATAGGAAAACCTTTCCACTCCAAGATTTAAGGGTTTTCTCAACTTCAGAGCTTACTAATCTTTTGCTGATAACTATGTAAGTTGTTTCAAATTTACCCTATTATAAGCAACGCTGCCTTGAACACTCATATGTATCTCCTTGCCTTTGAAGAATCCTGTACATTTTTTTCTCTTATGTGAACATTTTTAAAGATTTTTTAATGTATTTTTTTCAGATAAATTCCTAGAAGCTGGATAAAGGATAGGCTTATTTCAAATTTTGCTTATCTTTGCTCTTGGAATTCGTATCCATCAGCCCTTTTCGGGACCTTGTTCTATCAGGTATTCCCTCTCCTCCATAAATCTTTCACCTCTCCCCTCTGCGGGCTCTTTCTTGACAGCCTACAAGTATGCCACAGACTCACACCTTCCTAGAAACAAAGCAGAATAAAACAAAGTAACTTCCTTTGAGTCTGCCTTTTTTTTTTTCTCCAGTTGCCATCACCTCTCTTTTCTTCTCTTTTAGCCAACTTACTGAAAGGGCGGTCCACCCATCCTCATTGCCCAGTGCTGCTATCCACTGCCGGGTGTTCTCTGCCCCGTGGACTTCACTGAGGCTGCCATGGAAACGATGTTCAGGACCTCCAGCTGGTTTACCCGACTTTGTCTGTTGACCACTCCCTCCTCACTGGTATTCTCTACTCTCCACGTTTGTGACATCAGTTCTTTCCTGGTACTCCCCTTCCTGTCAGGCTTCCTTCTCTACCTCCTTTGAGTTCCCTCTTCCATTGCTCACTCCCTAACTTTGGTGTTCCCAGGGCTCTGTTCTTGATCTAAGGCTCCTCTCTCCCTACACATGCACCCCATTGATTGCATGTACCCTAACTTTATGCAAACAGAGAATGCAGTAGGCTGAATAACGGTCCCCAAATATATTCAGGTCCTAATGTTTGGAACTCGTGAGTATTACCTTATTTGGCAAAAGGGACTTTGCAGATGTGATTAAGGTTCTGGAGATGGGGAGATTATTCTGGATTATCTGCATGGGCCCAATGTAATTACAGGTGTCCATACAAAAGGGAGGCAAGAGTCTACGATGCGGGCTGTAGTGGAGGAAGAGCCATAAACTGAGGCATGCAGGTGGCCTCTAGAAGCAGGGAAAGGTGAGGAGAGGATTCTCCCCTAGAGCCTCTGGGAGGAACCAGCCCGGCTGCCACCTTGGCTTTTAGCTCAGTGAGGTGGATTATAGACCTCTGACCTCCAGAAATGTAAGAGAATAAATTTGTGTGTATTTAAGCCACTTTGGGGGGCATTTGTTACAGTAGCCTCAGGAAACCAATACAATGCCCAAATCTGTGCGATAAATGTCAGAACTCTCCTCTGATCCTCAGAGTCACAGCTGCATCTGCCTGCTGGCCTCAAATTCAACGTGACCCGTCCTGAACTCGCCGTTGCCTCCCTCCTCCTTCTCCGTTTCCCTGTTTCATTCAGTGCAACCACCATTGCCGAGTCACACAGCTTTGAACCCAAGGGTCTTCCTGGTCTCTTCACACCCCCAGCCAGTAATTATCAAACCCTGCACGGTTTGCTGCCTGAACTATGAAAAATATGCCTCCCCCTCTCCATCCCTGTGGCTCTCCCACTACGGACTGATCTCTTTCTCAAACCCATGTGCCACAACCGAGCCAAGATGAGCCTTCTCAAAGGCAAACCTACGTGCCCAAGCCCCTTCCTTTAACAGCTGCCCAGGGTCAAGTCCCAGCTGGCAGGCCGTGCAAAGCTCACCCCTTTTCAGCCACATCTGCTGCTGTTTACTGTCGTGAACTCTAATGACACTGAGGGGTTTGCCATTTCCCCACCTGTACTAGGCACTTTCATGCCTCCATAAAACTTCACGGCCTTCACCTCTGCTGCCCCATCCTTCTATTTCTGAGCAGCTTTCACTCATCCTTACAATTAATCACTTTCCCTCGTGAGGCAGGGTGAGGTGTGCTTCTTTTGAGCTCCTGCGGCACGTACCTGTCTACATAGCATAGCAATTCTCGCATGAAAGAGACACCACAGTCACGCACTGCATAGTGGCGTTTCAGTCAGCCAGGGACCGCGTGTACGACGGTGCTCCCATAAGGTTGTAAGGGAGCTGAAAAATTCCTATTGCCTAGTGACATCACAGCTGTCATAACCTCATAGCAGAAAGCATAACTCCTGTGTCTGTGGTGATATTGGTGTGTAAACAAATCTTCACTGCCAGTCACATAAAGGTGGAATATGTATAATTATGTGTAGTACATAATACTGGTTTATGTATGTATCACATTATAGTTTTTATCATTACAGTAGAGTGTGCTCTTTCTGCTTATTAAAAGAAGTTTGCTGTAAACAGTATCCCACACTATGTTGGCAGCAGCCTTTTACATCCCGTGTTTACCATGTCTCTTGATTGTATCATTTTCTCTTGTGCCTGATTTAGTTTCATGTTGTTTTACAAGTTTTGTGTAGCCCAAGCGTATGGTGTTTATAAAGCCTATAGTCATATATAGTAATACTCTAGGTCAGCGATTTCCACCCCGTTTTATCTCATGGTACAACATAAGCTAATTACTAAAATCAGTGGCACAACAGAAAATGTATTTTTTAATGACCTGACCCAAAAAATAGGTATAACTTTGACTCATTCACACTGGAGGGTTATTGTTTTGCTGTCTGTTGTCATTTTTTATTTGACAATCTAAGGAAAAAGAGGTCGATGCCCCTGACTAACTCATCAAGTGTTGCATGCTTTAAAAACTCTCCCGGCACACCAGTTGAAGTCACTGCCCTGGGCCTTCACATTCACTCACCACTAACTCACTGATT
This sequence comes from Desmodus rotundus, assembly GCF_022682495.2. Lineage (NCBI taxonomy): Eukaryota > Metazoa > Chordata > Mammalia > Chiroptera > Phyllostomidae > Desmodus > Desmodus rotundus. The sequence goes on along the minus strand of NC_071388.1, from coordinate 147,692,279 downwards.
CACCAAGAGTAATTTTAGTCCTGCAAGCTTCATTCACGGTAAGTGCCCTACACAGGTGTACCGTTTTTATCTTTCATACCTGTTTTTACTGTACCTTTTCAATGATCAGGTAAGTTTAGACACACAAACACTTACCACCGTGCTACAATTGCCTGCAGCGTTCCACACAGGACCGTGCTGCGCAGCAATAGGCTACTTCGCGGAGCCGAGGTGTGCAGCCGGCCACACCGTCCAGGTTTACGTAAGTGCGCTCTGTAATGTCCACAACATCGCCTAACGATGCATTGCTCAGAACATGCCCTGTTGCTCCGTGGCCCATGGCTGTAGTTGTGAGCATGTTGAGGCCAGGACCAATTTCCTACCCATCTTTTAAAGCTCAGTGGTTTGCACAAGGCCAAGTAAGTGTCTGTTGAACTGAACTGAATTGCATTGCAGGCAAAAGAGAAAAAGTATTTCATTTGGTCATGATATTTCAAAAATTTAGAGGCTTTTCTTTAACAAACTTAATCTCCTCTGACAGTTTTGTGCTAACCGTACTAACATGTATAGTAAAGAACATGAATACAAAACAAACATAGTCTGAAAATTCCCAGAGTGAGACATTTAAAAAAGGAGCAATGAAACTGTAAGTAAATCCTGTGGTCAACCCTTCTTTTCAGTGTTGTTTCAAGAAAATATTTGAAGTTTTATTGTTCCTTGGTGTCCAAAACTGGTCAGAATATTTAAACAAGTGTCTAGGTGTTTTGAATTTGACTTTCGACATTCTTAGAAGTTGACTTTCCTAGTTATTTGTAAAATGTACATTGAAAGCACATTTTATTTAACCCATAGCCTAGTAGTAGGGTTGGGTGCACTACAAGAAGCAGCTATTATATCCGTTTCTTTACAAACAGAAAGAGCACCCTAAAGTGATATCAGAATGGATAGCTCTACATAAGGTACAGCTATGTGACCAAAGCAAAGCACAGAACGGTGTGTACAGCAAACCCCATTTAGTGTAAGGGAGGGGGAATAATATATACTCATGTTTGCATAAACAATCCCCGGGAAGGTAAGTCAGGAGCTACTAGATGCAGCTACCTGCAGGGTGTAAGAAGTAACTGAGTGGATGGGGATGGGGCAGGAGTAACATTTCTCAGTATCTATCTATTTATAGTATTCAGATTTTTCAATCATATAAATACATAATCTACATAAAATAATTGAAAAAATAAAGTAATATCAGATATGGGCCAATAATATTCTGATGTGATGTGTTAACATTTGAGAAGCAACAGTGTATTCTTTGTCTCTGGTCTAGAGTATTTTTTATTTTTAACCTTGAATTTAGAAATTTTCTCAGATTTTAAGAAATATATAAAAAATAAAGATAGCACAAAAAGATATGTGTCCTTTATCAGATTAATCTATTGTTAACATTTTATCCTATGTGAACTCACCCTATTTATCATCCATCCATTTTTTTCTATATTTATTTATATCTGTTATCTATCTAGCACCAGTTTTGTGTCTGAACTATCTGAGGTTCATGACTCTCTACCTCTAAAATATTTCACTATGTATTTCCTAAGAACATAACCATAGTACAGTATCAAGTTCATGAATTTATGGTGATACAATATGAACTAGACAGTCTTCCTGTGGAAACAAATGTTTCTTAAACATAAGACTCATCTTGACTTTTATATTGTACCAAATGGTCCCAGGGAGAAAGGCAGTTCAGTGTGTCACTGTGGAGCCCATCAAACACTCTAAATATTGTTCATCAGTCAGTTTCAGAAGACTTTTTCCTCTTCCCTTTGGTAAAAATCAAGCTATTCATTTCTTAATGCCTGCAGCTTCCCCAGAGTCCTAAATAAAACAGTTGCACATCCTCCCCAGTAATGGACTTGGAAGAAGGAAGATTCCACAATTACATTTTGTCTAAAAGCAATTTAAAAAATGTAAATGGCACCTTGTTTCAAAGCCATTTGTTTGCTTCCATCTGCAACAGCGATACATGTGCTCAGGCTACAGACCTTCCTTTTTGTTCCTGACTCCGAGCTGAGCTTGCTCCTGCTGGACAAAGAGGATAAATATGCATGTGGGGTGAGTCTGAGAGGTCTGAGGAGGTAAAGGGGGCTCACTTCACACCCTGCACCCCTCACCAGGGCTTCTTCAAATATCTAGAGTCTCATACAGCTCCTTCAACCTACTTAGAGATAGTGTTTTAAAGCTCAAGATCTAGGTGATTTTTTAAAACATATTTCAGAAGCATTCCATAAATACCTTAATGTCAGATGTCATATTTCAGGTAAATGACATTTGAGAATGTTTCTGTTATTAAGACAATCCTCATGAAGACTCCAATAGTGGTAAGGTGACCTTCCTGAGTGTGACATGTCAGCTTGGGCTGGGATTTTTGATTGAGTTTAGGGGAAGGTTTTTCCCTCCTACTCCCTTATCTTCCCCACCACCTCTGCTGTCCCCAGTTACTCTCTGTGGAACATGCCTTTCCTGAGCTCGACCACCATGGCAGAGATACGTTGTGCCATCTGTGGATGGAAATATGGATTTTTCTTAAAATTTTTTTGACTATTAGTTTTTATATAGCACCCTGATGAAAAAAATATATATATACATATATGGTCCAGCAACCCCACTTTGAGAAATTTGTTCTACAGAAATCATTGGACAAGTGGGCAAAGATATATTTCTATAGAATAAATTTCTTGAAGTGGGGTTGCTGGATTAAAAGTATGACTCTTTTTTTTTTTTGCCCTGGTCAGTGTGGCTCAGTTGGTTGGATCATCATCTGATTACTGAAACTTTGTGGGTTCAATTCCTGGTCAGGGCACATACCGATGTCGCCAATTGGATCCAGTCTTGTTGTGTACAGGTGGCAACCAATCAATGTTTCTCTCTCTCCCTTTTTCTCTCTCTAAAGGCAATGAAAAAAATGTCCTTGGGTGAGGATTTTAAAAAAAAATGTCTCCTTTTATGACTTTTGATACATCCTGACAAATTATTCTCTAGGGGCACCCGTTTCCAGTCCCACTAACAGAGCCTGAGGATGTGGCGTCCTCTTCCCAGGAGCCACCTGGTCTCTAGGGGTTTGGAGTTAAAATCCTGGCCATCTGGGCTCACACTCTGGCTGTGCAACATGCTAAATTCACCCTAGAAAATGATGTGACCTGACTAAATATTTCCTCTTTCTTCCAAGGGGAATAATAATAATACACTCCTCGCAGGTCTGTTGTGACAGTAAATGAGATACTGTATGTGGAACATGCATGTGATGCTTGCCTACTGTCTCTACCCCAGTCCCAGCCCCAACGCAGCTCCTCAGCTGCCCTGCCTAGTCCCAGGCTGGGGGCAGGGCCAAGGTCCAGTGCTGAGAGCACGAGATTGGGCATAGGGTCTCAGCTTTGCTGACGAGGGAGTTAGAATCTAAGAACACTGCCAGCCTGTGTTATTACATTCTCTATGTGCTTCATGACACATGACTGGTGGTTCAAAGCCAATTTTTCTCTTACTTTTTGTTGGTAACCACTATTTTGAGATAATTCATGCCAATTTATCAATTTATTAAGATAATTTATATCAATTGTATGCCAATATACAATTTAACTATTTCAGTGTAAAATTCAATAGTCTTTTAGTATTTTTTGGAGTTATGCAATTAATCATAAATGCTATCAGTTTTAGAACATTTTCATTACTCCAAAAAGAAGCCCCATATACTTTAGCCTCTCCATTCCACCCCAGCCCTAGGCAACATCTAAGCTACTTTCTGTGTCCAGATTTGCCTATTCTGAACATTTCATTTGAATGGAATTATTCGATATGTGGCCCTTTGTGTCTGGCTTCTTTCACATAGCATAATGTTTCCAAGATCCATCCATGTGGCAGCGTGTAGCAGTAAAGGAGTCCCTCCTTATCCATATCCGAATCCAGCAAGACCCTGCGCGTGCTGTTTTTCCTATAATACATATCTATGATACAGTTTGCTTTATAAATTAGGTACAGTAAGAGGTTAACAACTCACAAAATAGAACAACCATGACAATTACTGTAATAACAGTTATGCGCCTATGGCATTATTAAGTAAAATAAGGGTCACTTGAACATAAGCACTGTGATATCACAACAAAGGATCTGATAACCGAGGGGCCTACTAAGTGACTAAGAGGGTGGGGAGTGTATGCCGTGTGCATTCGCTGAGCAAAGGGATGATTCACGTCCTAGGCGGATGGAATGAGATAGCGAGAGACTTCATCACATTACTCAGAACAGAATGCAATTTAAAATTTATGACATATTTCTGGAATTTCCCATTTAATAGTTTTGGACTGCAGTTACTGCAGGTAACTGAAACCATGAAAAGTGGAGCTGCAGATAAGGGTGGTCTACTGTACTTCAAAAGGGAAGTACAAAATAGGGAAAGATTTCCGTGTCAAGTGAAAAGTATAAATATAGACCCAGGGGCACAGGTGCTTTGGCTTTTAACCTCTTTGAACAATCCATTCAGCATCTGTAAAATGAGTTGTTATAGATTAGTGATTTTCAACAGGTGTACCCCAAGAATTTTTAAAACATGCAATACCTGACTGTTTAGTCAGGGGGCACTGACCTCTTTTCCCTTAGATTGTCAAATAAAAAATGACAACAGCAGACTTCTGGTCAAGATGGAGGCATAGGTAGATACACGGTGCCTTCTCGCACAACCAAAAGAAGGACAACAACAAATTTAAAAACAAAAACAACCAGAAGTGACAAAAAATTGAACTGTATGGAAGTCTGATGACCAAGGAGTTAAAAAAGAAACATTCATCCAAACCAGTAGGAGGGGCAGAACCTGGCAGCCAGGTGGAGAGGACTTGCTTCAAGGCGTCGGCGGGTGGAGTGGGAGGTCCCACATTTGTGTGTGGATAAACTGGAACAACCAAGGAGTGAGACAGACCACGCGACCCAGGGTTCCAGAGTGAGGAAAGAGAGCCTCAAAACCTCTGACGGAAAAAACCTGTGGGAGTTGTGGTAGCAGGAGAAACTCCCAGCCTCACAGAAGACTCCATTGGAGAAATTCACAGGGTCCTAGAATGTACACAAACTCACCCACCCACCCAGGAATCAGCATCAGAAGGGCCCAATTTGCTTGTGGGTAGCAGCAGAAGTGACCGAAAGCTGGCCAAGAGCTGAACTAGAGACATTGTTCCCTTTTGGACCCCTCTTGCACAAACAGCACCACATTGCAGTGACATGGGTTGCCCCATCCTGGTGAATACTTAAGGCCTCACCCCTTACTATGTAACAGGCCTGCCGAGACAAAAAAGAAAAAATGGTCCAAATGAAAGGACAGATCAAAGCTCCAGAAAAAATACAACTAATGGATGAAGAGATAGCCCACCTATCAGATACACAGTTCAAAACACTGGTAATCGGGATGCTCACAGAAATGGTTGAGTATGGTTGCAAAATAGAGGAAAAAGTGAAGGCTATGAAAAGTGAAATAAAGGAAAATGTACAGGAAACCAACAGTGACGGGAAGGAAAATGGGACTCAAATCAATGGTTTGGACCAGAAGGAAGAAATAAACATTCAATCAGAGCAGAATGAAGAAACAAGAATTCAAAAAAAATGAGGCGGCTTAGGAACCTCCGGGGCAACTTTAAACGTTCCAACATCTCAATCATAGGGGTGCCAGAAGGAGAAGAGGAAAAGTGAGAAATTGAAAACTTGTTTGAAAAAATAATGAAGGAGAAATTCCCCAGTCTGGTGAAGGAGCTAGACATGCAAGTCCAGGATTCTTAGGGAGTCCCAAAGATGATAGATCCAAGAAGAAACACACCAAGACACATCATAATTACATTAGCAAGATTAAAGATAAGGAGAGACTCTTAAAAGCAGCAAGAGAAAAGGAGACAGTTACCAACAAAGGAGTTCCCATAAGACTATCAGCTGATTTCTTTTTTAAAAAAAGATTTTATTTATTCATTTTTAGAGAGGGAGGAAGAGAAGGAGAAAGAGAGGGAGAGAAATACCGATGTATGGTTGCCTCTGGCATGCCATGTACCGGGGACCTGGCCCACAATCCAGGCATGTGCCCTGCCTGGGAATCGAACTGGTGACCCTTTGGTTCACAGCCTGCGCTCAGTCCACTGAGCTACACCAGCCAGGGCTATCAGCTGATTTCTCAAAAGAAACCTTGCAGACAAGAAGGGGCTGGAAAGTATTCAAAGTCATGAGAGGCAAGGACCTCCATCCCAGATTACTGTATCCAGCAAAGCTATCATTTAGAATGGAAGGGTAGAAAAGTGCTTCCCAGATAAGGTCAAGTTAAAGGAGTTCATCATCACCAAACCCTTATTATATGAAATGTTAAAGGGACTTATCTAAGAAAATGAAGATCAAAAATATGAACAGTAAAATGACAACAAACTCACAACTGTCAACAACAGAACTTAAAAGAAAAAAAAACAAACACCAAAAATGAACTAAGCAAACAACTAAAACAGGAACAGAATCACAGAAATGGAGATCACATGGAGGGTTATCAGCGGGGAGGTGGAGGAGGGAGAATGGGAGATAAGGTACAGGAAATAAGTAGCATAAATGGTAGGAAGGAAATAGACAGGGGGAGGTTAAGAGTAGCATAGGAAATATAGAAGCCAAAGAACTGATATGTAGGACCCATGGACATGAACTAAGGGTGGGAGGGGAATGTAGATGGGAGGTGGTGTGCAGGGCAGAGGGAGATAAAGGGGGGGAAATGGGACAACTGTAATAGCATAATCAATAAAATATATTTAAAAAATGACAACAGTCAACACAATAGCCATCTGTGAATGAATCAAAATTATACCTATTTTTTGGTCAGATTGGCAAAATATACATATTTTGGTATGCCACGGAATTTTATTAATTAGTTTATATATGCCATGAAGTGAAAAAGTGTGAAAATCACTGTTGTAGATATTAGAGATGATAATGAAAAGCCCCCGACACTCAGTAAATTCTCAGTAAATGATAATTACTATTCTATCCTCTCTAAACTTTGAAGAAAAACTCCTTACGGGCCTACCCTCTTCATTTGTCTATACCATCCATATTACTGGATTTTCCTGTTTTAGTTTTAAATAATAGTCATATTTTTTTCCATCAGTAATTGCCTTCAGTAAGTGCCAGAGTGATAACACCTGCGGAAGCTAAAGCTGAGCTCTGCCTGAAGTCAGTCATTCCCTTTCCCCTTTGCCTCTTACTTCCAGCTAGATTCTCCTTGCTGTTAACTTCTTCCCTAACCGTCCCCCCCCCTTTCTGCAAGCCCGACTTGTATATCCCTCAGGTCCTCAAGAACTCCAGGCTGTTGTGCAGACCCAAGGTGAAAAAATGACATCTTGTATAAAATCGTGGTCTGTGGGCCATATCCAACCTGCAGCCTGTAATTGTTTGGTCTGCACAGTGCACACTAAAAAAATTAAAAAGTTGAACCAATATATGAAAACCGGGAGGCTTCACACAAAACTGTATTTCAGATTGCTTTTCGAAAAAGTCAGACAATGTGCCAATATTGGGGCTTTGTTTTTGCACGATCAGTATAGACTGGCATGTCCTACCCCAGCGTCTCCCTTTGGTGTTCCAGGGCTACAGTGAAGGGAGAGAAGTGGCCAGTACATGGAGCCACAGCAAAGACTTTTTTTTTTAACCATTTCTTGTGTCCAGGCGTCACCCACCCTCTCCTGCCTTCACTCCCACTATCGTTTCCCCCCTGGCATGTGTTGTGATTTCACACTATTCCAACTTTTTCTTTGCTTTGTTGAGTATTGTTATGTTGTCTCTTATTCCCTGCTCATATAGTTCCCAGCATCTACTCTCTTTAAAAAATATTATCACAAACTTCTTTCTCACTGCACAGGTCACTTTACCTTTGTCTCGAGGGCCTGCTGTTGAAAACAGTGGTTTGCTCAGTTCTTAAAAGCCCGCTAGAACTAAGCAGCGTCGGAGCGAGAGTGCTCCGTTGCTGCAAAACCTGGCTCGCTTTGAACCCCTTGACCCAGGATGTCTGCTGTCAGATCACTTGTTTCTTCATCAGCCCACAGCCAAGCTCATTGCTCAATCTTTCCTTGCACTTGATACGTTTAGTTAAACCCTTCCATTATCTTAAGGCTCTCTTTTGGTGCCTTATTCCGCCCATTTTAATCTTGCAACAAGCCCCTCTCTTCTCATACACCTTAAATTTTCAAATGGAGTGTTTTTGTTCCTGCATGACCTGTTTCTGCTCTCATCGCCTCTCTCTCTGTTTCGTCTGGTCTTTGATTTTGCTATTTCTGCTCCAGTGTTTTCGCCTTGGTTTTCTCTCTCTGTGCTCTCCCTTAAGTGCTTCTGTGGTAATATCTGTTTTATTATTGAAAGCCTTCTTTGGAAAGCTGTCTTTATGTCATTAAAAAAAGATGTTTCATTATGCTAAAATCTTTACAGAGCACAACTTCACAACTCCGGTTCTTTGCTTCTTCACCTACGTCCCTATGTTTTAAGAAATTAGTTTCAGTGTCTACCATTGCATAAATAGAAATGATAAAACCTTTCGCTTTGCATTTTATGACCTCTAGCATTTTTGCATATGTTACTCGTGATCCTACTATATTCAAATGGCTACCATCAGCCGCTAAATAAAGATCCCTCTCTTCAATCTAATGATTGTTAAATTTTAACAATTGACAGACCCTTTAGAAACAAAAACAAACTAATTTTTTCTGGACCCAAACTGTTGATCTAAATTACTTAGAATCAGTTGCTATTTTAATATAGATATGGTTTTGTCTAATTTGGGCAGTTTTAGCAAGGCTAGAATGACTCGATTGGCTCACTGTTTTTCTTGTCTTTTGAAGCTATCCTGTAACTTTTGTTCATGAGGAACATTTATGTGTTGAGTCTTCCTGTTTTCTTTTCTCACAGGTCTCTGACAATCGTAGTAGCAATCTGATCGACCCTAATGGGGTTGAGAACACCGGTGCAGACCGGGGCCCGAGGTCCTGCGGCACGCCTGTACTATAGGCGATAGGCGTTCAGGCCATTCAAAGTATGCTTTTGCAATGATTCAGACTGATTGGAAAGCTTGTAGAAAACATTCACGTCTCAGTTACCATATCTTACATCTGATAATAAATACTTCACTGCAGAAGTCACCTCTTGTTTCTCCACTGCCCTCGCTCTTTCCCAAGATGCCCCTGACATCTCCCCCAGCCTCATGCCTCTGGCTGTATTCGGGGAGACATTCTGCACACATTCTCCTTTTTTGGCTTTCATTTTTATTTTGAGAGTGTTTATCTATAAATTGGATCTTGTCTCCCAACTTGGTTCACTTTGACGATTTTTCAAACTTCAATATTGTGTCCCTTAAACAAAAATCCAAAAATCTGAACTTGAATGGTTCTTCCCCTGTTGAGGAATTTGGTTAGTCCCAAACAAGTCCTTTCACACACAGATTTCTCTCTTCATATTCAGCTTTATCTCTTACATAAAAATTACATCCAGATCCTCCCTTTTTAGAGGTTTCTAAGCTCCAGCTCCAGCCTGCATTTTGATGGGGTAACAGAGAGAGCTCTAGATTTGGGATTAAAAGATCTCCAGAAAAGTTTCTCCATTTAACAAGCTATAAAACCTTGGGAAACTCTTAACTTCTCTGAGGTTTATTTTTCTCATCTGTAAAATGGGATAATGACAGCTACCATCTCACAAGACTCTTGTGAAGATTAAATACTCTATGCAAAATCTTGTTCATAACTCTATATGTATTATGGATTTTTAGTTGAAGTTCTGCTCACCCTAATTATTTTTTATCTTCACCCAAGGACATGCTTATTGATTTTAGAGATGGGGAAAGGGAGGGAGAGAGAGGGAGAGAAACATCGATGTGAAACAAACAATCATTTTCAGGGACTGAACCTGAAACCTAAGCATGTGCCCTGACCAGGAATTGAACCTGCGACCTTTCTGTTTATTGGACGACACTCCAACCAAGTGAGCCACACTGGCCAGGGCCTATTTGCCCTAATTTTGTGTGTTTTTCTTTCAGTTCTTCATCATTTCTTTTAAAAGTTCTCTTTTTCTTTAGCTCCTTATTTCTTTTGGTTCAGGTTCTCTGGCACTTCTTTCTTTTTAATTCATTAATGAATTAATCATTCATCCATCCTATCATATTTAGATGGAAATGTTGACATCTGATAGCTGAGGTCTGACTTGTTGGAGGAAGGGAGATGATTTTGGGATAAGGTGATTGCCTGAGGATGTGGATTTTCTAGGAGTCAAGACAACCTAAGAAATACTAACTGTTGATTTGGAACCAAACAGGAGGAGGAGGAAGAGAGGGGGAGAATGGCAAGGTGAAAGCATCAGCAAGATGGTGTGAGGAATGTGGGACTGCCAGGGGTGCAATGAGGAGTGAACAAAACCCCAGGTGGGGAGCAATGGGAAGTAAGGGCATACATATAAAATCGGGGATATCTAATATTCTATTGTAAGTTGTCTGATTACTGTGATATAAATTCTCTACTGAACCTTTGGTAAAGCTTATTACTTGCTGGAGTAGGCTTTGGGGAAATCATGGGAAAGGGCTGAGTCCTAAGCCTGGGTCAAGATGGTAGGACACAGGGACAGAAATTAATGAATGAATTTGTTGAAAATCAGAGGTGACCATGACCATGTAACCCTCTTGGAGATTCACAGACAAGTACTCTTGTGGGGAGTACCTTGAACACCCATGAGGGGGAGGAGCAGGGTTTGAGCTTATCTTACCTACTCGAAGGGGATGGTGGCTCCAGCTTAGACATTCATATTAAAACATAATATGTACCAATGTCATCTAAAGGAAGCTGGTCACACAGGAGGAACCTGGTGTTTGCTGAATAAATCAATTTTAGTTTTTCCTGTCATTAATTTATCTTCTTTTGTTCCTTTCTTATACCACTTTTCCTCTGAGTGACCTCAGAGCTAGCTATTTGTGTTTTCTATATCCTTTTTCTAAGCAAGAATTGATTTCCCCTATTGTTTTCTTCCTATACTTCTTCACCTCCACTAATTTTATATTTACCTTTTTATTTCTTTCAGCCTAAAAGCCATCTTCATTGTCTAACCCCCCCCTGCCCCCCGCTCTCTCAAATTTCCCAGCAGTCATGGCTGTGGATGTTGCTGGCTCATGTGTGTGTGGATGTGTGTTTTATTTGGTTTTGGTTTTGGTTTCTCGATCTTGTGGCCAGCATAGCAATGCCAGTCTCTCTTTTATGGTGAAAGATTCCTGGAGGTTTACATAAATACACCCTTTCACTCCACAATATTTGTAAAATTCAGTTTAGAGGAAGAAAGACATAAAGATAAAGAGTGTGCACACAAAAGTACTTGTCTCTTGGAGTTAACACACTGAAGTGTTTCTATGATGTTTGGGATTTGCTCTAAAATAATCCAGAAGGAGAGAGGAAAAAGAAAGAGGAGGTGGGGGGCTGGACGCCATGGATGAAATAAAATAGACCACATTCTTGAAGCTCTGTGATGGGCTCCTGAAGGTTCATGATAATATTCACTCAACTTTTGTATATGTTTTTAAATTTCCATAAAAAGCTTAATTGAAATTTGTTTATTAATGTGTTGAACATACAATACAGTGTACAGATGATATAGAATTGTGCACCTGGAACCTGTATAATTTTGTTAACCAGTGTCACCCCAATACATTAAATAAAAAATAAATAAATGAAATTGGTTGTTGGGGACCACTTTTGTGGTTTCAGAGACTGTAGCCCTGTGTGAGCAAGGCCTTGCTTGTAAGTCTCAACCAAAACGCCGGGAATGCTGGTGGCAGGCACGACCCGATACTAACACCAAGGGTCCTCTTGGGAAATCAGGCCTGAAGTATACATTGTATCCTTTAAAGCTTGCTTTGCTTTTGCTATAGCCCTGTTAGTGTAAACCAGATGTTTAAGTTCAAAGCATAAGGAGTGAACTCCTTATCAAGGAAATACACCTTAACCAACCACCTGGAGCCAGCATGTCTAACAGACCCTGACCTGAGGCAGATCTCTGTGTTTCTTCAATTGTCATCTATAGATAGTATCAGTTTTTTATAACTATAGACTTTGGACATTGATTGATGAGCTATGCATGTATGTTGTATATCCCTACACATGCTGATTCCAATAAAAGCCATTTCGTAGAAGGGCTCAGGGCATTCTCTACTAGAGGGAATCACCACCCCCTTTCCCGGCAGAACAACAGATTGTGTCTGTGACAACTTATTCTCATCCACAGAGACCCAGAGAGCTCCGTGGGACAGGGCCTCCCACAATTTATTTATTAAGTTCTGCATGTGGGCATTGATCTCCACACCCAACACATTTTTAAAGTATATTTTTTATTGTTATTATAGTTTTGCCAATTTTTTCTCCCCTTTATCCCCCTCAATCTTGCACACTCCCTCCCACCAGCATTTCCCCCCCCCCCTTAGTTCATGTCCATGGGTTGTACATATAAGTTCTTTGGCTTCTCCATTTCCTATACTATTCTTAACCTTCTTCTGTCTATTTTGTGCCTACCAATATTGCTTCTTATTCCCTGTACCATTTCCCCCATTCTCCTCCTCCCCCCTCCACTGATAACCCTCTATGTGATCTCCATTTCTGTGATTCTGTTCCTGTTCTAGTTGTTTGGTTAGTTTTTGTTTTTTAGGTTTAGTTGTTGATAGTGGTGTTTGTTGTCATTTTACTGTTCATAGTTCTGATCATTTTCTTTTTCTTATCTAAGTCCCTTCAACATTTCACATAATAAGGGCTTGGTGATGATGAACTCCTTTAACTTGACCTTATTTGGGAAGCACTTTATCTGCTCCTCCATTCTAAATGATAGCTTTGCTGGATAGGGTAATCTTGGATGTAGGTCCTTGCCTTTCATGACTTGGAATACTTCTTTCCAGCCCCTTCTAGCCTGCAAATTTTCTTTTGAGAAATCAGCTGATAGTCTTATGGGAACTCCTTTGTCAGTAACTGTCCCTTTTCTCTTGCTGCTTTTAAGATTCTCTCCTTATCTTTAATCTTGGGTAATATAATTATGATTTGTCTTGGTGTGTTTCTTCTTAGATCTAACTTCTTTGGGACTCTCTGAGCATCCTGGACCTGAATGTCTAGTTCCTTTGCTAGATTGGGAAAGTTCTACTTCATTATTTTTTCAAACAAGTTTTCAATTTCTTGCTCTTCCACTTCTCCTTCTGGCACCCGTATGATTCAGATGTTGGAATGTTTAAAGTTGCCCCGGAGGTTCCTAAGCCTCCTCATTTTTTTGAATTCTTTTTTCATTCTGTTCCAGTTGGATGTTTATTTCTTCCTTCTGGTCCAAATCATTGATTTGAGTCCCACTTTCCTTCACTTCACTGCTGGTTTCCTGTATATTTTCCTTTATTTCACTTTGTATAGCCTTCATTTCTCCCGTCATTTTGTGACTGAACTCAATCATTTCTGTGATCATCCTGATTACTAGTGTTTTGAACTCTGCATCTGATAGGTTGTCTATCTCCTCGTTACTTAGTTCTTTTTCTGGAGCTTGGATCTGTTCTCTCATTTGGGCCATACTTCTTTGTCTCAGCACACCTGTTACATTGTGAGGGGTGGAGCCTTACGTATTTGTCAGAGTGGGGTAACCCACTTTCCTGTGTTGTGGCACTATATGTGGGGGAAGGGTCAGAGAGGTAACAGTGCTACTTGCTCTCTTACTTGGCTCTTGCACCTCTTTCTGTGATTTCTCTCGCTTCCCACAAGCAAATTGAGCCCTTCTGGTGCTTATTCCTGAGTGGGTGGGTTGTGTACATTCTAGGACCCTGTGGATTTTTCTAATAGACTCTCCTGTGAGGCTGGGAGTTTCTCCCTCAGCTGCACCCCCCCCCCCAAACAGGTTTTTACAGCCAGAGGTTTTAAGGCTTTATTTTCCTGCGCTGGAACTCCAGGTTACACAGTTTGTCTCACTTCCTACTTGTTCCTTCTGCTTATCCACACTCAAATGTGGGAAGTCCTGTCTGCTAGCTGCCACCTGGCCTACCCAGTCTGCCACCTTGCCATGTGTCCTCTCTGCCCCCGGCTTCCTGTCTCCGCCCCTCCTACCAGTCTGGATGAATGTTTCTTCTTTAAGTCCTTGCTTGTCAGATTTCCATGCAATTCAATTTTTTTGGCAGTTCTGTTTGTTTTTTGTTTAAATTGGTTGTTATCCTTCTTTTGGTTGTGTGAGGAAGTGAAGAGAAAGTTTCTATCTACGCCTCCATCTTGGCTGGAATCCTCCCAACACGGGTTTTTTTTTTTTTTTTTTTTTTTTACTGTACATGACCTTTGAGTGACTGCATGAGCCTCTCCCCCCAGAATGTCCCCCACCCACCTACCAAGTCATTTCTGAACATTCTCTTCATTTTGATTTGCCAACATGCCTGCTTCCCTTTGATCTAAGAGCTCCTGGTGGCAGGAGCAGTATCTTACTCATCTTTGTGTTGCAGTGCCTAGCATAGAGCCTCTTGAACTGAACTGAAATGAGTTATAGGGGAGTGAAGTGGTGATGGAAGGAAACCTGACTTGGCGTGGTGAACACACCATGCAGTATACAGATAATGTATTATAGAATTGTACTCCTAAAACCTATATAATTTCATCAACCAATGTCACCCCAATAAATTCAATAAAAAAGAAAAGAGCTAAAGAAGAGGATCTACCAGCAAACCCATAGCCACACCCCTACTGATAGCTCCTATCCCAATGCCATGGCTTTTCTGGGCCTGTGAACACATCGTAGGAACTCTCACTGAGTGGAGCCACAGTGCATCCATGTGGGGCTTATTCCTCAGGAGAGAAGGGGAACAGCCCCTTTGGCCTTCTACATATGCAGTTATGTCGCCAGAAAGTTCTCTTACTGACTGATCTATTTTGTTTTCTGCCGATACATTCTCCAAGATAATTCAAATTTCCTTTCATATGTGAAATTCACATCAAACTTATTTTCTATGATTTGGTGACTTAAGTGGCTAAAATTATGAACCCAAATTAATGCTGGGGTCATCACTACATCATCACCCTTTGAGCAGCCTCTCTCCCCCTATAATACATCTTCCATCTCTAGACAGAGAGAATGGTGCTTTCATCTCTTGTAACTTCCTGTGGGTAGTTGGCCTTATCTTACCCTCAGGAAAGCTGAGTGATGTAGTGCTGCCATCTTTGCTTCCCATCTCCCTTATCTTCCTCCCCTGCTTTCTTTCTGCATCTATCTAGCCTAAATCTTTAGTTTTCCTTTGAATTTCCTATTCTAGGCTCAGCTTATACTTAATACTTCTACCACTATAGTTCTGGAAGCTTCTAGAATAGTCATCCTGGTAATACCTTGCTCTCACTACTCTTTAAATGGCTTGTTGCAAATCCTATTGTCCGTTTTGTCTTCTCAGTGTGCCACTGGGAAGGTTAAACTAAGGGATCAGATGCTGTTGTCCTTGCATGACAAGGATCTGAAGGGTTGAGTGGCTTGTGTAAGGTTAACAACCTAGTAAGGGTCAGAAGTAGGACCCCAGTCTCCTAATCTCAGTTCAGTAGTCCAGGTAGTATCCACTGTAAGGCTTATACTTTGTTACTGTACCCTGGGGAAGTGGTGGCTGACTCTGAACTTCTGTGCATTTATTTGCCTTGCATCACTTACTATTCTGGAATATTCCGGACAACAATCCCAGAAGACTAGGAACTGAGCTAAGCCAAAGTGGGGTGTTTAGGACTGTCTTATTGATTCATGCTGGCACTGACCAAGGCTTGATATTATCTCAAACAATTCTATTACTCCTGAAAAAGAGCCAAACAACACAGAGAAGGAGGTGGGATACATCATTTTGACCACTGGGCCTTAGCCAGGTGCCTTTGGAGTTCCAGGAACCAGAGACAGGCTTGGCATCAGGTCACACTCTAAGGGCTGTCAACTTACAAAATGATGGACTAGAGAGCTGACCTCATTTTTGGGTCAAGAGAAGTGCTGAATGTTGGATAACATTATAATTTAGAGGTTCAGCATGGTGAAATAGCGAGTGATAGCTAACCTCTGTGGAAAAAGAATGTACCCTCCCATCCCCTGAGGATGCATTTGGTTATTCACCTGTGAGTATATGAAGGGGTGTGTGTGTGTTATGGAGGATGGGAGAGCTAAAGCAGGTTCAGCTAGGGCAACGCTTTCCCTCTTGACCCCACATCCAATTAAAATCAACTTCTATACCCCAATCACATATCCTGTAGCATCATCATCCCTTCAGTTTAAGAGCATGCACTTTCTGGGAGGCCCTGAGCAAATCCCCTGCCAAAACTATAGTTCAACCTCCCATCCTTGATTGCTTTGAAGAAGAAAATATGTTTGTAATAAATCTAATTTTTCCAATTTCCCCCAACAAAACCTTCAAAAAAACCATGTATTTATGTGTGAAACTGGAAAAGACATTTAACCTCAAGTGAAAGCTTGAGCATCTTAAGACAAACACAGTGAGAAGAATAACTCATGTTTGCATAGAATGTTGGCCTTTGCAAAGGTCATTGTACTCCTCTCCAACCTTTGCTTTCAGGAGCTCACTGTGGGTGGAATAATTCAGGGTCAGCATCAAGGATAAGAGAACTTGTCTAAGGAGAGAGAGTCAAAGAGTCAAGTATTCTGGATTCTCTACTTATTCAACAGAATTACTTATGTAAACATCAATGGGAAATGTCTTGGACCAAAATAAGGCCCAAGAATACATTGGATTTATAATTTCTGATGCTTTATTATCTAAAGTCCAAAGAGAAGATACAAAAGCTGTTTTATTTACCGAGCAAGCGCACGAAGTCTAAGGAAAGTTTTGGTCCTTTTTGCTAAGCTGTCAGATGTTCGAGGCAGTTGGCCAGATGGTAGTGTTTTATGTCCCAGTTTAACATTTTCGAGGCTGTTGAATAATGTAGATCCTTCTCATTGGAGTGACCTTCTCCAGAGCAGGTCTGGGTTTTTGATGTGCCATGTGCACTATTGCTGGAAATTTATGGCTGAGCTAAATGTGAGAAGGAAAGAAAAAAGAAGCATATTGGATCTTTTTGGCTATGAACTATTAAAGTAGTAGAAAGCAATACAGTTCATCAGGAAAACTTCCCCGATAATATCTCTTTTTCCCATACTGCTTCCAGCTCTGAGCCCATGGTGTGCTTACTTGGGTTTTCCCTCATTCGTTTATCTCTAATTCATAAAATTATAAAATGTACTATATTAAGTATACATAATGCATATGAGCGTTTGTATCTGTCTCTTGAAGTGACATTTTTAAAGGTAGAGGTGCTTCACTGTTTCTGCGTCAGTCTTCTAATGTTGGCGATTATTTTGGCACAGTCAGCATGCACATATGGATCACTATATTTTACAAAGGCTTTGGAAAAATTTGGGAAAGTCCTGAGGGGGAAGAGCACCTCAATTGTCAAAAGATTAGAAATAAAGAACCTATGAAAGAAGTTAGGAAGAGTTAGGGTTCTTTATCAGGTTGAAACATGTGAAATTGCTATTTTAATAGATAAAAATGGTGCAGTATTAGTCATTTTATATGGTTCAATCTGAACAGTCTGGTGAAGAGAAGTCTGAGGAATGATAGCTTCAGGTACAAAATTTCTCATTACTTGTCTCCACAGAAGACACACATGAGGAAACAGGCTTCAATAGATTGAAACAAACACAGACTGAGACTGTTTGACAATAAGAGAACCTTCACAAGGAACCGAAAGACCTTATGGAATTTACATTAAGGGTGGCTTAAAATCAAAAGGGATGTCCAATGCTCCAAGGACCTCAGATATAATTTTCTTAGGAGGAGAATTTGGACCCAGTGACCTTTTGGGTCCATTATAGTTCTTGGTTTTCAAGTCCATCAATATAAACATGAAGGTACCTAAGGATACCTTCCTTAGCAAGCAAGGAAGGGATGCCTCAGCTCACTAGGAATTTAACTTAATCACTATTGCACGTAGATGCCCTTGCCTTGACACTCAAATTAAATAAAAGCGGAGATAAACTGTTCATGACCCTAAGCATCACACTGTTTATGGTTTGTTTGGGCTCTTCTTAGCCAGGGAAAACACATGTGCCTTATATCTCTTCTCAAACGCGCCTGAGCTCTAGACACACAGCATCCCCTTTCCTGTGAAACTGAGCACTAGCAAGTCTTTTCTTCTTGGTCTTAAAAAATTAAACACACTGGAAGAATATAAACTGAAGTGTTAACAATGGTTATCTCCAAGGGACATAATTATGGGCAATTCCTAGTCTTATTCTTTATTTTGCCTATCAGTATTTTTCTAAGATTTTTTTACATTAAACAGACACAAGTTATATAATAATTAAACCCAAGGATGGTCTATGCTGGTATTCTAGCAGAAAGGAAGACAAATATTTAAGGAAAAAAGACCTGAAGAGTCTTTTTTCTGTTTTGTCAGATCAGTTATCATCAGGCCACAGCACATCCATTTTATAGTGCGGTGAGGGCACGGGGTTTTGTTTTGTTTTTCTTTTAACATTAGAACCAAAAGGAAACTTAAGAGGTCACTGACTTCAGTAGTTTTCTTCCAGACTGGGTGTCTTTAGCATCCACTAAAACAGATGGATTATTTCAAGTTAGCTCTAAATCACATTCAAGAGATTACAGGTAGGAAGAACAACCAGTCAAGTTACTTAAGTGTAAACTAAGGTAAAGTGGTTGGGGTGGGGGAAAAAGGAAATGAACAAGCAATTATGATATAACAGAAATCTGGGCAATTAGCCAAGGTGAGATGGAGCAGGGCAACAAGTTGAGACTGAAGAGAAAGCCACATTGTTGATGACTGTTGTCATGGGGGCGTGAGAGTGACAACGGGGTGGCGGTGGGAAAGCAAAGGGGCCAGGAGAACCATGTGTGGGAACACACTGATTGCTTAATGCAGTGCAAATCCACCTCCAGGGTTATCAATACAATTTAGGGACTACGTTTTTTGATCATTTAAAAATTGTGGTAAAATACTCTTAACATAAAATTTACCACTTCAACCATTTTTAACTGTGCAGCTTAGTAGCATTAAATACATGTACATGGTTGTGCAACCGTCACTACCATCTACCTCCAGAAATTTTTATTAGGCCAGACTGAAACTCTGTCCCCGTTGAACAATAAATTCTCATTCCTTCCTGCTCCAGCCTCTAGCAACCGCCATTTTCCAGAGCGACTGCACCATTTTGCATTCCCACCACTAAAGCACCAGGGTTAGGGCTACACTTTAACCGAGGTCTAACTGAGGTTCTGAAAGCTCTGCTTACTGCTTCTCAGAAGGGGAGCGCCGCAGATCAGAACTAACAGGGGGCGACCTCTGGGGCCCACTGGCCATCTGTAACTGGTTTGGGAAAGTTTAGGGGCAAAAAATCAATGGGATTGAGAAGGAAGTGGAAATTAATTCTAGCAAAGATAGTAGCCTTAAGGAAGCTGCCCATAATCATTAAATTACAAATGTACACGGTGGGGGGTGGGTAGTAATAGGTTTTCTAGCACCTCTTGTACAGGGTGGGGCAAAAGTAGGCTTACAGTTGTGAGCACGTGAAACACAGTTTATTCTTATATTATTATTTATTAATCATTGTATTATTTTCCATACAAACTGTAAACCATTTTTGCCACACCCTAGTATATACAATAAGAGAGTCAAGTTCTCTTTCTCAGATACCCACCCCCTTATCAGGAACATCCTAATGCAGAAGGACTTGGGGGTGGGGTATAGGTACAGAGTTTATAAGGAGTCTTCCACTAGAATTGAAACTGTAAATAAAATAGTCAATCCCTAAATGTCCTAATTTTGTGGTGTTGATTTTATATCAGTGGAGATAGGAAGACTTTATTTTCAAGTCTGAATTAGAAATAAGTAGCAATGGCTTTGCAGAGTATAACCTGCAACCAGCTGTGCCTTTAGTCTGGCGTCTTGGATTTTTCATCATTCATCTTTGTAAAATGATAGGGTTTGTAGGATGAAAGGTGTTTCTTGTCTGGTTCATTAGGGTAAGAGAATCTAGGGTAACTCCACAAGAGAAAGAATTCAAGGCCAGTGTATGTGTAAGGATTCTGTCCTGCTGTGGCTCCATCACATAAGGGCCAACATATTGAACTTGAAAAGCAGATCAATAGAAACTTCCACATTGAAAGTTTACCTTCATCTTGGGTAGCTGTGACCTCAGAACCTATATTTTTGGTTTCAGAGAAAAATCAAAAGAAGAATGTTAAAAGTCTTTATGATCAGAGCTGTGAAAGGAATTCTAGATGCCGGAAAATCAGCAACGGGTTTTGTTTTAGAGCCCGAAGTTAGGCAGTATTGTAGATGGGCAGCTCTTCCATTCATCTTTCCAGGGTGTTAACTTCCAACTTGAATACTGGCACTTAGACTTCCACACCCCGCTCAGCAAAGTGCTTAAAACAAAACATTCAGCTTGAGTCAATGAAATTCAAGGCTACTCCTACCCTGATGTTAATCTCCAGAATAAGAGAAACCTTTTAGATTTGCAGATGCCTTTGATAGTTTCCACTCCCCCTGGATCCCATTTCACATCATCTCACCTTGGCACTGGTGACCCATCTGGCAACTTGAAAAGCAGCCCCAACTTTAATTAGGCTTCAACATTCCTCCCCTCTCCACACCATAACCCAACCCTGTTACTATTGTTTTAACTGGATACTTTCATGTTTGGAGAACTTTCACAACTAATGCCAAATTTAATTGCCATAACCATCCAGAGGATTAATATTCTTGGCAGTATCAGTCTTTCTCAATCCCACCTTAAAAAAATTAAGTACATGAGCAATCATAAATCTCAAAGGATCTATATGACTTCTAACAGGTTAAACAATCTCTAAGGAGTAGGTGGAATTTGGTCTGAGACCAGGTCTCTCAGATATTTAGCCTAGAGAGTTTTCAAGGTCACATAACTCCTTTTCTTCCAAGAATGCCATGTCACGTCTGGCATTAGGCAACATGGATTCTCTTATTATTTCGGCAGGGAGAAATGGGAAGGGCTGGCTGGAGAGGTGGGAAGGGAAGGGGAAACGGAGTAGGGACAGAGATCGTGTGCAGGGAGGAGTGGGGACAATAGTGGGAGGAGAAATTTTAAGCTGCTTCCTACTTAGATTTATATAGTTCCAACATTTTGGGATTGTTTTCCAATCTCCCAAATCTTAAACTCTAGGTTGGTTTTAACGTAGGGTATCTTGTGATAAATAGCATATGGATAGAAATTTCCTGCCATGATTGAATGGTTATTGATATCCTATGAATCAGGCTGCCCTTTCACAGTCTTAGACTCTAAGTTCTTAAATTGGTATGAGAATTAACATAGGTTCTTGGAACTAGACAGAATTCTAGCTGAGGGAATGAATGAATGTTAATAATTTGATCCTCACTACTGTGCTTCTTCTGGCCGATTGCTATTGTTAGGTCTTCGGACAATATATATTTTGCAGACAAAATCATTGTAATACAGATGAAAATTTATCAGCAGATATCAATATCTCTATCTCTTTATCTTTTATGTGTCTTACTTTTTTGGTATGAGGTATAGAGTTTATATGTATTTATTTTTAAAAATTAAGGTATAATTTATCTACAGTAAAATATCCCCTTTTCAGGGCACAGTTCCATGGGTTTTTGCAAGTGCATACAATCTGTGACCACCACCACACTCAAAATACAGAACCGTTTCACCACAGCCCCACCCCAAACATATTCCCTCTTGTCTCTTTGCGGTCAATCCCTCCTCTCACCCCCAGCTCCTGACAACCACTCATTTCAGCAAATCTATTTTTTAAATATATTTTATTAATTATGTTATTACAGTTGTCCCACTCCACCCCCCCCATATTCCCCTCTCCCTGCATCCTCACTCCCACCAACATTACCCCACTCTCTTAGTTCATGTCCATTGGTTGTACATACAAGTTATTTGGCTTCTACATTTCCTATTTAAACCTCCCCCTATTTTGTGCCCACCAATTATGCTTCTTATTCCCTGTACCTTATCTCCCATTCTCCCTCTTCCCTCTCCCCATTGATAATCCTCAATGTGATCTCCATTTCTGTGATTCTGTTCCTGTTCTAGTTGTTTACTTAGTTTTTGTTTTTTAGGTTTAGTTATTGATAGTTGTCAGTTTGTTGTCATTTTCCTGTTCATAGTTTTTATCTTCTTCTTTTTCTTAGATAAGTCCCTTTAACATTTCATACAATGAGGGCTTGGTGATGATGAACTCCTTTAACTTGACCTTATCTGGGAAGCACTTTATCGGCCCTTCCATTCTAAATGAAAGCTTTGCTGGATAGAGTAATCTTGGATGTAGGTCCTTGCCTTTCATCACTTAAATACTTCTTTCCAGCCTCTTCTTGCCTGTAAGGTTTCTTTTGAGAAATCAGCTGATAGTCTTATGGGAACTCCTTTTATGGTAACTGTGTCCTTTACTCTTGCTGCTTTTAAGATTCTCTCCTTATCTTTAATCTCGGGTAATGTAATTATGATGTGTTTTGGTATGTGCTTCCTTGGGTTCAACTTGCTTGGGACTCTCTGAGCTTCCTGGAATTCTATTTCCTTTTCCAGATTGGGGAAGTTCTCCATTATGTTTTCAAATAAGTTTTCAATTTCTTGCTCTTCCTCTTGTCCTTCTGGCACCCCAATGGTTCGGATGTTGGAACATTTAAAGTTGTTCTGGAGGTTCCTAAGCCTCTTCATTTTTTTCAATTCTTGTTTCTTCATTCTGTTCTGGTTGAATGGTTATTTCTTCCTTCTGCTCTAAACCGTTGATTTGGGTCTTAGTTTCCTTCCCTTCACTGTTGGCTACTTGTATGTTTTCCTTTATTTCACCTTTCAAAGTCTTCACTTTTTCCTGTATTTTGCAACCATTTCTGTGAGCATCCTGATTACCAGTGTTTTGAACTCAGCATTTGATAGGGTGGCTATATCTTCATCACTTAGTTCTGTTTTTGGAGCTTTGATCTGTTCTTTCATTTGGGCCACATTTTTTTTTTTGTTTGTCTCAGCACACCTGCTATGTTGTAAAGGGCAGAGCCTTAGGCATTCACCAGGGTGAGGCAACCCATGTTGCTGCGTTGTGGCACCGTATGTGAGGGAGGGGTCAGAGAGGGAACAATGCGGCTTGCTTGGCTCTCACTCTGTTTTCAGTCACTTCCCCCACTTACCACAAGAAAATTGGGGCATTCTGGTGCTGATTCCCAGGTGAGTGGGCTTGTGTGTATTCTCGTCCCCTGTAGGTCTCTCTAAGGAACTCTCCTGTGAGGCTGGGAGATCCTCCTGCTGCCTCAACGCCCACAGATTTTTATAGCCAGAGGTTTTGAGGCTTTCTTTTCCCATTCTGGAACCCTGGGTTGCGTGGTATGTCTTGCTCCCCAGTTGTTCCTCCTGGTTTATCTGCACACGAATAATGGACTGCCTGGTCCACCAGTTGCTGCCTTGCCTGTATGGTCCTCCAGCTCCACCTTGCAGCGCATCCTCTCTGCCCTGCCTGCCTATCTCCATCCCTCCTACTAGTCTGGATGAATGTTTCTTCTTTAACTCCTTTGTTGTTGGACTTCCATACAGTTCAGTCTTCTGGCAGTTCTGGTTGTTTTTGTTTTTAAATTTGTTGTTGTCCTTCTTTCGGTTGTGCAAGGAGGCAAAGTGTATCTACCTATACCTCCATCTTGGCCAGAAGTCCCAGCATATCTATTTTTTTTAAAAGGAATTAATCTTTTCACCCCAGGGTGACCTTTATTATGAAATCCTACTACACGTCAGATTGAATTATGAATTCAGGGAGGATTTTTTTCTAGCTATAAGGAAATATGTGGATCCCACTGACTTCCATATTCAAGGTAGTCACTATGGTAATCTTGGGACTTAATTTTCCTGGCCTTTTATCCTTTGTCCAGGATTCCAAATAATGCCCTATGGGATATCTGCCTGGGAACAGGACTAACACTTAGTGAGGGCTAACTGTCTGGCTCTGTGCTAAGTACTTTGCACGTGTTATATAACTTATTTTATTCTCACAATATTACTTTGACATGGATACTATTAATGATCTTCCCATTTACAGATGAGGAAACAGAGGCACAGAAAAGTGAAAAAACCTGCCCAAGGATGGACAGCTAGTGAACGACAGAGCCGGCGGCAGACCCAGTCTTCTGACATCTCATGCCAGAACCGGTTCAGCCAGTTATCTGTGTAGGCTTAGCCACATTGTCACTTTAGTAAACACTGAGCTAAGTGTTCAAGTTTTTCTTTTTAAATGTATAGTTGCTTTTAAAAGCATTTCTAACAGCATACCATCTCAATGTTGTCTTACTTTTCCAAATATAACTTATTGTTGTTATTTAAGTCTTCTTTTTATCTTTGAAATAAAGAATTGATATTTTTAGCTGAAAGTGAAAGAAGCCCTCTATGCCACAGACATATGCACAGAGTTGTATAAAAAACGATATAAACCCTTGCATCATACCTAATGTATAGCATAATAAACCTTTATCGACCTCTCTCTTTAAACAGTTTATTTTGGGTGAACATATATTCTAGAGAAATGTGCCATCCAGTTTTCTTACAACCGTGGCATTCTCTTTCCCCTGAGGAGGAGGCATTTAGTGGTCAGGAGCAAGAGATCATGAGATGCAGAAGTGGGCATCCTCTACCCCTGCCCTTCTTGTAAAGCCAGCAAGGCAAAGAGGCACTTACAAGCTCACCTCAACTGTACTTGATGGGAGAACAAAGCCTCCCACATGAGAAGCCCCTGTAGCTAGAGTCTACAGTCAAGATCTTGTCTTATACTATCTTCTTTGTAACAGTCATGGACTTCAGGCATATCTTTTTATTTCACTGCCATGAACCAATGCTACTAACCAGAACAGATAGTGCGAACAGGTGACTCGATGCCAGGCACTGTTCTTGGAGTGTACTGTGTGTGAACTCATTTATTCCACACAACAAAGCTGTGAGTATATTCTCTTTCTTATCTCCATTTTACAAACAAGAAATCTGAGGCATAGGATAAGTGACTTGCTCAAGGTCATACAGACAGGAAGTGGAAGAGTCAGTGCCTGATGGGGACTCAGAGGTCTAACCACACAATTCTGCTCTAATTTTTTTTCAGATCCTTGATTTTGGCAGTAACAGCAAGCCTTTATTCTATAAAGGATGCCAAGTTCCATCCCTTCAATAAATGTGTGCACAGCTGAAAGAGTAGTTCTTCACTGCCTTAAATGTAACCTATCTGCCCCCTAGAATAAAGGAAGGACCTTCGGCTCACCTATGTAGTTTAAAAACAAACTCTTGAATACAAAAGCAAACCACTGTCTTTCTGGTAAGAGTTTTCTTACTTCCTTGAGCTACTTAGAAGAAATTCAAGATACAGACATAAAAATAGCCACGGTCAACCACCTTTATAAACAGACTTTACTGGATAAAGCCAGCCAGTGCCCAGCCTCCCTCCAGCCCTAAACTGTGCAGACCTCCACCGCCCACACTCACCTCAAATCAAGTATTTCCTTACAGGAATGCAGTGGTGGGGAGGAAGCTCAAAAACTGATGAATTCCCATCAGGCTGTCTTTTTGTAAAAGCATGCCAATGTTTCCGAGAAATATTTGGGATGGCAAAGTAAAGCTCTGCCAATTTGGTGTCACGATTCTTGCTTTATTTTCTATCTTATTTCTGAGATGATTTATTAAATGGACACTCGAGTTTGGGAGAAACAGGTTTTCTCCTCAAGACCCCTTTGTGTTTCTCAGACTGAGAGCAGATTCTTTCATGAGGACATCGAACATTGAGCTGGAAAACACCTCAGTGGCCATCGGCTCGTTCACCCATGCAGCCTTATCACTGGATAAATGCTGTCTGGAGTGTCACATGGTGTGTCTCACCCATTGCTCACCTTCTCCAGTGTGTCATTCATAGCATCCACCATCTGTATCTTGGCAACATTTACAATGGCACTGCAAAGATGAAAAGAAACTTCACAGAAGACCTGAAAACTTCCCCACTGAAGAGGTTAAATGATTTATATAGAGGGCGGTCTACTTGGCTTTTAAGATTTCACTCTGCGTGGCTTCATGTAAAAGATGAAAAATCCTGCCTCTGTGTGCCCATATGCTACCACAAGTTTGTAGGCCACTGCTTTTAAACTTTCCATTGAAGTAGAGTATATATGCAGACAAGTGCACATATTATCAGTGTGTAGCTTGGTGAAGATTCACCAACTTAAAACACTAGTCTAACCAGCTGCCCCTAAGGATAACCACTACCCTGACTTATAGATTAGTTTTGATGGATTTGGACTTCATAACATGAATCATATGGCATGTACTTTATTGTTTCTGGCTTCCTTTCTGAGGCCAAGTTATTTTGTAAAAGAGTTTCGATCAGGGCTGAGCCAGCAGTAGTTTCTTGAAGAAAACTCTGCACTTGGCATATTTTCTTTTTCTGGATGGTTTGTGTCGGACGGTACAAGTTATTAGGAAACAGACATAGATTGATAATGCCGAGAAACTTGTTTTCCAGGTACATTTTTCAAAAGATATTCTCCAAGAAAATGGAAGGGGAGATGTTTGTCTATGAAGATGAGGCACTTGCATCCCATGCGCACACTCACAAAGCAGATGCCAGTGGCAGAGGTGAATTTATGGGGGAGCTCACAAAGCTCCAGCGCCTGTTGCACGGGCTTCTTCCACGGCCCTAGGAGGAGCCCTAGCCATTTCGTACTGGTGACTTTTACTGTTTTTCTTTAAAATGGCACTCACATTATATAAACTTTGGGTCCCACCTACTTACATCTATTCCTGGTAAACAGGAAGCAAGAGAGAGGAAGAGCTATTTCTTGTTGTTCAAGTTCTGTAGTAGTCCAATACCCATCTTTTAACAACTACTGGAAAAAAATTGAGGTTTTTTTTTAAAAGAGGGTTCCTCTTTATTACTCTCTAGGCAACTCCCCTTCTGGCATTGTTCAGCTGATGTTGGAATGAATAGTAAGCCCTCATTTTCTGAGGTGCAGAGAAATAGGACTTGTCCACCAGCTGTCAACTAGAAAGTCATTTCCAAGCTATGACTCTAGGTCCTGAGCCCCTGGCCCAGGTATCTGAAATGTCGCAACAAACAGGGCTTATGCTTAAGGCAGGTTTTAGTAACAGAATAAACTTTCAAAATAACCAGCTTGAAATTCAACAACAGTCTGTTGTCATTGACAGAGTGCTTTGTGCTTCTAGCAGCTGTCCTTGATGCCAGGTCACAAGGGAGGACTATGTGACCCACTCTTGAGGACTCACAGCCTCGCTGCCCTTATGTGATGGTTATTCCGTGGTATCAGGAGAAACAAAAACTTACAGCGAAAGGAGCCTATGAGTATTTTATTTTAACACAGAAAAGATCCTCAAACAATTTCCTTCAAAAAATCAGAAAGAAAACTTTAAAAGTGACCCAAAAATATTTTATATGAAATAGCCAAAGAAAGTCCATAGTACATTTCACTCTGAATTCTCCTGCTGAGACTGTTGCCATTTGAACTCTTATGGAGGTACCTTGGGCATCCTCTAACCGACTCCTTTTCACATACTCATCAACCCGTCTCAGGAAACCATCTGAAAAAGTCTCTGAAGTGCCCCTCACTACCCTACTTGGAGGAGCCAGTTCTGCATGTTTATTTCTTTTTAGAAGGCGCTAATTTTCCTTAACTAAGGCATAGAGTGATCGGGCCCTTTTGCATGTCTGATCCAGCCAGCTTTCTGCTTGATTCTGGGAATAGTGTTGTGTGTCAAGGTTATGGTGGAAAGAATAGGGAGAAACCAGCCTCAGTATCTATAAGCCTTCCGGCTTTGTCAAATATAGTAGCCATTAGGAGTTTCTAAATAATTGAGTGATGAATTTGAAACAACAACAAAAACAGCATTTATTTTTAATTCAGGAGATTTGCTTTAGCAGAAAGCACACTATGAAAATAGGGCAGCCTAGGGACAATATTTTAAAGGCTAATGTGAAAATAGGATAAAGGGACATTTGTCAGGTTTGAATGCCGTTAGGATTGTGCCATTTAAGTACAAGACAGCTGGGCTGGATTCAGAGAGAGGGGGAATGGGTGGGGTTAGTGATGGAGGCCCAGAAAGAGTCCTCCAGAAGGTAGCTGCCTTCCGCCTGAGTGTGCCTTTCACCTCCATTCTGCATCACCACTGATATTGACCCCCACCCCACCCCACCCCAATGGCTGCCTCTAACCCTGCTTAGCAAAAGCCTAGGAGCCCTTGGTTTGTCCTGAAATACAGGGAGGCCTCTGACTTCTGGAATAAGAGTCACTCAAAACTCCTCAAGGTAAAGTGGTGGGGGGCGGGGGAGGAGAAATTAAGCAGGCCTGTACCTTGTTTTCTCTAATCCTGTTTTTTTGGTGTGTTTCTCCAAGATGCCAATTTCTTGTTTTTTGGAAATCCGCATTCCTCCAGCTTTCACTGTAAACAAATAAGCATCAACATTGGAGTCCTGGTTAGAACAGTAAGGAAGGCATGCTTTGGTATTCAAAGTATGCATTTAGACTTGAAAAGAATTTTAGAACTTATTTTTTAAAGATCTAAACTTTTATCGAAAACAATACAATATAAAAAGTTACCCTGAAACCACAGTAATATAGAAGAAAGTATGTTTCATGCAAACAAGGTGGGGAGGGGAAGGAGCGCTGAGGTCTGCTTGTTTGTGTTCAGAGAGGGGGAACTGAGGTTCAAAAGGCAGCAGGTTACATCTTCAATTTGGGGAGATGAATAACAACATACTCCCTTAGGCTTTTCACAGAAAAACATTGTTTCTTGTTATCAAACCAATTACATTCTTCATGATAGCGACTGACAATTACAGCGTGACCCTCCTGTTTTCCCACAAGATTAAAGTTTGTGCAAGGGTTGCATTTTTTTTTTCAGCCAAAGCTTTCAAAAAGCCACATTCTGAGAATGAGCCAAAAGTCAGGGCAGTGGTGATAACAGGCATTTAATTCAACAGAGATTCTTCTGATCCCACTGGATACCCACCTTCCATTTCAGACCTGAACCTCGGATGCTGGCCAAGCTCGGATATTGTAATGAGTAATTAAACTGCATTAATAATCCTGCCATTCAGAAGATCAATTAGTGTTAATTAGGCTACAGATGACCTAACAGCAATTCAAGTGTTTAACAATGTCAGATGAAATCAACTTTTAAAAAGGAACAACCCATTTCAAATTGCAAGTCAAAGCAAATACGTTTTTCTGTTCCCAGCAAATTTGCACATCTAAAATCTGACAAACCCAAATGAGAAAATGCTAAATGGACATTGATTTGTTTGAACATGTTAATTCCTTTTATGGGAGTGTCAAATGGACAGTTTTCTAAAACCAACTTCAATAAGGTAAAAAATTTTAAAAAATTAAGCTTCACTATGCCCAGTAAATTGACTTAGTCATTGTTCTTTTAAAATTATTATTTAATTTATTGGTTTGATTTTTTTTAAGACAGAGGGGAAGGGAAGGAGAAAGAGAGAGAGAGAAACATTAATTGGTTGCCTCTTGTGTGCACCCCAACCAGGAATCAAACCTGCAACCCAGGCATGTGCCCTGACCAGGAATCAAACCTGTGACCTCTCACTTTGTGAGATGACACCCAACCGACTGACCTGCCCACATCAGGGCTTTATTGGTTTGATTTTAATACATGCATAACACACACAATTGAAAAAGCATGAAAAGGTCTGCAGTCCTTCCCACCACTGCTTTCCAGCCCACTGGTTCATCTCCCTAGATATTGTTCATGTTCAAGTTTCCTATACATTCATACACAGATATTCTGTATGTCTACCTATATTATTTTTTAAATATTATTTTTTCAAAAGATTTTATTTATTTTTAGAGAGAGGCGGGGACCAAACCTGCAACCCAGGCCATGTGCCCTGACTGGGAATCAAACCAGAGGGATGCTTGTGGGATGACACCCAACCAACTGAGCCACACTGGTAAGGGCTCTTCTAGAACTTCTATGGTTTCACTTTGCATAATCAATCTTTGGTCATGTATATACATAAAACCCATATACATGGATTATATGTAATCCATATACATATATATGATCAAAGATTGATTATGCAAAATGATATATATAAATCCCTTTTATATATATATATATATATGTTGTATTTTGTGTAAGTCATTCGAAGGCATTATAGATTTTTTTAGATAATCCTAATAAATTAAACAATCCATCTTGTATATGTTAATTTGAAATGACATTTTATACACAGTAAATTCCCACATGTATGTACATGTGTGTACATATGCATTTACATGTGTATATTCATATGCAGACACATATATACTTGTGGCTATTTCTGGACTTCTGTTCCATTAATCTCTCTATCCATTTATATGCCATTACAACTCTATAAAAATTATTGTAGTATTATATTTTAATATCTGACAATTAGTCCTCTTTTGTTACATTTTCCTTGCAGAATTTTACTACCTATTCTTATTCACTTTTCCATATGAACTTTAGAATCAGCTTGTTAATTTCCCATAAAAATCTTATTGGTAATATTTTTTTTAAATCTTGCTTTGAATTTTTAATTTTTTTTTTAAAAGGAAAACTCTGCTGATTAGGTTCCACTTAAAGGTGAGGGGGAAATGCAGACAACTGTACTTGAACAACAAGATAAAATAAAATAAAAACAAAAGGAAAACTGTGTATCTTTATATTCCTGGTAGCTCTCTGTTCAAGAACATTGTATGCTTTTCCATTTTTTATATCTTCTTTTAGGTCCCTCAGTAACTTGTTCACATGAGTCTCACACATTTATTATTAGATTTATTCCCTAAGCATTTTATTGTTGTTGTTGCCGTTGCTATTATAAATAAGGCCTAGTCTTCCATTATAATGCTAACAGATTGTTCTTCTATTACTAATATTTATATCCAAATCTTATCAAATTCTCTTATTTTAAAAAAGATTCTATCTATTTATTTTTCGAGAGAGGAAGGGAGGAAGAGAGGAAGAGAAACATCAGTGTGTGGTGGCCTCTCAGGTACCACCCCAACTGGGGACCTGGTCTACAACCTAGGCATGTGCCCTGACTGGGAATTGAACTGGCGACCATTTAGTTCTCAGACCAGCACTCAATCCATTGAGCCACAGCAGCTAGGGCATTTCTCTTATTGTTTATAATAGTTTTAAATTGATTCTTAGGTTTTCCAGGTTTAAAAAAATGACTAACATGCAAAGAATATTATTTCCTCCAAAATAATGTTTAATAGTGATGATAGTGGACATCATCATCCTAATTTTTAAAGAATTGTTTTCCTATTAAGCATACTGTGTACTTAGGAGGCTATATACTTAAGTATGTATATTTTCATAAATACAGCATTTCATCATGTTAAGGAAATATCCTTCTAGTAGTTTTACTGTACTTGAAAGTTACAAATACATATTGAATTTTATCGAGTGCCTTTTAGCATATACAGGTACACATGATTTTTCTACTTATTGTGGTTAATTATGTTCATCAGTGTCTTACTATGAAACCATTCTTGTATTCATGGAATAAACTCCACTTGGTCATTTTGAATCACTACCAGCTTGGTTTTTTATTGATTATGAAAGCCTCTCACTAGAATTTTGTAATGTTAGATGTAGGCTACGGAAAAAATGTTATTCTTAGACATGGTTTCCTTTAACTGTATGCACACACATACACATATATACACATATGTATATTTATGAAAAAAGGCATACAAAGTAATCAGCAGCAAAACTGAAATTATGTGGAAACATGTTCTGAACAGCCATGGAATACAAAGGTGAAATAAACCAATGAATGGCTTTTTGGGGAGACGGGTTGAGGAGTGTGTGCCCCCGTGTGAGGGGTGGTAGTGTTCACGGCACCATTGTCTCGTCTCTCAGGAGGAATCAGACAGGAGCCCGTGTCTTCAGTGCCCCTCCCAATGGTATTTTTCATTGTCCGTATGACAAGTGCTTTTAAAATAGGGTGTATTGTGATTATTTTCTTTTTAGTGCTCCTTTTGTTTTTCCCAATGCTATTGTTTCTATACATTTTCTTCCATCTGGACTGATTTTATCACCAACAATCAAAGCCAATTGTTATCATTTAATAAGCAAGCTAAAAACGAGAAGATCTCTGGAATGCTGGATTTGTGCATGCATTTACAAGGACATTGACAAACCAGAGAGTGTCTGGAGGAGAGTGACCAGTGCAAGGAAGGGAGCCATGTCACACAAGGACCTAAGGAATCAGAAAAGGTCACGTCTGAAAAAAAGAAGACTTGAGTGAGCTTAGGGTGCCAACTTCAAAGATCTGAGAGGCTGCAGTGTGGGAGGAGGACAGGTTTCTTGGTGAGAAAATGTTATATAGGGTCAAAGGGCTCTATCCCTCCTGGGATCTAATCTTGAGCAAGAAGACACTTACACCTCTCTGAGGCTCATTTTCTGCATCCTTCACCCGGCTGATCAGGTTGTCCTAGAGAATAGAGGTGATATGAGCACCTGCTACATGGTCAGTACTCAGCAATTTGTAGTTATTATTTCCACGTATTTTATGTTTTTCCAGATAGAGAATGAAGACCAAAGAATGGAAATTCCAGAAAGGCAGAGTCTGGCGATGTATAACAGTGTGTGTTATTCAAAGTGGAGTAGATGGCTTAGTCCATCAGTGTGTCCTTTGCCCCTCAGTGTGATAAGGAAGTCTGCCTGCCATGAATATCTTAGGGGGATTTGGGTGAATTTGGCAGAAGATTACTAGATGATCTTTATTATGAAGTCCTTACTATGATTCTAATTCTTCCCATCTACTGGCAAAAGAAAACCTATCATTTCACTCTCTTTCAAAAGACTACAAGGCACTTAACAGAGAGACAAATGCCAAAAGAAAATTTTAAAAATGCAAACATAGGAGTCCTTCATTCTTAAAATCAATAAAATAGTGACATTTGAGGGGAAAATTAAAAAACCCTCCCAGGAGATTCCTACTTCTACCCAGGAGTGTTTGAATCCTCTCTGGTATAGGGCTGTGAGCTTTAAATGGGTGATTTAGGAAGCATAAGTGAACCACACCTTAGATCTCCAAAGCACAGTTCCTCTACCAAACTTGTTCTGGTAGGCACTCCCATTTCTCAGCCAGGTACAGTAGAAGAAAGCAGGAGATAACATTCCTTTACTATAATGGACACCCTGGATATACATAAGTTAAGGCCCTCACTACATTGAGGTGACTGAACCAGATGGACCCAGTTTGTGGAAGGGTCATCTTCAAAGTTCTGCTGGGAACACTGCGTACACAGGTAGCATGGGATCTGGATAAACCCTGGTGAGTAAGTACCTACAGACAGGTCGGACTCATGGGGCCTCTTCAAACCTCACTGTAACCAAATTAATTCATTTAAATTTGTGACATTCACATAATTTCCTGTTAGGGACTATATTGTCTTTTGAACTTGTGTACAGTAGAAGGATGAAATGGAACTGGGCAAAGTGAAATATGAACCGATTTAACACTTTAACAGGCTTTTGAATACAAATACATAAGGTAAAACTTTAGGTCCTTTCAACAAACAAAATAAACTACAGATAAAATGTAAAAGAGAGAGATACTCTTTTGGATAGTTTCATTAGAAAACTGAAATTTATGTGGGGAAAATGAAACTCTGTTTTCCTATCTCTGAGTAAGAGTTATACTCTTGTGGCTTCTTTTGTAGTTTATAACTTTAAAAACAGACCTTTGAATTTAGAATGCTATACAATAATTTTCCAGTTAAGATTTCCAGAAATTTTGCAGTTTTTCATAGAAGGTAGTCAAGATAAAGAAAAGCCTGCCAGAAAAATTAAGTTTTTTTCCTTTACTAATCGGTGGAGAATGTGTGCAAAAACACCCTGAACCCAAAGGTTTGTGTAACTCTGCCTTATGATTTTGAGTTTTTATGTAAAGATTTTAATTAAAAGGTTAGATGTTTATAAAAATGCTTCCTTTGCATTTACATTTGATTTTTCAGAAAATTTTAAGCTGCTAATCAAGACCTAAAAGACTCTCATCAGAAGAAGGCTGGGCAGCAAGAAGAGCGGGCTCGGAAGCACTGTGTCACGTGGTCCACTTTATTTTCAAGTCTCAGCCCCATTGCCCTCTAGCTCTGTAGCTTTGGACAAGTTCCTCAACTTTGCTGTCAGTGTAGTCCTCTGTGACACAAGCATGATGGGACATGTTCGGCCTGCAGGGGTGTTGCCGTGTAGGTTCTGTGCAGTGCCAGGAGCACAGTTAGTGCTGAGCGAATGCAGTTGTTGGAGTCATCAACCCCCTGTCCCTGGATGCTTGGGGTAGTGGTCTCCCACCCTCTCTCTCCAACTGCACAGACCAAACCCTGTAAGTTGACGTAAACAGACTGAACTTGAGAGAATTAAGCATTTACCTTTTCTTCTTCTTTTTTTTCCTTATGCAGCTATGGTTATTGCCATTTTCTGCATTAGTTTCACACTTGAGGATATACTCCCCAAACCTCATTCTCTCTTTAATGAGCCAGAAAACTGATTCTCTCTGGGGGTTCAGTGGTGGCCTCTCTGATGGCTCTGATTCATTTGACTTAAACCAAATTAAAAAGTGCAGGGAATATGTAGAAAACTCATGAACTCCTGCTTTCTCTAGTTCATTATTATGTACTTGGCTTCCTTGATCACCCCCGACTCACACATTTTTGGCTGTCGATGTCATGGGGTTCTTATAAAACTGAGAGTGAGGCAAATCAGAAAAGCAGAACATCGAAAGCTAAGCTTGCTAGTGTCCAGGCCAGCTCATGTTTAATGTAGTCTTGTTTCACAGCATAAATCTCTAACCAGGACTAACAGAGGTGCAATATATTATATTAATATACATGAAAGAAAAACCATAAGCACTTGACATGCAGGTGGGAAAGAGTTACAGCCGGCTGAGTTTTGAGCGGTTTCATTTTTGGCTATGATGGGGCAGGCACGTGTGTATTTTCCACTGCAGTTTCCTTCTGTTCTGCTTCCTGCAATGGTGCCTAATGCAAGAGCCCTCAAAGGTCGGGACGCCTTTCAAATGGGGAGGATAATTTCTTTTGACAGCCACGTGTTTTACGAGGCCTGCATTTTATGGGCATTATCATGCATGTGCAGGGTACCTCACATAGGTGGTCACCTTTAATCATCATAACAATTTTATAATATCGATGTAATTATTACCCCCTGGTTTAGAGATGAGAAAACTGATGCTCAGAGATGTGGAACGAAAGCAGGGTTTAAACCCATGTCCACCTGACTCTGAAAGCCGTGTCAGGCCCTCCCCATTTTATCATGTCTGCTTCCCAGTTTCAGGGATCTGTATATTGTTTATTTAAAAATCAAGTGAAGATTTAATGGAATTTTGGTGATGAATTATTATTGTTCCATAAATTAAATTTTGCACCATAGCATACCGGTTGAGACTTAAAATAGGTAGCAAAACCAGATGAAGGATGAGGCATCTTTGTTTTCTTGCCTCAGTGGGGAGGCAAAAGTCTGCCTTCATCTCCATTTAATTATCCCAAACCTCTTATCTGTAGTGTCACTGTTCATAATAATTAATTGTCATGCCAGAGGCACTGTGACATGCTTGATGGATTCATGGTGTGCTATGTACACAGAGTAATTAGCAATCATTAGTAGTGGGGGCAGAAAGTTGTCAGTGGTTTCATTCAAACATTCACTTGGTTAAGTGTATGTCTGTGTTCTTTGTGCATAAATGTAATCCAGCAAATCAGGTTTTAGCTTAACTGTTTTATGAAGGATTGGGGTAGAAGTGATGGCAAGAGAATGGTGTTCTTTTTCTTTTTTCTTTATCTCTGTAATGACTTCTCTAATAATTTGCATATACAGTTCCTTAACATTAGGTAGCGTCATTAACCTTAATATAGATAATGTTAAATTTTGCTAAATCCAATTACAAACATAAAATGTTGAGAATCTGCCACAGGAAAGTAGGGCACAGAGCCCAGAACTGGAAACTCAAAATTTGTAGTAAGATTTCTGACTCTTTTCAGCTAGGCTGCTTGCCAGAAAACCACTGAACCTCTGGGTCAGTTTTTCAAGCTTTGCAAAGGTTATTATCTGCCATCATCCTCTGGAGCAAAGATGACTGAAAAACCTTGGCTTAGAGGTGTCAAATAAGTATACCAGTAAGTAAAGTTTGTAAGTGGAGAAAGGCGAGAACAAAGCGGTCAAGCTTTTGAGATCTTTCTTAAAAGAAAAAAGAAGGCAGCCAGTTGAAAGTACATAAAACTGGCTAAAAGTAGGGCTACACGTTATATGAATATATGGTTAAGTACAATAAACTAATTTCCATATTCCAAAGAGTTGATATATATAACATATGTTTAAAATAAAGAAGGAGGGAAGGGGAGAGAAAGAGAAAGAGAGAGAGCCTGCGAGCAAACTGTGGATGCTCTGCAAAACGTCTCGATAGCTACCGGTTCCAGTCATGCCCCTCCAGTGCTTGGGTCCTTATTAAAAAGTGCTCCTTAGCCTGTTGACAGGCAAACTACCTCACTGATAACACTGCCCAGCCCAAAAGCCTGAGGAGGAGGAGAGAATGATGGCTGTCCTTGTGGAATCTGGTTTGCCTGACTATGAAGTCAGGTGATGCACAGGTCTCTGAGTCTTAGAGCTGGAAACTCTAGGAAGGAAGGTTTCCAGGGCAGTAAATCATCTTCCAGGTGTGGATGTGTCACTCCTAACCTACAGCCAGGAAGGAAAGGACCAACCTCCCTCCCTGTCTCTTTCTACAAGCACACAGTTCCTTGTACTCCCACATATAATTAGGTTTTAATTCAACTGGGGCCTGACAAATCCCCAGGGGGTTTTATACATAAGCCAAGAAAGATCAAAGACAGAGGAGGAAATCAGGTTGTGTGAAGTCAGAGTAACAGTGGGAGGCTGAGGTCTCTGCTCGGTTGGGGAGCCTCTGTTGAAGGCACAGAT
The DNA here is from genome assembly GCF_022682495.2 of Desmodus rotundus. Taxonomy (NCBI): domain Eukaryota; kingdom Metazoa; phylum Chordata; class Mammalia; order Chiroptera; family Phyllostomidae; genus Desmodus; species Desmodus rotundus. The sequence continues at coordinate 147,655,232 of NC_071388.1, read as the reverse complement.
GGGAGAAGGAGCAGCAGCAGCAGCGAGGCTCTTGCTATCCACAGGACAGAGGGCAGCTGGGCAGCCTACCTGCGGGAGGATGTCCCCCTTTCAGCGGGGAGGGCAGGACTTGCACTTCATTTGCCATAGTGTGTGCCAGTGCCAGTGCCAGTGTCGGTGCTGTGTTCTGGAGGGCGAGTGCCAGCTGTGGCTGCCCCACTGCACCCTGGCTTTATAAGGCTGGGGGCGGGGCCCCTCAAGGGCATTGCTGAGCAGCAACAGGGCTTGTCACCCAGCTCTCTGGGAACCTACATCTCCTTGGCAGGTTTTCTCTTAGGAGAAAATTTTCTACTTATTCCCTTAATCTGAGAGGCGGGTAGATGGCTAAGGGAACTCTTCCTCTCTTTCACAAAGGAAGGGGGGAGAATGAAGTTCAGTGGAAAACTTTTTCTCTCCAAATATCCATCCCTCAAGTGTATATATGGTGAAACCACAGTGTGATGGGCTCTTTGTCATATGCTGGCATGACAAGGAGGGAAAGACTAGATCTTCGCTTCAAGACATCTGTAGTCTTTTAAAAGAGACAATTGTAAAACAAAGTGCTATGCATTTCTGTCTTTGTAATTGTAAGCATTTATACCAGGAAAATAACTGGAGATGTAAACAAAGATTTCTGCATAAGAACGGTAATCACATATAATCATTAGAATCAATATAAACATCCCTAAATAGAGACAGTTAAATAAAATATAGCCACGAGAGGATTATGTACACATTTACAAATCATGCTTTAAAATAATATTTAATGATGTGAAAAATATTCACGATGAGGCAATGAAAAAGTAGGCTAGAAATCAGTAGGTGGCAATTTTGTTAAAAAAAGAATATGTACAAATTTAAGGTTAAGCAATATTGTATCTTCTGTGCTGAGCAACATTTAGCATATGGCAGCAACAGTACTTAGAAATATCTCTTTGTTCTTCAATACAATGAAAAACTTTTGCTCTTCAAAAGACATTGTTACAAAAATGAACACCAGATGCAAACTAGGAGAATATATTTATAGAACACATTTCTGATAAATACTAGCATCTAGACTTTATAAAGAATTCTTACAACTCAATAACAACTCAATTAAAAATAAGCAAAATATTTTTTTAAAACTCCACGGAGTAAAGATAGTGACAACAAATAAGCACATAAAAAGATGCTGTGCATCATTAATCAATTGGAAAATGCAAATTAAAAACACTCTGAAAGGCCTGGTTAGTGTGGCTCAGTTGGTTGGAGCATCATCCTATACACCAAAAAGTTGTGGATTTGATTCCCAGTCAGGGCATATACCTAGGTTGTGGGTTTGATCCCCAGTCGGGACACATATGGATGCAACCAATCAATCTCTCTCTCTCTCTCACTCTTTCTTTCTCTCTCTCTCTCTCTTCCCCTCTTCTTCTTTCTCTTGCTCTAAGAAAACAATAAGCATATTTTAGAAAACACACTGAAATACACTGCATATGTATTAGAATGACTCAATTCCTCTCTCTCAAACTGCCCTCCCCTCAAAATAGAAAACTATGACATATTTGTGAAGAGGTAGAGCAACTGTAACTCCCATACAGGGCAGGTGGAAATGTAAATTGGTAGAGCCACTTTGGAAGTCAGTATGTCAATTTCTTATAAAATTAAACATACACGACTAACAGTTCAATTCCTAGAAATTTTCCCATGAGAAATGCAAACATTTGCAAACATAAAAACCTGTATACACATGTTTATAACAGGTCTATTCATAATTGCCAAGAGTTAGATACAACATAAACCAATTGTAGAATGGATAAACAGATTGTGGTATATCTACACTATAAAATTTAATCAGCAATAAAGGGGAATGAACAGATACATGCAACAACATGGGTGAACCTCAAAAGTTTAAACTAAATGAAAATGAGTAAAAAAGCTGCTTAATGTATAACTCCATTTCTATGGCATTTGTGAAAAAGTCAGACCTACAGAACAGAAATCAAATCAGTGATTGTCAAAGGAGAGGTGGGGGAAATGGTTTGACCACAGTAGAGCAGGAGGGGACTTTTGGGGGCTGACAGAAACATTCTGTACCTTGATTGTGGTGGTGATTACATTCATCATACATTATACATGTGTCACATAGAAGTAGTGAGTTTTACTGTAACAAATTATGCCTCAATATAATGGTTTATCTCACTACACAATAAAAATATTTGTTAAATAAATGGATAAAAATACTCTAAAATGTTAATGGTGGTTGTCTGTAGGTGGGAGTATTACCTGTTGATTTTTATTACCTTTTCTCAGTTTTTCTGTGTTACTTTTCAATCAGTAAAAACCAATAAGACACCAAAAGCAAAGGCAACACAAGCAAAAATAAACAAGGGGGACCACATCAACTAAAAAGCTTCTGCACAGCAGAGAAAACCACTAACAAAAAGGAAAAGGCAACCTAATGAAAGAGAAAAAAATTGCAAATCATGTATCTGATAAAGAATTAATATTTAAAATATATAAGGAACTCATATAACTCAATAGCCAAAAAGAAACAAACTGATTTTAAAAATGGGCAGGGGGATCTGAATAGATATTTTCCAAAAAAGACATTCAGATGATCAACAGGTGCATGCATCAAAGGTGTTCCATATCACCAATAATCAGGGAAATGCAAATCAAAACTACATTGAGTTATCACCTTATACCTGTCAGAATAGCTATTATCAAAAAGACAAGAAATACAGGTGTTGGAGAGGACATGGAATAAAGGAAACCCTTATATACTGTTGGTGGGAATGTAAATTGATATAGCCACTCTGGAAAACAGTATGGAGGTGCCTCAAAAATTAGCAAAATAGAACTACCATATGATCCTGCAATACCACTTCTGGGTATTTACCCAAAGGAAAGAAAAACACTAATGGGAAAAGATATAGCACCTCCATGTTCATTGCAGCATTATTTAAAATAGCCAAGATATGGAAGCAACCTAAGTACCCATTAATGGATGAATGGATAAAGAAATTGTGGCATATATACACACAATGAAATATTACCATATTTTGCCATGTATAATGTGCACTTTTTGCCCAAATTTTTGAGAGAAAAATAAGGATGTACATTATATATGAGTAGTACCTGAAATACCTTGTATCTGTTCTTGTGTTTTATAATTATTTTTTACCAAAAATTTCTTGTATCATAACATGTTCAAAAATGCTAAAATTTCTTTATAACATGAAAAACAAGTATGTAAACAAATATTTATATTATAAATGATATTATAAATATTATCAATAATATTAATATTATCAATGGTATTATTAATGTTAAATATTATTAACAATATTATAAATAATTGGATTAAAAATTAAAATGAAAGATTTTTTTCTTGAAACTTTGGGCCAAAAAGATGGGTACACATTACATATGGCAAAATATGGGTATTTGGCCATAAAAAAATAAAGAAATTATGCCATTTATGACAATATGGATGAACCATGAGGACATTATGCTAAGTGAAGTTAGTCAGATAAAGCCAAATACTATATAATCTTGTTTATATGTGGAATGTACAATAAAACAAGTCATAGATACAGAGAATAGATAAAGTGGTTGCCAGAGGCAAGGAGTTGGGAATGGGCACAAGGGGTGAATGTAGTCAGAAGGTACAAACTTTTAGTTATAAAATAAATAAGCCCTGGGGATGTAACATACAGCATGGTGACTATAGTTAATAATACTGTATTATACATTTGAAAGTTGCTAAAAGAGTAGATCTTAAAAGTTTTCATCATAAGAAAAAATCTTTTAATTTATATATGGTGATGGATATGAACTAGACTTATTATGGTGATTATTTTGCAATGTGCACAAACATGAAATCATTATATTGTACACCTGAAACTAATAGGATGTTATATGTCAAATATATCTCAATTAAAAAAAAAAATAAACAGTAAGCCCTGGCTGGTGTGGCTCAGTGGCTCAGTGGAATGAGCACTGGCCTGCATGAGAACCAAACGGTTGCCAGTTCAATTCCCAGTCGGACCTGTGTTGCAGGCCAGGTCCCCTATTGGATGTGTGCAAGAGGCAACCAATGGGTGTATCTCTCACACATCGATGTTACTTCCCCTTTCTTTCTCCCTCCCTTACTCTCTCTCTAAAAATAAATAAATAAAATCTTTAAAAAATAAATAAACCAACAAAAAGATTAGAGTCTGAATGGAAGTTCTAAAAACAACCCCACAAAAACCTCATTTTGCGGGGCGGGGGGGCGCGGGGGACTGTGTTAAAGTGTTGTGACCAAGATAGGTGGATGCTATGGGAACAAAGAGAAGGAATCATTCGTATCATCTGGCAAATATTTGTGAGTGGCCTTCTCTTGGAGAGCCCTGGACTACAAGCTGGGGTTTAGAGGTGACAAAACCCCATTCCTACTTTCAGCAAATCTCCCAGTCTCGTTGGGATGTAGAAGATGACATGAGAAGGCTAAGGGGACTCCTTCTATGGTTAACAAGGTTTACAATGAATGGTGTTCAGCAGAAATTTCTGTGATGACAAATGCTCTGTATCTGCTCTGAGCAACATGATAGCCACAAGCCACATGCAGTTTGAGCACTTGCATTGTGGCTAGGGAGACTGAGAAACTGAATTTTAAGTTAGAATGAACTTAAATATAAAACTACATGTGGTTTGTGGCTACTGTATTGGACAGCATGTGTCTGTAGCACAAAACCTAGGTGTGTGATTGTTGACCATGTTTTAGGAGAAATACCAAAGGTACAAATAATAGAATCCACAGGGCATTTCCTCTCAATTCTACTCTCCTCCCAACCCTACCTATTTAACATGAGGTTCTTAGACTAATACATACCATGTTAGCTTTTATTTTTCTACTTACTCCCAAGTGAAAAATATCTATGAGTTGATAACAGATCTGTAAATAGGGATGTAATAAAAGAGTGGCATAACTTACAGAGAGACAAATAACTTGTTTCACTGTGGGAATTTGAGAAGAGGGAGAAAAAGGAAAATGAGGCCGAGACGGTTTTCTTTCCTGGCTGCCCCTGCCCCACTCTTCCACCACCCCTGCTTCCACAAGAATAGGGGGTCCAGAGTCTCCATCCTGACTCCTCGTGCCACCACAAGGCAGCTGTCTCAGGGGGGTGGGCTCTCCCATGGCCTTATCTTATGTCAGTCACCAAGAGTCCAGGCCTACTGTGCACACTGTGAGGTGAGGAGAGCCTGGATTACTTATTTAGTGGATGTACTGTAGCCTCCATCAGGATGGAAGTCTCAGCCAAGGAAGGCAACATATTATTAGCCTTTAAAAGGGCTTATAAACCTCATTTGAAGAGAGTCATTTGTCCAGTTAACTGCAGCGGGAAGTAGTTCATGCTGGGACCAAAGCATCTGGGACTGTGCTGAGTAATGGTCAAAGCCTAGTAAAATGGCTTCTCACGACATTGAGGTTGCCTGGCAGCTTTTTGCCTTTTAAATGAAAGGACAATTAATGACATTAGTAATATTTCAAAATTATACAACGCTTCATCAGAGTACTTTCTTCTTTCAGTTTGTGTGTTGGCAGCCATTATTACTTTCTTCATGCACTTACAGTTTTGCAATGTGTATCTCATTTATATATATATATATATATATATTTTTTTTTTTCTCTTAACGTACTGCATCGAATGCCTGGTTCTGAAAGCATGAGAAATCTGTGTTAGATCAGCAAGAAAGCTAACCAGGAGGATAATGACTTTCATGTGATGGGGTGGTTTAGAGGGGAGCTCCCTTCGAGGGGCCCTGCCCCTGTTTTGTAAGGTATTTCTGAGCTTCCAGTGCCTACCTGGGTTCACCAGCTTCCTTTGTCTGTTTATAAGATGTAGTATGCCTTCCTCTCTCCTTTTTCTTCACAACATCAGAATTTTCCTTTCTTCCAGGGACGCCTGAAATTCCTGGTGTCCTTTATCAGCAAACTTGTGCTGTTTTCTCTGCCTTTGTTGGACTCGAAACAAAGAGGCCATTAATAAGTCAGAGATGTATATAGGGATCTTTCCTCTGTGTTATCACACAGACACACACCTTTACAGATGGGGGATTTCCCCAGAAACAAAACAAGCCTCCATTCTGTGAGCAGGGTGGCTCTGGGCATAGTTTTGATAACGATGGTAAATAGTATACTTTCTCTTTCCCTGGGTCTTGAAGTTTTAGTGGTGGGTGTTACAGCAAAAAGGCAATGTCTTCATTGGAAGATATTACTTGTTTGTAGAAGTACACTTGAGAAGATTAGTGAAAACAGTAATTTCTGCAATCCCCTATCTTCACTAACTCCTATAAAGCAAAACTTATTTGCTCCACTTTACAGGTGGGAAAAGGCCATAGAAGGAGATAAAGAGAGGCAAATGAGCCATGAAAATTATAAGATGGCAGAGAAATGACTGGAAGCTGCTATTGCTCCACTGCTGAACCAATCATCAGCATCTGAGAAGTCACGCTGGAAATTGCATAACACATCAATAAGAAAACAACATTCTTTCTAAGCAGCTGCTGCTAATAGTAGGTTATATGTCACAGGGATAACTGCTCCTTCAATGTGTTAGAAAGTTTCAGGTACCTGAGATTCTGAAAGGAGTTCCAACTGGAGCCAGACCGAGCCACCAGCCTTTTATGGGCTAGTGTTGGACCGTATTTGCTCTGTCGTCCCCTACTGCCCAAGCTCCTCCCTGCCTTTCCTATTAAAGGAAAAACTAGAACTGAAAATTCATGGTGGACATTTTTGCTAATTCTTTAGTCTGTATCAGTTTATTTCAGTGCTTTGTTTTCTCTTTCAATTTTATTCGGTATTTTCCTTGTGGTTTCCCCATTATATGTTCTCTAGGTGGGGTGTGGGACATGGGGGTGACTTTATGGAACAAATGCTCACTTGGACCTAAGGGACTGACATATTTGCCTCTGGGGACCTTTTCGCTGCCATACAGGGTAGCAGGGTAGGTTTCTTAGCCTGGGGATTCCTTTACATGAATCCTAGGCCCTTGTATTTGTGACATGATGACCCCTTTTCCATCAGTGACTTCCATATCCCCGTCGGAAAAACACTCCCATTTAGTGTGTATCGTGTATGTCTTTATTGTCAAAGCCCAGTCTTATGTCTCCAACAAATCAATCATCTAATTTAACAGCTTTGAAGTTATTTACATTTTTATTTATTAAACAGATAATACATTTATGTCATTCAAAACTTAAAAACTACAAAAGGAGACATTAATGAAAGAAATTAAAGGAGACACCAATAAATGGCAAGATATTTCATGTTCATGGATTAGAAGTATTAATAATGTGTTACAATATCCATAGTACCCAAAGCAAGCTACAGATTCAATGCAATCCCTATCAAAATTCCAATGGCATTTTTACCAAATAGAACAAACAATCCTAAAATTTGTATGAAACCACAGAAGATCTCAAATAGCCAAAGCAACCTTGAAAAAACCACAAAAACCCAAAGCTGGAGGCATTATGTTTTGAATCTCAAACTATATTACAAAAATACAGTAATCAAAACAGTATGTATGGGCATAAAAACAGATACATTGATCAATGGAACAGAATAGAGAGCCCAGAATTAAACACACTATATATGGCCTATTAACTCATGACAAAGGAGCCAAGAACATACAATGGAGAAAGGGTGGTCTGTTCAATAAATAAACTGAACGGCCATATGCAAAAGAATGAAACTGGACCATTATCTTATACCGTACACAAAAATTAACTCAAAAAAGATTAAAGATTTGAATGTAAGACCTAATCCATAAAACTCCTAGAAGAAAACATAGATGGTAGTTTCCTTGATGTTTGCCTTGACGATTTTTTGGATCTGACACCAAAAGCAAAGGCAACAAAAGGAAAAATAAAGTGAGACTACAGCAAACTGAAAAGCTTTTGTACAGCAAAGGAAACCATCAACAAGATAAAAAGGCAACCTACCAAATGGGACAGTATATTTGCAAATCATATCTGATGAGTGGTTAATATCAAAAATATATATATAAAACTCATAGAAATCAAAAGAAAATAACCAGTCTGATTTAAAAATGGGTAGAAGATATGAATTGACATTTTTCCAAAGAAGACATACAGCTGGCCAATAGGTACATGAAGAGATGTTTAATATCACTAATCATCAGGGACACACAAATTAAAGCCACAATGAGATATCACCTAATGCCTCTTAAATTGGCTATTATCAAAAAGACAAGAGGTAACAAGTGTATCAAAAAGATAAGAAGTAACAAGTGGAGAAAAGGGAATCTTTGAGCATTGTTGGAGGGAATGTAAATCGGTACAACCACTATGGTAAGCAGTATGGAGATTCCTAAAAAAAGCAACCCAAAAAACTATCAGATGATGTAGCAATTCTACTTCTGGGTATTTATCAGAAGAAAATGAAAACACTAACTAGAAAAGATATCTGTACCCCCCACATTCATTGCAGTGTTATTTGCAATAGCCAAGATATAGAAACAACTTAAGTGTTCATCAGTGGATGAAAGGATCTAGAAAGTGTGAGATATATATATATATATTCCCATCATATATATATATATATATATATATATACCCCGTACATATATACACATACATATATACCATACATATATACATGCATATATCCCATATATATATATATAATGGGATATTATTCAGCCATAAAAAAGAATAAAACCTTGCCACTGTGACAACATGAATGAAACACGAGGTCATTTTGTTAAGTGAAATAAATCAGACATAGAAAGACAAATGCCATATGATCTCACTTATATTTGGAATCTAAAACAAACAAACAAAAAACCCAAGCTCATAGATACAGAGAATAGATTAGTAGCTGCCTGAGGCAGGGAGGAGTTGGAGGGGGGTAGACAAAATGGGCAAAGGTGGTCAAAAGGTACAAAGTTACAGTAATAAAATAAATTTTGTGGGGAAGTAATATACAGCATGGTGACTCTAGTTAATAATACAACAGTGTTATATATTTGAAAGTTGCTAAAAGAGTAAATCTTAAAGGTTCTCATCATAAGAAAAAAGTTTTGTGTAACTATGTATGGTGATGGATGTTGATGTACTGAGGTGATCATTTTGCAGTTTATACAAATATCAAGTCATTATGTCATACACCTAAATCTAATATTGGGTTGGCCAAAAAGTTTGTTTAGTTTTTCCTGTATGATGGCTCTAGTAGTGCTTAGTTGTCTTTAACTTCATTCAAAAGAATGTTGTTAGATTGTATTGTGACAGCTGTCATAACAGTGTTCATTTTAAAAAAAGCTTATAAAAATTGGTGAATTTTTGTGCAGCCATTTTAATATTGAAGATGGAAGAAGATAAACAACATTCTTGGCATGTTATGTTCTATTATTTCAAGGCAGGTATAACACGACTGAAACGCAAAGATTTGTGCAGTGTATGGGTGTGCGGTGACTGGCTGAATGTATCAAAGTAGTTTGTGAAGTTTCTTGGCACTATTGACATTTTGACCAAATAATTCTTTGCTGTGCTGCTGTCTTATGCGTTGAAAGATGTTGGCAGCACCCCTGGCCTCTACACATTAGAAGCCAATAGCAGGAGATAGCTGACATATTCAAGATATCCAAATCAATAAAGTTAGTGGTGAAAGTAAAAAATGTGTCTTTTATTTTATGGAAAAAGCTAAACAGACTTTTTGGCCAACTAATATAATGTTATATGTCAGTTATACCCCAATTTAAAAAAACCAGTACAAAATGGTATATAGTGAACCTACATGCTTTCTAACTCTGATTGCCCCTAACCCCCACCTTCCCAACTTCCAGGTAACCCTGTCTGAAGCGACCAAAGTTATCAGTTTTCCTAAGATATTTTATACATTTAGGAGAAATGCACACACATATATTTTTATCCTTGTTATACAACCCATGGTAATGTGTACATACACTATTGTGTGCCTAATGTTTTTCATTCACACTGTATCTTGAAGATAGTTTCCCAACTGGATATAAAAGCTTTGCTATTATTTAACCTCCCATTTTGTGGGTGGATCAGAATTTATTTTACCAGTGCCTTATGAAGAAGACTTATGCTGTTTCTAACCATTTACTATTTCAAATAACGTAGCAGTGAACAATCTCATATACATGCAAATTTGGCTGCATGTGTCGGTTTGTTTATAAGATAGATTTCCGGAAGGTTGCTGTGTCGTAGGACATGGCATTTGTACTACTGATACTGACAAACTGCCCTTCGTAAAAGTTGGAAGGCAATTCCCACTAGCAACAAATGAGTACCTTTTCCCCTGATACGTCAACTTTTGATCTTTGTCAAGCTGGTCGGTAAAAATAGCATTTAATGTTATTTTCAAATTCATTTCTCTTAGTATGAATGAGGTTGAACCTAATACTTAAGACTCATTTGTATATTCTTTGTTGTAATTATTTATTAATAAATTATGTCAATTCTCCTAATGGTTTGTTGGTATTTTGGTCATTTTTGTTATTGCTTTTTTGAAGCTTTTTATATCCTGTTATCTGTGTAATAAAGGGTGGAGCAAAAATTGGTTTACAGGTGTTCACATGGAAAATAGTACAATAATTAATAAGTAGTACAAGAATAAACTGTTTTGCATACTCACAACTGTTAACCTACTTTTGCCCCACCCTGTAAGAAACATGTTGATGATTTTGTTGTGTAAATTAGAAAATACTTAGAAATTATTGTTGTATATGTTGGGGTATCCTCTGAAGGATGTTTTGTCTTTTTTAATGTTGTTATATATTCATTAAACAAAACTGTTATTACTGATATTTTCAAACATACAGAAGTAGAGAGAGGAGTATAGCATACTGCAATGCACTCATTACCCAGCTCCAGGAATTATCAACACAAGGCCGGTCTTACTTCACCTACAGCCTTCTCCTGCTGCTCCTCACCCCTACACGTTTCCCCTCCCCCTTGGACCACTTAGAGGCAAAATCGGTAGTATTATATAATGTCACCATACTGATTGTTATTGTTTTAAAATATTACTATAATGTGTCATAGGCAAAATTAAGTCATTCCTTAATATCATTAAATATTTAATCAGTATTCAAGTTTGCTTGATTGTCTCGTAAACTTTTTTGTTATAGTTTGTTCACATCAGAATCTAACCCAATGTACACACTGCATTTGGTTACTGTGTCTGCTAAGTTTTTTAAATAATCTAGAGGTTCCCTTCCCTTATTTTTTTCTTGCAATTATTTATTGAAGAAGCTGCATCTGTGGTCCTGTAGAACTTGCCACATTCTGGACTTTTTTCCCCTGGTCTTTGTATTTCCTGCAAAATGGTGTTTAGATCTAGAGGCTTGATCTGACTCAGGTTGGGTTTCTTTGTTTTTGGCAAGTACTTCAGCGGAGTCATTGTGCACTTCGTGTTTGATCATGTCAAAAGGCACATAGAGTCTTGTTGTTTCTCTTTCTGTGATGTTGGGGTTGATCTGTCAGCTTAGATACATATCAAGAATGCTCTTAGATACGGAAAACAAAACTTCTCTCTATAGAAAATGAAGTGCCACAGAAACCCACAATCTCATTTTGAGAGGAGAGAATACACAGTATGTTAAGCTGACTCTCACATCTAATACAATGAAAGATTTGGAGCAAAACTGGTCTTTCGGTTCAAGTTTTGTGTAATCCCCAGTTCAGGTATTTGTGGGACATATATGTGGGTTTATGGTGTCAAAAGCATTTGAAGTTTAGTTATTTTTCTACCTTCTTTTCCTTTCATTTGTCTTGGAATAAAAACTTCTTCATCTTGTTTATTATATCTCACTTTTAAAAGTGCTTCTGCCAGCTGCATGTAAAATGTTAGTGGAAGTTTAGAGAGCTTGGAAAATGTCTCTCCAGGAGGTCTCAATGGCTGAAGTCTCACCTGCGATCATGTAGGCTTTCAGTTTCTAAGGGACTATTGCTCACTCTGCCTTCCTGCCGCTGAAATTTCACTTTCCTCTTCTCTCTACACTCCTCTGCTCTGGTGGACGCCCCAGCCTTCCATGACCCCATGTCTAGGAGATACACCTGCAGTCATCCTACTCTCACCATTCATAATGCTTTGTGGAGTTGATGAATGAAATTTCACACTATTCCAAATTTGAATCACTCCACAGATCCTCAAAAGTACTTGTTTAAAGGAAATCAAGTTTCTTAGTTTGTGATTTGAAAACTGCAGTTTTCTTTTTTTTGGAATTAAAAAATTTTTTTTTAAGATTTTATTTATTTTTAGAGAGAGCAGAAGGGAAGGAGAGAGGGAGATAAACATCAATGTGTAGTTGCCTCTCATGCACCCCCTACTTGGGACCTGGTCCACAGCCCAGGCATGTGCCCTGACTGGGAATCGAACTGGAGACCCTTAGGTTCACAGTTCAGTGCTCAATCCACTGAGCCACACCAGCCAAGGGCCAAAATTGCAGTTTTCAAAGAAAAGAAGCCCATGTGGTTTCCAAATGGAAAAATGACATTCCCCAAAGCCTTTCTACAATAACTGTGATTTTGCTAGTAGTGCTAACACATGTAGGTGAAGTGAATATCAACTTCATGGCCATCTTGAATAAGAGATAATTCTGTTATTCAAATAAAGAAATAGAAATACAACTATGAATAATGTTATTTTCTGAATGGTTTTAAAATTCTCTCAATCCTATTAGTTAATCCTATTTTAACCATAAAAATTACTTTCTTAAACACATGATAATCCTGTTATGAAACACAAAGTAATAAACTAATGAAATTAGAAGCAAAGTCTCTTCTTTGAAAGGTTTCTGCAGATGCCCCTGTGGGTATGAAGGAAATAGCGATAATCTGTCTTCAAGTAAAAGATGTGCGCTTGTGTGGGTTGAGGAAGGATGGGTGTGGAAGAGAGGCCCATGTGTTCTGTTCTCTCTTGGATATTGTGCTGTGGGTGTATGTGGTGATTGGTGTGTTTTAGAAATTGAAAAAATAATTAAAATCTAAAGATACCACCAGGCCTTGTAGAATTTGATTTCAACTGTTGCTGAAAAGACATTGTGAGAGAATATCCACTTTCCAAACATAATCTGCTCTTTAATAGTATTGGTTGGAAGTTAAAAAAAAAAGACACATATATACAAAAAAAATTATACTATATTATTAATAGATTTAGTGGATTATATTACCTAAGAATCTGGTTTCTGAATAAAAAACCTTTTCATGGTAGATGATATTAAAACAATTCTTCTTTCTGATATGACCACAACTAAACCGAGATTTAAAAAAATAGTCCCTTCTTTTTATTTGCTTTGCACTGTTTGAAATCCCATATCTGTGTGTAGGTGTGGGAAGATTTTAGGACACAGAATAGGTAGGACAAGAACCTTGACTCTAGATTTGGGGCCTGGGTATCGTCAGCCATGCAACATCACATTTAAATCCTTGCATGTGCTTGGTGTGGGGGGTGGGTAGATTAGGAGAGTTCAATCTGTTTGTTATTCAGATCACATAGCATGTGGTTGGCACAAAATAAAAGGCATGTTACTGGTGCCGCGAATACCAGGCAGATCAGTGGTGAGAAGAGTGGCACCTCTCTTAATAGTGCAACACCAGTAACAGTCAGCAGGAAAGTCGGCGGCTCCAACTTCTAGAATTCTGCTTCAGAAAGGAAGGGCCATTAATCTAGGTCACCAAAAAAATTTTACTGATGCACCTGGAAGTCAAAATGACAAATAGTTGTGATAAACAGTTATTTTAATGGTTCTCCTCTGCAACCAGTGTGTATTCTATGAAAACAGAAGCGACAAGGAAAGAGTTTTCAGCTTGTGAACTGTGGAAAAGGTCAGAAAACAGCTATGCTATCGGGCAAAGAATGGAATTGTCAAAAATTAAGTGGGAAAAAGAAGAAAGTAAAAATAAAAAGGATGCAAAGAATACCTTGTATAAAATGAAAGTTGGGTGGTAGAATGTAGGTATCAGGTGGGTATAGGAGCTGATTTCAAGAGCAAAGGCACATAAGAACTGGACCCTACTTAAGTGACAGCAGATAATGCTTCAGAAATGCAGAAGCCACTTTGCTGAAGCCCATTCAGTTTAGAGGTAGAAATGTCAGTACGGACTGTGTGCCTAGCCATCCAAGCCAGGGCATCATCATACTTTGTGTTGCGGAAGAGAAAGTGGAGCCCCTAGGTCTCAACAAAGTATATCTTCTAAAATGAAATAAAAAAATTCTTTTCTTGCACAATTAAAATGCACCGAAGTTCTTTTCCTGGCATGCCAGATGCTGACTCATTTGGAGTGAAAAACAGTTCCATTCTAAGCACCTTTCCCACTATCTTCTATCCAATGAACTCCAAGAAGACTTTGTCAGCCAAACTGCATTAGATAAGCAAGTCATATTACTACTTTTCTTCCTCAATTGTGTAGATCAAAGCTTTGTATGGGCATTTTCTCACTGACGGTAAAATTCCAGCCAACAACCAATGTCTGAGCTAGCCTGGAGTTGCAATTTGGCCCTATGACTGCCCAAATTAACTCAGAGTCTATTTGGACAGTTTTGTTAAAATTGAATTTGAATATTTTTAGGTAAGATCAGTACTCTCTAGTCTGCCCAGGGCTATGCCACATGCTATGGTTTACTTCTGCTTCATGCATTTAAACGGGTGGCCTGGCTCCTGAAGGCCCCTGAGGGCAACTATGTAATTTCCCCTCATTAAAAATAGTTCTGGATCCAGAGTGCCAATCTCACAGGCCCCGAACTGTCTAGAGATCCCAGAATGGGGACCATATTGTTCCTACAAGGTAATCCTTGTGGTTTCTGGGTGATGTGATCAGGTCCTGACAGCATTTTAATCACCTGTTTGAAGAATGGGCTGTTTTTATCAACTTTTTCATATTTTGCTTAACTTTTGTGCACCCATTTGGACCCAATGTCCTTATGGCTAACTATCACTCAGGCAATATAGAAACTCTCTTATTACAGTCTTTTGTTCTGTGTTTGATTATTTGGTTCTTTTCCTTTTCCTTTGATGTTTAGAGAGCAACAGAGCAACAGTTAGGCCAGCTCTAACCAGAAAGGAAATCAAAATAACTTTTAACAACACTAATATCCTGCTCTGCTAGAGTCTTAGGTTTTAAACAGTAAAGGAAATTTGATCTGAATATTAGAGAAAAAATAATTTTAAAACTTTGTCAAAAAAATCACACCTATTTGATGCAGTGGTTACCATGGTACAATTAATGAAAATCTGTAAAAAAAAAAAAAAATTGAAAAAAGTGAGTTCCTATGCTATAATCTTAATTGTTTTTTAAATAATGAAACTTGTTTGCTAATTACTCTGACATAAAATATATACCCCTGGTTAGGTGTAATTCTGCCTGTATTCAAAATGAGGCAGGAAAATATTAATTATATATAAGGCATTTATCACAAGAGGAAAGAACATGGCAAGCAGTAATAATATGGAAGGAGAATCATAACCTCTCAGGACAGGAAGAGCCCTTAGAAGTCAATTAGGGCAACTGACTCATTTAACTTTTTTGGATTATAGTATCATTTCTGCAATATCTCTAAATTTCTATTCCATAAGTTCATCCAAGAATGAAAATACCATATTTAAAAAATATATTAGTAAGAGTTCAAAGATTCAACTAAAAGAAAAGTCACCCTCTTTGGCCTTAACTCTGTAAATCTGAGCATAATAATTTAAGAGGAAGGTTATCTCATGGGTTTTGACACTCGAAAGATCTGGATTTGAATACTGTCTTCACCACTTACCAGCTGTAGGAGTTGGGAGATGGTTTGCTACATCACTCACATTTCTGCCTGTGTGAAAGCTTTTGTATCAGATAACCTTCTCTAGGATGTCTGCATAGTGAACAGTCTTAGAAGATACAGTGTCTCTCTCCAGGGCACTGGGCAGGTTTGTTTACTACTGAAGGTGATAAAAATAATGCCTCTTTCTTGGGCAAAAGTGGGGTAAGTTTACTAACAGCTTCCTTATAGATTGGCGGTTTCCTAAGCTTGGAGTATCTAAGCTGTGAGTCAGACCTACTGTGTGGGCACCATGCCTGGGCTTCTTTCCATTGCCTTTGTAGGGCTTGGGGGCAAGGGGAACCAGTGGGACCAACTGCCCTGGCTTGTTTGGCACTTTAATACTAAAACCAACTGTCCTGGGCAAACTGGACGGCTGGTCACTCTAACTAGGTGGATGATGTGTACGTGAAGCTCATGCTGTCTGCTGTGCCAGGAAAATAAAGTCCTTTGCCTCTGACCCGGGAATTTGGTGTTTTCTGCCAGCACCCATAAAACAGTGGCAAGCTGACTCATTAGGCAGCAAATAGGGTAAAATCTCAGACCCTTCACTGTTCTTGACAGTGAAATGTTTGGCAAGTACTTCCCTAAGCCTCAGTTTTCTTAACTGTAAAATGGAGATAACATCTGCCTCAAACTGTTGTGAGGATAAAAGAAATGGTGCAGCTAAAGCCTGAGCAAGCAGCCCAGGACAAAACAGGTCGTTAGCAGATCTTGACAGTTGCCACTTCATTACTGCAGTGTAAGTCCTATTAGTTAAACTTGTTCTGAACCAGTCATTCATGGGTTGGCTTGCGTGTGTGTATCTCCCTCTCAGGGTCTTCACCCAATAGAACACAGTAGGTTTAACATTGCTCAATTAAGTACTTTTATTATTTTATTACCAATGTCAAATTGATTTATGGCTGAGTCTACTTACTGGTTAAAATGTCCCCCAGCTGGATGATTCAGTGACCCTATGTATTTATTGCACTTTTTGTAAAGCTCTTTTTAATCTGGTAAAGCTGTATCTAATGATATTTAACAAATGAACTTTGACTTCCTCCCTTAAAGATCTCTAGGAGATAATAAAATTAAAATGACAGGGAACACTCTTCAGAGATTATTTGCTTGGCATCATGTAGAAGCATTTCATCTGTCATATAATATAAGGTGAATACCACACGCAAACCCAGTAATCTCAGCTGCTATGGCAAACAAAGCTGAAAATAGCATTTCCATCATTATTTGTATTTCCAAAGATTTTACACATTTTTTGTGTGTGAATATGTGATACATTTATGGTCCTTTCTTCTGTGAGTCAGAGACAGTTTTCTTTAGGAGAAAAAGACCCCCAGGTTTTCTTTGATTGGGAGGATTCAGAAGGCCACACATCTGGGCAGTCTTCTGCTCAGGTGGAGATGTGGTGATGCTCATATTCTGTGCGGCAGAGGAATGTAACACTCCTTTCATGGGTTACAAGGAAAGCATATTTAAACCGAGTGTGGTTTTGAGATGATTTGAAACTGTCTAGAAAAATGGATCCACTTGGGATACTATGCTTATACCTCAGTTATCTGGTTCACTTACGTGTGGGTGAGAGGAGAATGACAAACAGAAATGAAAACCCAGTCAATGCCTCTGCCCCTACTCAGTCAGACGTGACCCAGAGCGATAGTTCGCGCATTATTCTACCTTTGTTCTCCACCACTGATTTCCATTTCACTTGTAGGCTCAGCTCAGTTCTTGTTGTTTTGCAGATGTAACATGAGACTCACTAAATTCACTCCTAGGCCATCAGGAGTTGTCTTTTCTGAACTGACAACTGCCTTAGTATTTCCTTTGGTTCAAACATGAGATTTATGGGCTGATGCTTAACTGTAGGAAATATGAAACGTTCAGAAATGCTGGTCAATGGAGCCAGTTAAGTTCTTCATGTGATGTAGCCATACAGACATGGGGTATCCCTCTCTGGCCAGAGTTGAAAATCCAACAGCCTCAAATGTTTTTAGCTGGCTTCTGTACATAGTAAGGAAACTAGACCCACCAACAATGAGTACTATACACATTTTAATTTTTAATCTTATTTATTTTTATGGAGGTAAAATTGATATATCATAAATGCATTCTTATTTTTAAAGAACTGTTTGTTCCTGTTTTCCAGCCCACTTGCTTTGACTGGGGTCAGGAACTCCTTTCTCCGTCTCCTAATGGCTGGAGTCTCTGGGCTCTGAATGTGCTTTTCTTAAGCCCATAACCTTGTCTTCAGCCAAGGCCCTACATTTTGTCTTACTTCTTTGCTACTGGTGAGATGTCTGCTGGTAGCTCTCTCCACAGACCTCGTGCCGGCAGCCCCAGGACCCTGATCAGGCTTCTGTGCACCCCACACCTTCCTCCAGAGCTGGCTCCCATCCCTCCCCTGTAGATCTACAGTTCTACAAAACTTCCTTAGGCTCATTTTGTGCCTCAGCCATGTGGTTTCCACCATCCTGGGGACAGCTTTGGGTGAGTGTGGCCACTGTTGAATCCTGACTTCCTGGTCCAGGACACACGCAGAGGCTTTGCACTCTGCTGCAACCCTGTGTTTGGCCCTGTATTGATTTGCTAAGGCTGCCTTAACAAAGTACCACAAACTCCATGGCTTACATAACAGAACTTTATTGTTTCATGATTCTGGTGGCCAGAAGTCCAAAGTCAAAATGTCAGCAGGGCTACGCTCACGCACGCTCTCTTTCTCTCTCTCTCAAAATGGAGGGAATGATCTGCTCCAGGCCGCTCTCCAAGCTCCTGGTAGCCTCAAGCCTTCTCGCCTTGCAGATGACTGTCTTTTCCCTGTGTTCTCACAATGGCTTCCCTTGGTGGGTGTCTGTCTCTGTGTCCAAATTTCCCCTTTTTATAAGGATACAGTCATACTGAATTAGGTTCTGCCCTAATGCCTCATGTCAACTTGATTTTTGGTAAAAACCCTATTTTCAAACAAGGTCACATTCACAGGTACTGGGGGTTAAATCTTCTACATCTTTTGTGGGGGACATAATTCAATCCATTATAGTCCCAATAGATATTGCCTTTATATCTCAAAGCTCTTTTTAGTGCTGGATCAGAAGAACCCAGCAAGAAATTGATCTGAGGGTAAGGCAATGGGACGAGCCCAGGCACCTAAATCAGAGGTAGCGAGTGCTAAAGTCCAACCAGGACCCTCCCCAAGGCATGCACCCTGGAGTGTGGCTTCCTTTGCTACAATGCATAGCCATGTTCCCCCCACGGTTTCAGCCACTCAAAAGGCATTGTCTTTTTTTAACTTGCACACATTGTTCTACAAGCTAGCTGAAGTCCTATGATGTCAACTTCTGGGGGTTTTTCATGGATATTAATTATAAGCTATACTGAACATATATATTTTTCCAATTCTGTCATTTTGTACTCATTTTCATGTATAAACTATGTAGTCTGTTTTGCTGTTGAAAATGGGCACAGTCTTTCTTTTAGCAGAAATAGCCTCACTGTCATCATTTTTATAGTCAGTCCAAACTGTATTTTCTGTAAAAGTTCAAGGTTCAGAGGAAGGAAGCATAATAAACCTATACTATGTGTTAGATGAATTAAAATGCAGATAAGCCACTTGGCCTGGCTTCCTGACCCCACTTCTGGTTCTACAAGTACCCCACAAACTCAGCATAAGAGAATACAGAAGAAAATATTATTGCCAGTATTTTACCACAGCATCCAACTATGGAAATGAAAATTGATATCTGGATCACTTATTATTTGACAAATTTTAAATATAGTTCATTAGCAGTTTGTAATTAAAAGAAAATTCCACCTACCACAGTGAGAACCTTCTCCACCAAGAGCATGACTGAGTGCTGAACACATTTAAATTACCTTCAAATCTTGTCATTGTTCATTAAATTCATGGGACAACAGTAGCCCAGACTCAGCTTTCTAATTCTGGAGTTTGGCAAGCATGGGCAGTATCCCAGTTGTTCACTGGGGATGGGAATGCCAGCTTCAAAGAGACCAGCCTGAATAGCATCTGTTTCTCCATTTATTGCTGACTCCAGGCTTGGTCTTCCCATAGATTCACCTGCCTGGGCATCTTTGTGAAACCAGTAGGGTGAATTCGAATGGGACTGGAGATCATGTTTCCCTGCCCATGACCTCTCCAGAGAGCTCAAAGTCACAGGATTCTGAGCAATGACCTGCTGAATCAGCAAGGACAGTGGCTAATCTGTAAATCCCAGGTTGTGCACTCTCCTGAAGAGCTGGACAATGTCTGAAAAATTTTGCTCAATATGAGCCATAAAAAAGCCAAGGTATATCAAAGTCTACTGTGGGGATAGATTTAGGAGCAGGCTAGTGACTTTTTTATCAGTATGCACTGCTTTTCTAAATCAATTCTGAGCATATTCTTCTAATGTGTTTAGATTAAACAGGATTTTTACATTAATTATCTTTATAATGATGGCTTACAGCTTCACAAGAAACTATTTTATGCTCATTACCTTGTATGCTCATACAAATATTGCAAGAGTGTTCCCAGATGGTGGAATCAGAAACCTAGGAGCTGCAATGTGGATGGTAGAAGAGGTTCCAGGAGCCAGGTCCAAGATGGCTGCATATATGGATACTGGGCTCACCGCCTCCCAAGAACACAGCAAATGTACACCTATATTTAGAGCAATTCTTCCTGAGAGACGACTGAGAGACAATTGAATAGCTTCTGCACAATAAGCAAGAGAGAGACCACATTGAGAAAGTTGGGAACTGTGAGAGCTCTCTGGGAGCTCAGGGAACAATTCAGGACTGGAGGAACAGGTAAATGCCACTGTTTATATCTTCCTTGTACTTGGATAGCTCCATCCAGGTTCTCTGGATGACCTGTAGAGCCACTGTAGGATGTCTCCAGCCATGCTCCTGTGAGCTACATCTATCAGGAACAGGAGGGTGACACAGTGTGCATACAAGGGGTCCATCCACCCTGAGATTGATCCAGTGGGTATGGCAGGGTGCTACTTCAGGTACCCACTGGGCTGTGCATGCATGCAGGGTTGCCCCACCTGGAGAGAGTGCTTAGCTAACAAAACACTGGAGTACCTGCCTGAAGGGTAACCCTGTCCAGAGAAAATGCAGAGATAGTGGGGCACTACTCTGCTCATGAGGGGCTGCCCATCCAGGAGAGAGTGTGGATCTAACAAAACACTGTGGTACCTGCATGAAGGACTGCCCTGCCCAGAGAAAGTGTGGAAATAGTGGGGCACTGCTGTACCTGCATGTGGGGCTTCCCTGCCTGAAGAAAGTGTGGATCTAGCAAAACTTTATGATATCCACATGCAGGGCTGTCCTATGTAGAGTGAGTGGGGTACTGCTGTGCATACACACAAGGCTGCCCCACCCAGAGAGGGTGCAGAACTAGCAAAGTGAGGCTGTGAGTGCACATAAGTCTGCCCTACCCAAAGAAAGGGTGGAGTTAGTAACCATTGAGACACAGGCATGCAGAGCAGCCCTGGCAGCAGATAATTAAAGCACAGGACACATCAAGTGCATGCATGAAGCAGCAGCTCACACAGACCAGGCTGTCACACCTGGAACCTGCTCCTTCAAGCCAGGTATTACACCAGGCACTGCATACAAGCACACTGACTAAAACCAGTCTGCCAAAACTATCTGACACAATCTACAGAGACCACTTTTTCAAGGCTGGGAGAGATAGCTGTGCCATTTTACAGGAACAAACACTTAAAGTCAAACAAAATGGGGAGACGGAAGAATATGCCCTAAATGAAAGAACAAAGAAAACCCCAAAGAAAAACCCTAATGAGATAGATATATGTAATTTGCCTGATAAAGAACTCAAAGAAATGATCATGAGGATTCTCAACAAACTTGAGAGTACAACAGAGGAACTCAGAGGACCTCAACAAAGACATAGAAAATACAATAAAGAATGAACCAGAGATAAAGAATACAATAACTGAAATGAAGACTACCTTAGAAGGAATCAACATCAAATTAGTCAATATAGAGTGGATTAGTGACCTGTAAGGCAGAATAGTGGAAATCACCCACTATCAGAACAGAAAACTGAAAAAAAAATTTTCTAAATGAGGAAAGTATAAGAGATCTCTAGGATAACATCAAGCACCATTACATCTGCACTACAGGGTTTCCATTAGAAGGAAAGAATGAGGAAGGGGTAGAAGGAATATTTGAAGGAATAATGGCTAAAAATGTTCCTAATCTGGAAATCAAAGTAACATCTAGGTCCAGGAAGCACAGAGATTTCCAAACAAGATGAGCCCAAAGAGACCCAAACCAAGACATATTGTAATTAAAATGGTAAAAGTTAAGGATAAAGAGACCATCTTGAAGGCAGCATGAATGAAACCACAAATCACATACAAGGAAAGTCCTATAAGGTTATCAGCTGATTTCTCACAAGCAACTTTGCAGGCCAGAAGGGAATGGCAGGAAATATTTTAAGTGTCTAAAAAAGAAGAACGAACAAAATACAAAGTAAGTAGAAGAAAGGAAACAATACAAGTTCAGAGTCAAATAAATGAAATAGAGAATGGAAATAGAATACAAAAGAGCAATGAGACTAAAAGCTGGTTCTTTGGATGGATAAATAAAATGGGCAAGCCTACAACAATACTCATCAAGAAAAAGAGAAAAAACAAATAAATAAAGACAGTAAGGAAAGAGGAGAGATTATAACTGACACCACAGAAATCCAAAGAATCATTAAAAATATTAAAACAATTATATGCCAACAAATTGGACTAGCCAGAAGAAAGGAAAATTTGTGGAAACATACAATCTTCTAAGACTAAACCAGGAAGAAACAGAGAATCTAACAGACTTATTACTAGCAATAAAACTGAAGCAGTAATTAAAAAACAAAACAAAACACAAAACCTCCCAACAGACTAAAGCCCAGGACCATATAGCTTCACGGGTGAATTCTACCAAACATTTAAAGAAGAATTAGTACCTATCTTTCTCAAACTATTCAAAAAAAATTAAAGGCACACTTCCAAACTCATTGTACAAGGCCAGCATTACACTGATACCAAAACCAGACACATTACAAAAAACAAACAAGCAAACAACAACAAACAAACAAAAAGTACAGGCTGATATCTCTGACGAACTTAGGTCCAAAAATCCTCAACAAAATACTAGTGAACCAAATCTAGCAATACATTGCAAAGATCGTACACCATGATCAAGTGAGACTCATACCAGAGATGCAAAGGTGATTCAACATCTGTAAAACATCATGATTCATCACATCAACAAAACCAAGGGTAAAAATCAGGATAACACCCACAGCTAACATCAACTCAGTGGTACAAAGCTGAAAGCTTTTTCTCTAAGATCAGCAGTAGGACAAAGATGCCCACTCTCACCACTGTTACTCAATAAAATATTGGAAATCCTAGACACAGCAATCGGACAAGAAAAAGAAACAAAAGACATTCGAACTGAAAATGAAGAAATAAAACTGTGACTATTTGCATATGCCATCACACAATATATAGAAAACCCTAAAGAATCTACCAAAAGTTAAGAGAATAAAAGAATTTAGTAAAGTAGCAGGATACAAAATTACTGTATAGAAATCCATTGTGCTCCTATACACTCATATCAAACAATTAAGAAATTAAGAAAACAACCCCATTTACAATTGCATCAAAAAGAATAAAATACTTAGGAATAAATTTAACCAAGGATGTGAAAGGCCTGTACTCTGCAAACTATAAGACATTAAAGAAATGAAAAAGAACATGAATAAGTAGAAAATATGCTAAGCTCATGGATTAGAAGGATTAATATCATGAAAATGACCATATTACTCAAAACAATCTGCAGATTCAATGCAATCTCTATCAAAAATACCAATGGCATTCTTCTCAGAACTAAAGAAAAAAAAATCCTAAAATTTGTACAAGCCACAAAAGACCACAAATAGCCAAAGCAATGCTGAGAAACAAGAACAACATTGAAGTGCCCTGGCCCATGTGGCTCAGTGGTTGGAATGTTGTTCCATGCACCCCAAAGCTGCAGGTTCAATTCCTGGTCAGGGCACATACCTATGTTGTGGGTTCAGTTCCCAGTTGGGGTGTGTGCAGAGGCAACTGACTGATGTTTCTCTCTCACATTGATGTTTCTCTCTCTGTCTCACTCTTCCTTTCTCTCTCTTAAAAAAAAAAAGAAAAAAAGAAGGTTGAAGTTATCACACTCCCTGATTTCAAACCATACCTCAAAGCTATAATAATCAAACCAGTATGGTACAAAAAGACCACATATATCAATGGAAGAGAATAGAGAGCTCAGAAATAAACCCTCACTTATATGGTCAATTACTCTGCAAGAAAAGAGGCAAGAAAATACAGTGGAAAAATGACAGTCTCTTAAACAAGTGGTATTGGGATAACTGGACAGGTACACGCAAAAAAATGGAACTAGACCACTCTCTTACACTGTATACAAAAATAAACTCAAAATGGATTAAAGGCTTAACTGTAAGGTCTGAAACTATGGAACTCATAGAGGAAAACATAGGTAGAAAAGTATTTGACATCAGTCTGACTGAAATCTTTCCAGATATATCCCCTCAATCAAGGGAAACAAAAGCAAAAACAAACAAATGGGATATCATCAGGCTAAAAAGCTTCTTCATAGAGAAGGAAACCATCAACACAACAAGACAACCTATTGAAAAGAAGAATATATTTGCAAATAATATATCTGATAAGGGGTTGTCCAAAATACATAAGGACCATATTCAACTCAGTAACAAAAAAATAAGCAATCCAATTAAAAAATGGGCAGAGGACAGGAAGAGACATACAGATGGCAAACATACATATGAAAAGTTGCTCAAGGTAACTAATCATCGGGGAAATGCAAATCAAAACCACGATGAGATAGCACTTCACACCGGTCAGAATGACTATCGTCAAGAAGTAAACAGATAATCTGTATTGGCAAGGATGTAGAGAAAAGGGAGCCCTTGGGCACTGTTGGTGGAACTGGAAAATTGGTGCAGCTGTTATGAAAAACAGTATGGAAATTCCTCAAAAAACTAAAAATAGATCTACCATACAATCCAGCAATTCCATTTATGGGTATTTATCTGAAGAAAACAAAACACTAATTCAAAAAGAAACATGCACCCCTATGTTTATTGCAGAATTTACAATAGCCAAGATATGGAAGCAACCTAGGTGTCCATTGATGTCCATGTCCTAGGTGAATGAGTAATACATACACACACACACAGGGATATTTTACAGAAATAAAAAAACCCCAAATCTTGCCCATTTGTGACAAAACAGATGGACCAAGAGGGCATTATGCTAAATGAAATAAGTCAGACAGATAAAAACAAATATGGTATGGCTTCACATATAGGTAGAATCTAAAAAAATAAGGAAACAAAACAAAAGAGAAATGACTCATAGAAACATAGACCAAAGGGATGGTTGCAGAGGAGGGGGGTGGGGTTGGGTGAAAAAGGTGAAGGGCAATATAGTCAATAATATTGTAATAAGTTTGCATGGTAACAGATGATTACTAAAATGAGGGTGGCAATCACTTCGTAAGGTATAAAAATGTTGAATCACTATATTGTACACCTGAAATTAATACCACTAATATGATATTGCATACCAACAATAGTTTTTTTAAAAAGGGAAAAATGAGTTTTTTCAGAAGCATAGAAAAAGTAAATATTTGAGATGTGTAAAAATGATCTGGGGAAGGGGTAACCCTGGAGCTCCATTTTGTAGCTTTTCTGCAACATAAAGAAGCAGGGGTCATGGAGAGCCCTCTCAGGGCAAGTGCTGGCTACAGCAGGTTCAGGGCCTGCAGTGTTGCCAGCTGGGGGAGCAGGGAGGCACCTTACCGCTCAAGGCCACAGCAGTAGCTTCTGCCACCAGACCACCTCTGCAATGTGACGTTGGATATCACCCCAAATGCCTAGGCTATGAGCATGCTTCTCCAGCTTTCCTGGCAATTTTAGATGAGCATCCCCAATTTTTTTTTGAGAGAGAGAGAGGAAAGAAGGGGGAAAAAGAGAGAGAGAGAAACATCTATCGGTTGCCTCTCATACGTGCCTTGACTGGGGACCAAACTAGCAATCTAGGCATGTGCCCTGATCGGGAATTGAATTGGTGAATTTTGCTTTTCGGGATGGCATCCAACCAACTGAACCACACGGGTCAGGGTGACCCCAATTCTTTAGTAAATTCCCTTTCTGTGTAAATAAGTCAGAGTTTGTTTCTGTCACTTGCAGTTTATTTAGCACCCTAACTGATTTGGGCTCTCTGGGGGGGAGGCCAGACTTGGAGCAAGATGGTTGGACCGCAGAGCCTACACTCTTAAGCACGACAGGCATGACCTCTACTGCGGCCCAGTCACTGGGCTAGGAGCTAGACTGCAAGTGCCTCCCCCAGGGTCACTTAGATTACTGTTGAAAATGACATTTTTTGAGGAGAAAAAGGGCTTCTGTTTAAAATTACACCAGGACTGTCCTGGGAAAATGAAATGGTCTTTGTATCTATAAGCCTTACTGAGAAATGCCTTTCTCCTTATGCTATTGCAGCTAATGGGATCTGCTGGAAATTATATGTGTAGTGTAAAGCCCAGAACTAATGGTCAGAATCACTTGATTCTATTTTCAATTTCCCAAGATCAAGTCAGTAATCAAGTCCATTCTGCTAAATGTTCACTTAGTTTTTTTTACCAGCAAATATTAAAAGCTAAGAGGAAGTATTTTTCTAGAAGAGTAATGTCTACCTGCCTTTAAGTATACATGTAAAACTGTTATAGGTCATGCTCACCATGAAGAGTAATTTTAAGAAAAAATAAAGTAAAATAGGAAGCACTGAATTCTATTCAATGAGCCCATAAAATTAACAAACTATGAAATAAATTGGTAACTGAGAATATACCTGAGATAAGGTTAGTTGTTTCATAGAAATCCATAGGACAGAAGCATACAGAGACATTTTATTCTCTTAGCTGCTGGTCATTTTCCCTTGAGAAGGGCATGATATTTGTTTGGAAGAAATACACATGATGAGCTGTAAGAGAAGGTGAGGTCCCAAGGGTCAAAGTCAGGCAACAAGAGAGAATGAGTAAGTTGTCTTCCAGAGGGGGTTTCTGTCCATTGACCGACCTTTGTTTGATTAAGCTCCTTGGCAAATTTAAGTTTGCAGAGATGGGCTATGCAAAAATGGGCTCAAAGCTGGAGCAGAGCTCGAATGCTCTGAACAGAAAAAGGAGTACGGAGGGAGAATAAAGGAGGGAGAACCAGAGGGGTGTGGAGTCCTATGGGAAAGCCTCGGAGACAAAGCTGCTTGATAACAATGCTCTTGGGAGTAAGGCCAGAGAGGGCCTTTAGGAGAAGGGAACTATCTAAGGTGCTGCTTGATCTGACCTCTCTCTGCGATTCACAAAGCTTCAGTCAAGATCAGAAAAAAAGAAATCGAAATTCTTGAAGTAATGGGGTTTCTGGGATAATTAGTGTAGGGTCTGTGTTCTGCCTCCAAATTGATGTGGAGTTGAGATGTAATTAATACACTTGGATGAAGGGATTGCTGACCTTTTCATTAAAAAAAATAAATAAAAATATGTTTATTTTGCATTTTAGCAGAGAACAAGGAGAAGTGAGGGAGAAGAAGACCATAACTCCGGGAGAGCTGAAACTCATGAAATAAGGAACAACAAAGGGGATAAAAAGGGTTAAAATTCTGGAGGGAATTTGGGCAGGGAGCTCTGTCAAGATTCTAGCTCAAAGTACAGACATGGGGTGACAAAGGGTAGTGAGGAAAGGAGCAGGTAAAACAGATATCCCTGCATCACTGAAGACTGGACTAGCTCACACCATGAGTCCTAAAGAAACTAGGCCCAGCTAAGCAAAATACTTGGGACACCTGGGTATAAATCTCAGTAATACTGTTGATTACTCTACTGAACTTTGGTAAGCCTGTAAGCGATTTTCCTCCATCTGTTTTGTTTTTCGTTCTTCATTTATGCCAAATAGATTAGCCAGGTGGATGTGTGAGGTGGAAAAAGCCTGTGACTTGTCTTCTATTCCTACTTTTTTCCCTATTCACTTCCAATGTCTATCCAACCTCCAGAGCAGGGTGTCCCAATATTTTTGAGAATGAAGATTATTTAACATCAAAAATCTCCAGAAAAACTGCAACAGCTGTTGTTTCTACTAATTAAAAATATACATATACTATTAAAAATATTGCTAATGCAATAACATTTTACTTGTATATTTATCTTATTAATTTTAACAGCATCAAAATACAACTGAAAAAATAGTAACACATATTTGTTAGGATTAGATCTCTCTGAAGACAGATCTGAAAAACAGTGGCTTAAACAACATAGAAATTCATTTTTTCTACCACATAAAAGTCTGGTGTGGGGGATTCTCTGTCATTGGCAACCAGGGCTACTTACAGATTTTGACTTTACAGTCACAAGAGTGTGGCTCTTGACATCATGTTCCAGTACGGAATTCCATTCAACATTTCACAACCCCAGAAGTAGGGTGGAAAAGGCAGGAGAGAAAAAGCAAAGGGCACAGTCTCAGTTGTCTCTTAAGGAAATTTCTGGAGACTTCCATGTGGTTGTTCTTTTTATATCCCATTGGCCAGAGCTTAGTCACATGACTACATCTAATGGCAAAGAAGGCTGGAAAATGGAGTTTTATTCATGGCTGTCACATGCTCAGCTAAAATGTGGACAGCCTACAAGGGCAAATGAATATTCAGGTCATTAGCACTTTCGCTCCAACAGATGTTTGTGATTTGCCCACAGCCGCATAACAAGTAAGTGCAGAGTTAGGACTAGATAGAACTCAGTTCTCCCAGGCTTCCTGTTACTGTGGTCTGGTACCATTTTTATTCTAGCTCCTTATCTTGTCCACTGAACAGCACACATATCTATCACAAGTGGATGCCTCTCTGGTGACTTAACAGGTTTTCTTAAATTGCCATTTTCCTTTGTGTGTGTGACATTCTGGTAATGTATGTGATGCTGTGTTTAGTCCTCTTGCTACACTAAATGCCACATGGCAGAATATTTTCAAGTCACAACAGATGAGTTGTTTGGGGCTTAGAATGGTCTCTTGGGCACTGAGAATGTGTAGAGAAAGAAGGAGGCAGCAAAAATTGTTTTCAGCTCATGGAGGAATTCACAAGGTAATCAGGAGAAGCTGCATTTGGCAGAGACTGAGATGAGACACTTGGGAGTATGTAAGTGGGTGAAAAATGTGAATAATAACGGAAGTCAGTGCTGGGGAGATCTCTTGTGTAATATACTTTCAGAAGGTGGAAAATATTTATGATATGATTACTGTGTTGTTGCTGTACACAGCTCAAAACTAAAGATGGGAACCTTACCATTTAAACAGGGCATAAGAACTATAGCTCCCCACATCCTTTTACTTTGCGCATGACTGTGAACTGGCAGGTAAAACTGGGGCCACAGCAGCGAAAGAAAACTGACACTGACTGTACTTAAGGCTATCTTTGAAATCCAAAAGGACAATTTAACACCACTGACTTCTTAGCCATTTTACAAGGTCAGGTCTTCCTTCTAAATCACAAGAAAGAGGATTTATATAGATATTGCCTTAAATGGGTTATCTTTATTTCTCTGAGAATTATTAATAGATATTGAGTTTTACTCCACACCTTTCTGCAAAAACAAGTGTGAAGCCAACTTTTAACTCTGGTATGAAGTCTCATTGGCCGGTTTATTGCTTCCAACATGTTGAGGCAAGGGACTCAGTCAGGGTTTAATCAGGGAAGCAGAACTACTAGAAGTGCTATGGAGGGAGGGGTTCCTTATACAACTGTGGCACTGGCTGGGGAAGTAAGGGTCTGAACAGAGCAGTTGGGGGAACCAGAGGAAAGTCATTAATCTGTCCCACAAAGAGCTGGCATGCCGAGCAATTTGGAATTCTCAGGGGAATCTATGTGGGAATTCAAATATATCCAGTTGCCAGTGTAGGGCCATGAAAGAAAGCTAGTGAGAGATGGTTTCTGCATAACTACTGCTTCTGAAGGTCAGCAGACAAGCATTTGGTGGAGGGCCCTGGGTGCTGTTGGTCAGTAGGGTTGGCAGTTGGGAAGAGCTGGGTACGAAGCAGGATAGAGTGGGGATAAGCTGGACTTGTCTGCATCTCTGTGCCTGTCACCTTTGGAAAATAATGACTACTGCTTTATTCTTACCTTCCAAACCTTATTCAAATTTGTCTTTTGGCCAATTCTGTCTCAGAACCATAAGAGGATCCTAGGAAGCATAGTGCAAGCTAAACCAAGTTCTCTCAGTACACATCCCCACAGAAAGATAGACAGAAAGGGCTAAATCATTGTTTGTACAATTAGAAGAAAAACTCTTGAAATTCCAGTATTAAATTAAGTTCTAATATCAATGAGTCCCCAGTCCACCTGATTCATATATTTGCAAGTACAAAAATGAGGAAGTCATAGAAAATTAACTAGCTATAAACTAGCATACAATATTTACATTTTCTAAGTGTGGAACAACTATAAAATTTTGCCCTTAAAGTTCCCATTAGAATTATGGTTTTGTTTTCTAGTAGCTACAGGGGAAAATGTCTAGGAGAATTAGTTAAAATGCTGAATGCTTTCCTGGGTTTGATAGAGTATCAAGAACAGAGGGCTGTACTCTGTGGCCCACAAAGTCTCCCACATCATTTACAAAGACAATTTACCCCAGTTACAACCCCCTAATAGCTTCACACTTGGATATTGAAGCATTTCAGCCTCAGCACTCTTTCTGTTCTCTCTCAGGTGGAGGCTGGCTTCGGAGACACTGAGAGGCGGTGTCCCCTTCAGGCTTCCATTAGAGATGCGCAGGGCTGACCCAAGGCCAGACATGGGCGAGGCCACTCCCTCTCTGGTGCCTCTGCTCCCACTCTTTCTTGCTTTTTAGATACCTCCTCTTCTGATACCAGGAATCTTCATGAAAATTTTGGTTGCCCAGGGTTGCTCAAAGTAGTTTACTCCTTAGGTTGGCTTAGATTGGACAATGCTTTATGCTTCAGATGTTCGATTTTCTCTGCCCCCATAAAAACATACCAGTCCGGTGTCCCTCTGAGACCTCCCCTCAGCTAATATTGTGATACTGTTCATGGCTCCAGAAATAGTCAGAAAGAGTCTCTTTAGTGACAACAATTGAGTGTGTGTGGCTTTCCAGATTTCCCTGCAAATTCCAAATTGGGCAGCTGACAGAAATAATCTGGGCAAACCTGTGGCAGTTTCCCCTGGCCACATACTCCGTCTCCATGGAGGGTAATGGAGGCGGCGTATGTCTCTTTGGTTAATTATTAATGTGATTGATGTTTACTGATTGCTCAAACTCAAGGTCATAAATGTTTGCATCTAATAGGTACTTAATAAATGCTTGTTGGTTGAAGTGATCTTTGACTAGTGTTTGTGCAAGAATTTTACTCTCTTAAATTACAGGCACCGGTGGGGCAACAATATTCTAGGAAAGAGTGAGGAAGGGAATCAATTATAGATGGCAAGACTGAGTGGCAGGCAGAATCCATAGCAAGGACATCTGAGGCTCTAGGCCAGGTTTGTCAGCACACCTGAGCTTGTGGCAAGATATGGGGGGAAAAAAGGCAAGCCATTGTTGGGATTTGTCATGGAAAAGGGGAGGGAAGCCCCAGGTGCAGCCACGCCAGACAAGACAACAGACCAGGAACAACTCAGTCAGTGCCTGGAAGGGGTTCCAACCATTCACAGGAGCTCATCCTCTTCTCGAATCTCCTGAATTGCTCCAACTCCTTTCACAGGTGCTGTCAGGGTGTCAGTGCAAAGGGCCTACCTACTCCTGTACTAGGAATTGTACAACACTTAGCCTGCAGCATTCACTGTCTGTAGGACATACGTGTTGATTGGCATATGCCATTTGTTATTGAAGAAATTCTGCTATTCTCACTGCACTATTCACTGAGGGTGTAGGGACTAAGTTTTGGTCCTCTAGGGTCAGCTCCGAATCCTGCCCACAGTGGGAAGCCAAAAATGGTGGTCACTGATGATGTTTGGCTAATTGCTTTGACCGTACAGTGTAGTAGAAGTAGACTTGGAGTAAGATATTTCGGAGTGAATCTTGGTTTTCTTTATTGATCATTTCTGAATTTGGGCCACACACCACCTCTCTAAGAATCAGTTTCCTCATTTATAACGTGGAGGCTTAATGATCCTACCTCCTAGGGTTCTTGGCAAGATCAAATCGGATCATCTTTGTAAAAGTGTGTGGTCAACTCTAAAGCACTATACAAATGCAGGGTGTGTACATATCTATATTAGATTAAAATTTTTATTTACCAAAATATTTTTAGAGTGAGTACTTGTTTGCAAAGAATTCTCTGATTCTTTGGGGAAGAAGTTAAGATTGCAAAGACTCCAGTGTTTCAGAGAAGGGAGTGAAGAGTCTCTACCTAAGTTGAATTATGTTTTATTTGTTTGTTTGGAGGTTTTGTTTGTTTGTTTGTTTTTGCTGAGGAAGGGAAAGAATAGAGTGAAGAGGAGAGAGTGAGAAAGAAACTTGGGAAATTATTATCTCTAGACTATATTTCTAAATCCATGTGGGCCAGTCTCCTTCCACTAAGAGTTTTTGAAAACACAATTTGGGAAATAAATTCTGCCCTGTCAAGTTCACTGTCATCCTTAGAATGGTATCTGCCAGGTCAAGGAAATGAGCCCTTTATTTATTCTCTATAGAGTATGTTGGCATGCTTGAGGAGTTTTCGATGACAGTAATGGTGAGTATTGGTACAGTGGAAGCGAGGATGGACGTGTAGGGTTAGAATGTGAAGGGACCCATCAGCCAAAAATGCCTGTGCCTGGGCTAGTTAAGCAGAGGTTGCTGTGGGCGCTGGGTGTGGCTGAGAAAGACCAGGGGGAGGTGCCAGCTGGTGAGAGAAAGGGAACACAGGCTCAAGATGGAAAATCATGAACCTGATGGTAGCAGGGAGAACAACCAGAAAAATTAACCAACTTCCAGAGTAAAAATAGATCTACTTGAGCATGAATCAGCATATATTTATCGGACTTAATGATGCTCTCTATAACCAGTAACACTCTTTTGAAAATTATTTTGTAAATAATTGTTGTTACAATTATCAAAAATTTAAAAATTTTCATTTTAGCCATTTTTAACTGTACAGTTCCGTGGCATTGAGTGCATTTGCATTGTTGTGCAATTGTTACCACTATCCACCTTCCCAGACTAAAACTTTGTGTCATTAAACACTAACTCCCCAGAACCTGGCAAGAATCTTTTTATTTTCTGCCAGGATAAATTTCACTGCTTTAGTTTTGTCATATAAATGGAATCCTGCAACGTTTGTCTTTTGTGACTGGTTTATGTCACTTAGCATGATGTCTTCATGATTCATCCACAACATAGCATGTGTCTGAATTTCTTTCCTTTCAAAGCTGAATAATATTCTATTGTGTATATATACCACATTTTGTTTATCCAGCTCCTTGCAGGAATTTTGGTCCTGTCCAAAACATCCATGGAGACATTGGTCCATGTCAAGAGGTCATTGATCACATGCCATTACCAGCTAGGCTACTGAGGCAAGAAGGGTTATTACTAGCAATACAGCCACAACACAATTATTGGACCGATAAAACATGATAGTATGTTTCTATGTGTTAGGCCTATAAACCAAAAGTAGAAATAAACATTATGGGCTATCTGAACCCAGGGACCTTTCCTAAGCATGACAGAACCAAGGACTATTTGGCATGGACCAAATGTCTCCATGGATGTTTTGGGGAGACCAAACGCTTGCTAATCATCCACCCAACCATCAATGGACAACTTGAGTTGTTTCCGCCTTTTGGTTATTACAAATAATGCTGCTCTGAACATGGGCGCACAAATACATATTTGAGTTCCTACTTCCACTTCTTTTGAGTATATACCCACAAGTGGAATTGTTAGACTATGTGCTAATTCTATGGTTAATGTTTTGAGGAATCACATAATGAGGGAATGCATCATTTTACATTCCCACCAGCAATGCACAAAGGTTCCCATTTCTCCATGTCCTCCATAAGAGTCTTTTATTAATGCATCTTAAAAATGTGACATGGGTTAGTACAGGTGATGGCTTACCAACAGCAGTGATAACATTTTCACTGCACATGTATCTTAAAAAGATTATGTAAGTTCCCCTTTGAGTGCAGATATGTGAATTGTGATATCTGTTCAGTAAC
This sequence comes from Desmodus rotundus, assembly GCF_022682495.2. Lineage (NCBI taxonomy): Eukaryota > Metazoa > Chordata > Mammalia > Chiroptera > Phyllostomidae > Desmodus > Desmodus rotundus. Next base: position 147,621,119 of record NC_071388.1, on the reverse strand, counting down.
ATGGGGTATCCCATGTATCACGGCTGATCTTGCTTTCCGTAGTGTGTACCTTTTTTTCTTGGTGATGTCTGTGAATGGTGGCCAGATATAACTCAGCGCTGCTCCCAGAGAAAGGAGCATCTTAAGTCATGGGTGAGAATTTCTAACCTCTCTTTGAAAAGATATCATTTTCTGCTTCACTGCAGACTGTTTGCAGCATGCCTTGGATCTGGACAACATAAACTACTCATAAAGCCCTTCTGATATCTGAACCTGGCCTAGAAATTTGCTGATTTTAAACAAATATGTACACAAAAGTGAAGTAATAAAAACATGGAGGATGAGGATGCTGTAGGGTGGCAGTGGCGGGGATAGCCGGCCTTGCCCTTTGATGGGGGCGGTCGAGGATGGAGGTGATGGGGAGGAGGGTGGGAAGAAGGGAAGCTTCTCAGGCTTTCTCCCTAGCAGTCTGGCCCTGTCCGTGGCAGGCGGGTCCTTGCTGCAGAGCTGTTGGCAGTGTCACAGGGCCTGAAGGAACTACCTTTCCTGTTGGGGCTGCCTACCACTGAGGTTGGCATTTTCCATTTCCTGATCTTTAAAGAACATCAAAAATGTAACGAAGAGTGTATTCTTTTCCAAATTAACTTTTATGTTGTTTTTATTTTATTTTATTTCTTAATTAAATTCCCCAAATAAGAATTCTTTTTTTAAAAGATTTTATTTATTTTTTTAGAGAGGGGAAAGGAAGGAGAAAGAGAGTGAGAGAAACATCAATGTGTGGTTGCCTCTCACATGCCCCCTACTGGGGACCTGGCCCACAACCCAGGCATGTGCCCTAGCCTGGGAAGTGAACCAGCGACCCAAATGGGGATTCTTTATCTCTGCCCTTATGAAGTGTTTTCTGAGCCAGTTAGTCTTAATTCTTGTGATTTTTCTAAGGAGACTCTCAGGATTTATGCTCCTGATGGCCTCTCCCCAGGCAGACAGAGAGGGCATCTCAACCAGTCAGGAACCCGGCTCTCACTACAGGGGAAAAAGCCCAGAACACGCATCACTTGCCTTCAGCACAGGGACAAGCCAGTTTCATGAATTTCACGCTAACTTCTCTGGAGTGTGATAAACTTGGGTTAATCTGGGCAGGGTCAAATTCCCCATGAACTTGTAGTAAGTAATCCAGGGCTTGGTCTGGTTTCACAAGTGTCTGGCAGCCAGTGACTCCCATATTTACCATTGTGGTAACTCCCTTCTCCTACACACATTCTCCAGGCAAGTCCTTACCTGACCAGGGAGGGATAACAGGAAGAGGGGAGGACTCGTTTAGTCAGTTATCAGAAACTTGTACTGACTTGGTTAAGAGCATCTTTTGAAACCATGATGTCCAGTTATGCATGTTCACACACAGGCCTTGGAAATCCATTAAATGTTGGGCTTCCTATGTTTGATCAACACGTTCAATGCTTTTTGAAGAAAGTTTTATTTGAAAATTAACAAGTTTTTCTTTTTAAATAAAACCAAACTACATGAAAGGGTAAAAAGTAAAATTCCCCATTCCCCTTTCCTCATCCCAGCTTCCCAGTGTTGGGTGTGATCCTTTCAAGTTATATTCTAACAAGGGAAACATTCTGAGGCACCCTAAACTAAATTCCCGAAGAAGGCCAGATGGTGGGAGAAGCAGGGGAAGTTAATTAGGCCAAGGCTGGAGCCAACAAAAGGCCGCTCACATTCCTGAGTGCATGTTGAAACTCTGAATCAATTCCAGGCAGCTATTTCAGCTGGTCATCTAGAGAAACAGCCTACCACCAGACACCATCGCATCCTCTTACCCACGAAACTTCCAGATGGTTGCCTACAACCAACCCAGAAGCATCAAGTATTTATTCCTGATGAACTAGTCACCTATCCCAGAACTTTCCCTGCTTCACCTTTTTTCCCCTGACCCCCTTATCTATAGCCAATGCAAATTCTTTCAAAACAACTTACATATTTATTCTCCACACTCATTTTAGTAAGGAGCCCCATCAACCCCAGGACAGCGGACATTCCTCTTCTTCTACTAGCCCTGCTGCTGAGGATTTAGACCGCAAGTCCCAGGACCTGCTCCTTTTCCGGCTAGCGCGTATCTGCATAATTCATTTCTTTCAGAACAACTTTTGCTTCAAAGGTTTTTGTTTAACACTACTCGCACACACACATACTTTAAAAACCTCAAATAGGTCCTATTTTAATACTGCTTGCTATACAGTGTGCTTCTGTTACTTATAGTAGGAATATCTATGTTAATTCTTTTTTTTTTTTTTTTTAAGAAAAGGGTATAACAAGAAAAGTAATCAGCTTCCTGATAGGTTCATGAACCACAGCTAGACCCAAGCATTCAGCTGAGAATCAGTGGTACAACTGGTGCTGGGATGTTGGCTCCATGGCCACTGCTGCCTGTCCCCTCTGCTCAGGTGTGTGCCCACCACAAGGACTGCAGTATCTTATCAGGTGCCCATGGAGAAGGAGGCAGGGACACCTGGCAAGGGAGAGTGAGCACGTGGCCAGTTTGGCAGAAAAATGAAAAGACCGGAAGGCCTCCTGGCTCCGTGTTTATCCAGGGGTTGGCAGAAGTACTTCAGATGTTATCTGGGTCAGTGGATGCTGATGCTATTTCTCCCTCTGCATGGTCCAACATCAGCGGCCAGCCACAATCTCCAGAAGCTTATTTTGTGGCCCATGCATGCCAAGGGGTCAAAGTGCAGGAGCCTTGGTTGTTCTATCCCCACCTTTAGTGCAGAGGCATTTTGCCACTGCTGTTTTGGGGTTATGAGCATATGGAGGGGCATGGGGGAGAATTGTTGTAATGATTAGAAAGGACCTGGCGTATGACACATTCCTTTGAAGAATCATAATTTGAACAAGTCCTGACATTTCAAAAGTTAATTCTCTCAACTAACACTCTCTAACTGCGTATCTGTGATCGTGGCTTCCAGGCCCTCCTTTCTTTGGCTCTACCTCTTTCTTGAGCTCTGGCGTCTGCTGGACCTACTTCTCTCCAGTCCACCCTGCATCTCCAGGCCCTTCACATCTAATGTGTTCATAATGAGGCCAATATCTTTACCTGGAACCTGCACCTATTTCTGATTTCTACCCATCTGGTCACCTAACAGAGAAACTGCTATATCATTGTTAATTCTTTTCTTTCTTTCCTCTCTAATTGTTCAATAAGTACTATTGATTCTAGCTCAGAAATGTCTTTCAAACGTCTTCCTTTTTTCTACTCCCACTGCTACTGCCACCATTGAGACTGTCATTGTCTCTCAATTCAATACATATTTATTAAATACTACCATGTACCAGAGACATTTCTGCCATCCACAGCTTCATAGTTCGCTGATCCCATTTAACCTTAGGAGGGATCTTATTAAATTGGAAATCTGCTCTTAATTCATAAAGCTGCATTAGCTTCTTCCTGCCTAAAGATTCAATCCAACTCCTTGGCTAGATGAGCTCTTCTCTACCTTCTCACTCCCTCTTCTCACCATCCCCCTCAGCCAGCCCCTCTGAGGCAAGTCCCAGCGCCCACCAGGCCACAGACCTTGTGTTTTGCAGATCCTTGTTTTGCACATGCTCAGTCCTCAGCTGGGAACACCACTCCCCATATCAACCTCCTGGGAAATCCCTACTTTTTAAGATTCTGTTCAAATGCTGACCCACTTGTCAGTCCTTCATGCAGAGCTCCGAGCTCCATGGCAGCACTTAGGATCTTTATGGTGTGATTTGTTCACATCTTTGACTGTCCCCAAGCCCCAGCTCCCAGGTTGTCAGCAACTTGAAGGCCTTCTTCACAGTGTCCCTGATCCTCAGCTTGATGCCTGGCACATAACTACAGTATGTGGGCACTAGATTGATCAAACTCTGGGCTGAACACAGATTTATAGCAAACAGGGTTTGTGAGAAAACCATACAATACCTGAAAATATTGGTTGCATGTGGCTGAAACCCATCTCTAACAAGTGCAAGCATAAATTGCCTTATAGAACTGGTAAGTCCCAGGGTGCAGCTGGAGTTGGGGGCCCAGACCATGCTGTCAGGTCTCTCTTTCTCATTGATCACCCCTGGTTTTCTTTGCAGGTTAGTCTCATTATTTTCCTGCTGGCACCTGGCAGCTTTACACTTATGTCCTTACAATTTATGGGGAGACCCTTTCTCTCTCAGCACCCATATATCAAATCTCAAGGGAGTCTGCTTGGACCTGTTTGGTTACATGCTTTTACAGATCACAGGGGACAGGCAGAAGGGGTAGCGTGATTGGCTAGGCTTGGATCATGGGTCCACCCCATGGACAAGTGGCTGAGTGAATGACTAGCCCCGTGGGAACTACATGGGACAGACCAGTTTTCCAACAAAAAGAGTAGTGCTGGACAGACAAAGGCATCAGATGTCTACTGAAGTTGCATGTTTTTGTAAAAAAAAAAAAAAAGAAAAGATTTCATCTGATTCGTCTGTTAGCTCTCAGTACAGCTGAGGTACATGAGAGGCCCATTATATTGTATCAAAAACGTAACAGAGATTTAAGGCAGTAGATATTCCTAAACGGTGCTCTGAAACTGCAATGTACACGTCAATGAACCGACAATGTTCAAATGTAGATTTACATTTAGTAGGTCTGGGGGGGAACCTGGGGTTCTGCATTGCTTATAAGCTTCTATTATCTACTTTGATGGCCATAAAATACCATGGGCTGGGTATTTTAAATGAACAGAATCTGGAGCCTGGAAGTCCAAGATCAAAGTTGATGAGAATACTCTTCCTGGCTTGCAAATGGCTGCCTTCTCACTGTGTCTTCACATGGCCTTTCTTCTGTGCACTTGTGATGAGAGAGCACGAGCCCTGGCATCTCTCCCTCTTCTAATAAGGACACCAGTCCTATTCAATTAGGGTCCTGCTCTTATGACCTCATTTAATCTTAATTATCTCCTTAAAGACTTTTTCTCCAAATACAGTCGCATTAGGGGTTAGCACTTCAACATATGAATTTTAGCAGGGACACGATTCTGTCCGTAACAAAACTCAAAGTTGAATCCATGTGCCGCAGCGTACCTGCCTCCGCCGGCTGAAGAAGTTAGCTGGAGAAGGGCCAAGCGCTGCAAGGCAGCGAGAACCAGTGGAGCGAGAAGCCCACACTCTGGGGATTCAGAAGGACCAAACTCTGTATGGTTGAGTCTCTTAAATTCTCTGGGTATTGCTCTCTGAGTACATTTCCAGTAAATATTAAGACAAAAAGTGTCTCTAATTTGGTGATTAGGAGTTCAGTTATTTTCAAATTGGTCTGGAAGTTTTACTTTATAAGGACCTTTCTTCAATTTTAAGAAAGTGTAGGCCCTGGCTGGTATAGCTCAGTGGATTGAGCGCAGGCCTGCAAACCAAAGAAAGTGTGATGGTATTGTAGAATGTCCTCTAAGTACCCTTAGAGCTCTAGCCCTGTTAGGGGGAAGCCTGCTAAGGGAGCTACTATCCTGGAAAAAAGGACTGGTGCCCAGTCTCAGTTTGCTGGGCTTTATGTTTATCATGATACCTAAAGGGCAGCCAAAGGAGTAGGGGCAGAAGTGGGAATGCAAAACAATTACATTGCCTCAGGGCACCATCTACGCTGCCCAAGAGGTTGTTCCAGTACTGTAATGGTCTAAACTGTGTCCCCCAAAAAGCCTATGCCAAAGCCCTATCCCACAGGACCTCAGAATGGGACTGCGTTTAGAGATAAGATCTTCATATTTAAAGATGAAAAGTGATTAAGTTAAAATGAGGCTGTTGGAATGGACTCAGACTAGTCTGATAGGACTAGTGTCTTTATAAGGACAGGTGGAGACATCAGGGATGCACATGCACAAAGAAAAGGCCATGTGAGGACACAGCGAGAAGCTGGCCATCTGTCTGCAAGTCCAGAGACCTCAGGAGAAACCAAACCTGCTGGCACCTTGATCTTGGACTTCTGGCCTCAAGAATAGTGAGAAAATAAATTCCCGTTTGCTGAAACCACTGTGTCTGTGGTATTTTATTATGGCAGCCTGAGCAGACTAACACAAAACTTAAGACAGCTAGGTTCCACTGTATTTGGTGAGTATTAATTTGTCACTCAAATTTCAAATCACTTAAAAAAAATTTTTTTTAATTCACTCAACAAATCTGCACTAGCGCTCTTCTGGTGCTGAGGCTAAGCTCAGATAAGAAGACACAGATCCTGTTCTCACCTGGTGGTGGAGACAGGCCCAGAAAAGGCCAGAGGAGGGTCTGGAGGTGAGAGAGGCTGGCAGACCTGGAAAACTGAGTCCAGTGGCCTAGTCCTGCAGGGTGGTCAAGGAAGGGTGGTGGGAATAACTAATGAGGAGCCTGGGAGGGAGGTCATCAGAGCCAGATAACGACAGATTGGCCACCAAGGTGAATAGTGATGGCCTTTAGGCAGAAAGTATAGAAGGATCACAGGGGAGAATAAAGAGTTGAGAATACATCGAGGGGGAAGCTGCAGTGATCTGAGGAGGGCCAGGGAACCTGGGCCGAGAGTAAGTCACATATTTAATAGCCATTCCTTCTAGGTGCCCATTGTAGTCACTGCAGGGAATGGGGTTCTTTAAAATAGGGGGTGGACTTGCATTATGGTTTTTAGGATGGAATGGGAAGCACACTGCACTGAGTTGGGCTCCTCCTTCCTCTACCACGTGCCTGGTAAGAGCAGCTTTGGGGGAGTTTTTCTACAAACGTCCTACCCCCACCCCCACACACGCACAGACGCACACCGAAAGCTGCTTGAGCACAGCTGTCATTACTAAATTTGCTCATTAGCAGTACACAGACCTCACTGCCCAGAACTTGCTCGACCAGTTTTATAGAGAAAGCAGGCAGGAAACCTAAGGTCCACCTAGATGCCCCCACCCCCCACCCCATACCACTGAGCATGTCCTTTAACACCCTCCCCCTGAGCCCTACTATCCATCCCTCCTGCTATGCTTTCCTTCAGCTCAGCACGTCCCCCCGCCCCTCCCCCCCGCCCCCCCCCCCCCCCCCCCCCCCGCCTGCTGTCTCCAACTTGTTGAGAACAGACCTAAGCTAATTTGGCAGTGTACTTTTTTCCTTGTTTTTTTGTTAGACACCAATGATAATCAATGAGTTTGTGGGATGAAAGTTTTAGCTACCGCCCCACATCCTCCCTTCTGGGTTGTAATGCACGGGTTCTTAAGCTGGGATCTGTGGAACACATCTTCGTTTTTATTTGCTTCCACTGGAAATGTAGTGTTTCCATTGTGGGTGAAAAAAGGGAACACATACTAAACTTAACAAGCTCAGGGGAGGCCTGCGTGGAGCCTTTACAAACTCAGAGCCCAAATGTAACCTCACAGGGTGTTTTGAAATTAAAAACTTTCTAGTTAAAAGCAAATCGTGGTGATAGTCATGTCCTAGACCAGTATCTTTCATGACAAAGGTCAATCTTTACCCTAACTGAGCCTGTCTGTTGTCTTTTTGCATCTATAATAACAGGCCTTTGGAATGTCAGGGTAACTTCCTTTTTCCAGACCCGTCTGGGCACAATCTTCCACCAGAGCAGCAGACCACAGAGCCCCTGACTGTTATTGTCATCATGTTAATTGTTACTATCTTATACCCACCAGTGTAAAAGAAGTGTGTGTCTATTCATTGACTTTGTGTCCAATCCCATAGATCTCAACCACTATGCTTTGCTTTCTCTTGCCTCCCTAACCTATCACCAGTGAATTTCATGTAACCCCTTTACACCTCCTTCTTTGATTGCAATGTATAAAATAAGGTGCAAAACTGCCATTCTCTGGAGCATTTTCTCAATCTATTGAGCTTTTGCTTCCTGGCAATTCTTACAGGTGTGGGCATCTCTTATGCTGACACCTCAGTCATGAACGGAGGTGACAAACCACCGGAGTGTTAGCAACTCCCAAGACTTTTTCAGCAGAAGTAATGGGTATTTTATTGCATTATACTTGGTGCAGACATCTCAGAATATTGTTTATTCAGAATATCATTTATCACTGAAGTGTGATTACTAGAACCACCCTTAGATCATATTATTTCATATGATCATATATGTAACTTAAAGTTTTGAGAAGGTTCCCCGGCAAAGATGGCTCCAGCCCTGCCTCATGAAGTAGAAATCTGGAGCCTTGAGCATTCATTTGTTCAAGCGATAATTAGAGACAGACCTAGAACTGATAGTTTTGAGAAAAATCTAAGTTCTGGCCTTAGGTGAGGCCTGGTTTGCTCTGTGTAGTGCTAGACATGCTCCCTGGCTGGCCCATCTCCTGCCTTCACTTGGCCAGTTGTCTAAACATTTGGAATTGCCTGTGACAGGACACACAGACTTAATAAAAACATATCCATGACCTACTTGCCATCTAATTGTCTGCTCCTTGGTAGAGCCCCCTCCAACCCTAATGCCTGCGAACCCTCAGTCGGCACTCGAGACTACTTCCAGCAGCCCCAGACACGCTGCCACGGTGCGTTTTGTGCTGCTTTCCTCTTATACACGGCGCTCTCTCTGAGTCAGATGTCCTCCTCCAGGCCATCTGTCAAGTCAAGGCCCTGCTGTCCTTCTGTTTCCGGTAACCTCCTGGCTCAAGCTTGACTTAAAAAAACAAATCTTATTGAGGTGAAATCCACATAGCATAAAGTTAACTACTGTAAAGTACCCAATTTCATTGTATCTAGTACAATGTTATATAACCATCATCTCTGTCTAGTCCCAAAACACTTGACACTGTCAAGTCCCAACACTTTTTATTTCAAAATAAAACCTCATACTCATTAAGCACTCAGTTCCCATTGAACACTCTCCCCAGGCCCTGGTAACCACCAATCTGCATTCTGTGTCTATGGATTTGCATATACTAGGTGTTTCATATAAATGGAATTACACAATATATAGCCTTTTGTTTCTAGTTGCTTTCACCAACCACAATGTTTTCTAGGTTCATCAATGTTGTAGCATGTATAGGTACTTCGGTCTTTTCGGTGGTTGAATAGATAGGCCATGATTTGTTTATCTATTCTGTTGATGCACAGATGTGCTGTTTTCCCCTTTTGGCTATTGTGAATAGTGCTGCAGTGAACATGTGTGCACAAAGATTAGAGCATTTGTTTTTAGTTTCCTCAGACATATACCTAGGAATGTATCTGCTGGGTCATATGACAATTCTATGTTTAACTATTTGAGTAACTGCCAAACTAATTTCCATAACAGCTGAACCATTTTACATTCAAATCATCAATGCGCAAGTGTTCCAACTTCTCCATATCCTCACTAACACTTATTATTTAAAGCTTTACTTTTGGTGAGGGTGGTAGTTTTCCTATTTATTTTGTGGTTAGTATAAGAAACGGAGTTTAGTCCTTTCATCCAAGTTTATCAATCAAGCATAGAAAACATGTAAGGTACAGTGATTTTGGTAAGTGGAAAGTCTGGTTTAATTAATTTAACTAATTAAAAAGGTTTTAATACTGTCTTTTGAGATATTTCACTTACTATAATTTATGCTGAAGCTTTACGTTTTATTTTTTCTTTACTTTGTAAACCCTTCAATTATTCCCTCCCTTTTATGTACACTCCAGATTTTCCACAGCTATACCTAATCCATCCCTGCAGCATTGCTCTTATCACACTATATCGTAATTCTTACTGTAATTCTACATTCACTTGTCTCTCTCCAGCGTTAGACTTGGCAGGTTGGGGTTGCTTGTGGGCAGAGCAGTGCTGGCCACTTAAGTGGGCAAATGATTGAGGAGGGCTCATGAGCTCCCCCTTGTGGTGAGCAAGAATAAACCTACTTACTCTCTCACTGTCCCTGGTCCTTAAGAGCAGCATCACACCCTTTATTGACTTCATAGGGATGAAATGGAAGACAAATGAGACACCAGGTGGGCAGGCATGTGGAAGAGAAGTGAGGCTGTGTAAATCCAAGTCTTTCTTTTACTGGAGAAACAAAGCAATGACTCCAAGTTGTGCTGACTTTATCATGGCTGCACAAGTCAGTTGGGAGGATAGAAATGGCATTTGGAGGCATCTGAATGAATCATCCAGCAAAATGTAAGAGTTCTGGGGGAACTGATTCTGGTGTGCAGTTCTCTGGACTAGTGATGAGGTGAATGTGTGCTCTGTATGACTTAGCCCTTTTCTCTTGCTGTAAAGCTGAAGCAGCATATGAATTCTTCTTCCCGCTGCCCATGTCAAAGCATTTGTCCACTTCCCATTTCCCAAAAGGTGCCAAAAAGGTGCTGGACCCTGGGAAGACAAAGATAAATAACATCCCACCCTGTTCTCCATGTGTCCATGTGCAAGGTCATGCCCATTAAGAAGCCACATACCTAGATCATTTTGGAGGAGAGAAATCTCAATGAAAAGAAATAAAAAATTTGTTTCTAGGCACACATGAAAAACATTGAGAAGAGCAGTTATATGTGCTTTATTTCAGTTTTATTTGCTCAGTTGGGTCTCATCCTCAGAAGAAGAGCTAGATATTTTTCAGATATGTTGGCAGTTTTAGGGCTGTTGTAACACTGATTTTTCTAGTACTGATAGAAAGGCAGTAGTTTAGGTCAGAGAAAAGGATTTGACCATGAGCTTTTCTCAACTGAAGTTATTTTACCATAAAAAGACCCCCGATAAAATGGGCTTTCTGTGTGAGAAAGGCAACATAGGATATGGGAAAAATGTGGGATCTGCAATTAAAGATGTGGGCTTGTGCCTAGATCTGCAACGCATTTGTCATGCTCCACCAGAAAAGTCTCTGGACCTTGGCTTGCTCATCCCAGTCTCTTCCCTCTCTTCCCCTGTCCCCCTCCCCTGGGAAATTTAACTACATCTGAAGGAATTTCAGCAGCTTATTCCACGGTTTTAAGATTACAGGCACTGTTGCTGAACCCAAATGTCACATTCTTCATTTCTCCATTGGCCTGAACCATTATCAAGGTATCTTATTGTTATAGGCTTCCCCTCCTCCACAGAGATCCAGTTAATCTTGGATAATTATGGTCCAATCCCCTCCCTTGATACCTGTGAGTTCCAGGGGCTTACTTCCTGTACTTTTCTAGGTCACCCCACTCCTGTGCTCATGTGCTACTTTAGCTTTTGCACCAACTCTGACGCAGAGCTCAGCTCCCTTTTGAGAGGCCCAGAAGGATCCCCTCCCACATTGGTGGGCAGTGGAGCTTCTCTCACCTGGCTTTCTCACTTTTTCGTCTGTCCTTTTCATTTTCCCATTTTTGGGCTGCAGTAAAACCCCCACCCCCACCCCCGCCAGGTCCAGCCAGAACCATTCTGTCCATGTAGGTCTCAGCTTCTTACTAAATATTTTCCCATCAAAAACAGCCTTTCCTTCTCAGAAGGAATTCTGGCAAGTGGGTTTCCTCTCCCTCAGCATGCTTGCTTCAGGAACTTGTCCAAGCCCATCTAAGCCATAGAGGGCTCAATGATGAGAGGCCAGTGCCAGGCAGCTTCAATAAAACCTGCCAGCATTTGTGGACAGCTTGGATGTCCATTTTTCCCACCCATGACTTGTAATTGGAGCCTTAAATAAAATTCTAAAGTTAGTTTTCCATTATTAAAATTTATTATGTAAGTGTTCTGAGGCTTCCTTTCTTCTGTCTCCACACTCCTGGCTGATTTTCTCAGAAATGACCATCTGGCTGGGACTTCCTACAGATGACCACTAGAGGGCCCACAAGCCCTCTTGCCAGCCAATTCCTGGTATCCTGCTGCAGAAAGGACACTTTTTGCCTGTTTGTTTTCCCTGGGAAACAGGAGGAAAGCACTTGAAATTCCCTGGATACAGCTAAGGCACTTTCTACTGCATTCATCTGTAAAATGCTGGCTACAAGAAGCAGGCATTCTGGCGCGTGGAGGAAAGACTGTATTCCCTGTTCCTGTCACTCATTTCCCCCAAGAGGCGGAGAAAAAGGCTGCAGAAAGCTGAACAAATGAGTTTTGCTGTTTCTAAGATTACTAGGAGAATACGGTTGTAGGCTACATGTGTCAACGCAGGCCTCATGGCATAGTGAATATAGTGTGTTTGGAATGAGACACATGTGGGATGCATTTCCCACACCTCAGCTTCCTGCCAGGACGGCAAACTAGTACGGGCTGCTGGCAACCCTGATGAAACTGCACTATTAGTTTGCTGGGAGGCAGGAGAAGAGTTAGGGAGACCAAGTGCCTCTTATGTCACTTGGAAAGTCCCTTAGACCTGGCTCTCAGAAGAGGGGTGATATATCCTACTCTGGAGGGGAAGACAGAGATAGTGATGGGATTGGGAAATAAACGGGAGTAAATAAACATAAGTATTGGTCAATAGTTAGGATAAGATCAAAATTAGAATGCTCCAACTTCTAAAGTAGCTGGTGAAAATTCAATGGTAAGTGGAAATGGTGGGGGGGGGGCGGGATTTTAAAAATCCTGTACTATAAATGAAGTCTCAACTAAGATGCTGAACTAATTCCTCATAAAATAGCATTTTCCAGCTCTCACACTTGTTAACTCTGTAACTTTGTGTAGGATACATAATTTCTCTGAGCTTCCGTTTCCACCTCTCTAATATGGGTACAACTACTGTGAGGTTAGCTGTGAAGATTAAATAATATAATGTACATGAAAGAGACCTATCTTTCTTGGCTCTTGGTAGATGGTCAACGTTCTACTTCTCTCTCCTCTCCTTTAGCATGTTTAGCTCATAAAGACTTACTATTCAAGAATTTTTACTGAGTGCCTGCATTAGTTAGTTGCCTTCAGCTGCAAGTGACAGGAAACCTCACCTAAATGGCAGTTAACAATAAGGAAAAGGTATTATCTCATTATAAGAAGTCCACAGGTAGGGCAGTTCCAGGGCTGCTTAATGTAGAGGATCAGCAAATTCACCAAGGACTCTGATCCCTTCCACACTTCGGCTCTGCCATCCGCATCAGGTTCACGTTGTCCTGGCGCCTCTCTCATCATGGCTGCAGACGGGGCCACTCCACTCCCCTAGAGGCAGGACTGGCTCTTTCCTCTCACACAGCCCTTTGGAGTTTTTCTGGAACTATTTACCAGAAGTCATCCCAGCAGCGCTTCCCTCATGTCTCATGGACCAGAACTGGGTCACACTGCCCATCCCTAGATCAGTTCCTGGCAAGATGAATGGGTTTCCATGTTTAACCAGGACATGATTCACCCTAAAGTGTCCCTTAGTCTTCTAGAATTGTTGATATTAGGTTCAATGAGGTGAAGAGATGCTATTGGCAGGCAATACAGAGTGTCCTCCATGCACTGTGGCTGATGTTTGGCACACGGTCGTTAATAAGTCAGATGCCATTCCTAGGGAGCTTGTGGGGGAGGTTAAGCGTATGCCATTAACAGTATAGTGTGTGAGTGCTATTCTGGGAGAGCTGTAGGGGAGTAACCCATAACTGGGGGCTCGGGAAGACTTCCTAGAAGAGGTGCTCTTTGACTGAGACCTGAGGGATACAGTGGGAGTTGAAGTCCTGGGAACAAGAGTGACTGTGACATATTCGGGTGAATATCCAGTGAAGTGTTCACTGGAGGCAGGGAGGCTGGAATACAGGAGGGTTGGTGGTCAGCAGGGACTGTTCATGAAGGCCTTGGACACCATGTGGGGGGAGTTGAAATTCTATTATGACAGCAATGCATCAGGTATATTTAAAGCAATGTCCTTAAAAATGTGGATGTGAAATCAATCCAGTGGTTTATAACCAGCACATAAAAATAAAAATAGTAATAGCAAATTCTTACATGAAAATTACTGTGTTCAAGGCACTGTTCTGAGAGTTTATGTATTCCCCATGAACGCACTGATCATCAGAAATTGGTGCTACTGTTATCTCCATTTTGCAGGTGAAGAAACTGAAGCACTAGTTCAAGGTCACTCTTATAGGTTGAATTGTGTCCCTGCAAAACAGATATGTTGAAGTGCTAACCTCTGTACCTCAGAACATCTCTTTATTTGAAAACAGGATTGTTGCAGATGTTATTAGTTAAGACAAGGTCAGAGTGGAGTAGGGTGGGTCCCTAATCCAATAAGACTGGTATGCTATAAAAAGAGGGCCATCTGACCACAGAGATGCAGAAAGAACACGGTACGAGATGGAGGCAGAGATTAGAGCAATGCATCCAACAAGCCAAGGAACACCAAGGATTGCTGCTGTCACCAGAGGCTGGGGACAGGCATGGAGCAGATTCTTCCTCACAACGCTCAGAGGAAACAACTTTGTCAACACCTTGATTTTGGACTTTTAGCCTCCAGAACTGTAATACAATGAATTTCTTTCATCTTAAGCCACCCAGTTTGTGATGCTTTGTTATAGCACACAGAGCAAATTAATACAATCACACAGCTAGTAAGTGGGGGACTGGGATTGAAACCCAGAGTCAGGCTCCATAGTCATACTCCAAACCACTTTACTTTCCTCAATAGTAAAGAGAATGCAGTGTAAGTGGTTGGAGAGATGGTTTTACTTACACTTATGTATGCAGGTATGTGTATGTGTGCGGGTCATAATGCAAGATGTATTTCACTAAAGTTTGAAAGCCACTACTCAAAGGGGTTTGAATAGAGTAGTAAGATCAATTTTCATTTTAGAAGGAACAAAGAATCTTGTCAAGATCTCAGGACTAGAAGTCAAGAAGGATAAACTCTCTTTTACGAACAAGTTCAAAGGCCTCCCCCCTTGGTGGGTGTGATGACAGGATTTCTGTTAGGTAGGTAGTGCTGGGCGGGAGTATCACCTAGTGGTGTGTAGGTCCAGGGGGTAATTACATGGGAGACTGTGATACCATGCAGCGTACAGCCTGTACAGCTATTCTTGGTGGTCCTAGGACTGGATTAGAGATGTTCATTGTGGAAGAAGTATAGGTAGAGGGGGAAGCACCTCTACTAGACACCCTTCCCAAGAATGTGCTTCAAAAATATTTTCTTTTCTACAGATCCTTAAAGATAACATATTGGTATTCTAGGTACAAAGTCTATAATGAACTGGCATCAAAGGCAGCAAGACTGGGAGAGCCAGGGTTAGAATGTAGGCTCCCCCAGAAGTTTGGCTCCCTCACCAGAATGTGACTCCATGAGGACATGAACGTCACATGTGACACCCACTCCTGACGCCCAGTGCTAGAATACATACCCAGCAGGTGCTCACGACTACTAGTTGAATGAATATTGAAGGAAACATAGTGAGAACATGAATGAAGGCTGGTGAAACGGTGGTTATTTTGAAGTCCTTGTTTCCCCCATCTGCCCCGACTACCCACTGCAGCACCCGCCCTCTCCACATGGGCCTCTGGCTGCACATCTCTTCCCATGTCCTTTCCACCTTTGACACCACAATTCCATGCTCTTCTCTCCTATTCAGTATGTGACCAGAAAAAATGAACGCTGGTGGCAACGGGTGTGGCCTCTGCTGAATCCTATCCCTTCTGACAATGAACTGAACACTATTAACAGCTCCAAGTCAGCTGCAGAGGTGCCTGTGACATTTGTGGATGCCCTGAGCCCTGCTCCACGGCCAGGGATTACAGCAGTGCGCACAAATCCTTGTCTGCCAAGAGCACAGGGCTGTCTCGGAGTGACTGACAGAATTAAACATGGTCTAGACTGATGGAAAGTCCAAGAGGGATTTATAACTCAATATAAAGAAATGGAAATTTTGTTCTCATTCAAACCACTCCTATGCCACGATTATTATTTTTTTCTAGGTGTCAGTATTAATTCAGCCTTTTGCATTAGGAAGTTAACTCAATCCCAGGCAGCTCCCTGCCTAGCAAAGCTCTGAGCGACCAGATCTCATTGTTTCTTGGTATGATCTCTAATAGGGGCCTGTGGCTCACAAATGTATCATAACCAACCAGCTGTGACCTGAGTTTTGTTCTGAGGGAGATTTTTCCTGCCTCTTTAAGGTGACCAGCTCTCCCAGTTTGCCTGGAGCTTGCGCAGTTTTAGCACTGAAAGTGCTGTGTGCAAGGAAACCTCTCAGCCCTGGGCACACTGGGACAGCGGGTCACCAGAGCACGTCATGCTCAAATAGGGCCAGGAGCTTGTGCCTGCTTGTTGGCCCAACCAAACTGGCTCACGCCAACTGTTCCGAGGGCCTCCCCAAATGAGGAATGTTTTTCCTCTTCGGTAAATCATGTTTTTTTTTTAATTTTTATTTCAATAAAATGGAAATGCAAGACACCCAGAAACAGAGAGTAGCCACAATGGGTTTCCTTTTCTCCCCAAATGGGTGGTAAGAAAAAACTCCAGACTGCCTGCCTTTGACTTTTAATATGATCATTTAACTACAAGCTATTGGGCCTCTCTGTGCCTCAGTTTCTCATCTATAAAATGGGGAAAATGAAAGTATCTGTCTCACGGGGTCTTTGTAAGAATTAGAAAATATGTAATAGTTTTTCAACTGTAACTAACCAGAATTGGTGTTTAGAAAATATAATTATTACTGTCACATCTCCCTCTGCAGAAATGGGGTTCTTCCATTTTCTGGAGCCAGCTTTGCTTCCTTGGTGATGGGTGGGGGTAGTGAGGTAGAGGGACTCCCATAGCTATCTGCTGGTGAGCATAACAGGAGACAGTCCCAGTGGGACGATGTTGACTCTCCCCGCACTCCTTTTCAACCTCTTATGTTAAACGTAACATGAACACAGAAAATAGCATAAAACAAATATATAGCTTCATAAATTACTAATTAGCAAAAACTCTTCTAATCAGTACCTTTGTGGGAAGGTAGCATATTGCCAGCCATCTGAGGAGTCCTCCACTGCCCTGTCCAAACTCTACCCCCAGCCCCTTCCTTTGCTAATATGTACTGTATCGAGAAATGATCCTTTTCTTCTTCCTCTTTTTTTTTGGTTTTGTTTTCTTCAGGGCAAAACAAAGAAACAAAGAAAAAAATGGTATGTGTGCTATCCAAAAGAGAAGGGCTTGGGTTTCCTCTTATTAATTGGGAGTGTGGGGGAGGATATAAAAGAGCAAAGAAGCCGTGGTTTCTAAAAGAAAGGGTTTAAGTAGGAATTTGCAAATTTTACCTTCCTTTTTCTGACTATGCATCACATCTCCTGGAAGGGGCACCTAGATCTCAGTGTATGTTGCTTAAAGAAAATAGACAACTGTCACAGTTCATTAAAATTCCATCTGCTTCCTGTAAAATGGAGAATCATTCCTGGCTGAGTCAGGGGGTCTAGGCTCTCATGGAGGAAGAGATCACTTGCATGTTTTCCCCTTACAAGCCTGCAGCTTGCACAGGGCAGAGCCACCCCCTTGTTTTCCTACCAGAGCAGTGCTTGTTATATTAAACTATGCTTCTCCTCAAACAGTTGTTAGTGTAAAGCATTCCTAATACTATTATGAATGGCACTGAAAAGAATCCAGGACCCAAATGTGTGGTTCTGGTATCAATCACTAGATTTAGAATGGGAGAGGCTGGGTGGGTGTGGAAGAGGTTACTAGGGCTTAGGGCTTGAGTCAGACAGGGAGGGAACATGCTTCCCAGGGGAATGGGGTATGGAAGGGAAACAGGGCTTAATGGAGGAAATTATTCATTGATGGGACAGGCAGTTAGAAATTAAGACCAGGAAGCACACTTTGAAATATGGCTTAGAGGTCTGTTAGGATTAGTTTCATCTTCATATAATGGAAAACCCCAATAAACGTGGTTTAAATACAGTAAAGGCTAATTTACTTATACAGTCCGTAGTGAGTATGTTGGTTCCATGATTGGTAGGAACTTCAATTTTCCCGCATTGTCATCCTTAGTAAGTGATGCCCACCCTCAAGGACCTCAAGGTCCAACATTACTGCTGAAACTCCAGCCATCACCTCTAAGTTTAGCCAGGAGGAAGCAGGAAAAGATCAACAAGGTTTGTCTTGCAGCAGTGTAGGCTTTTGAGTAGCATTCCCAAAAGCCACATCCAGCAACTTCTGCTTACATTTTATTGATTGTGACAGGCTGAAAATGAGGCTTCGGAAACATGGTCTTGACTTTCTAGAATAAAAGATTCTTCTGGAAAGGTAGATACAGAGAATCAATGGGAAGGTGAATCGACCAGCAATCTTTTCTAAATAGGATGAAGCAGTAAATCCTCATGGTTTAGCATGAATCCTCTGTATTACTTGGGTTAACATCTGAGATCGGGGCTCCATCACCTTACTAGCTGTATAATCAACAAGATACCTAACATTTCTAACACAGTTTTCTCACCTGTAAAATGAAGAAAGTAATCAAATCTCCCCCAAAGGTTTTCTTTTGTGAGTGAGGAGTCAGATGAAAAAACATTACTCTAAATGGTTCAGGGTAGTGCTTGGCACACAGAAAGCACTCCAAAGTGGCAGCTAGTACTATGACTATGATTTAAGAGGCTATAAAAGCAAATTTCTGACATACATTTACATAAGATAAACCCCACTGAAATAAACATGTCATCCAAAGAACATGATTGAGGTGTCTCCAAGCCCGTGTTGATGGCTCCTTTTAAGTGTGATCTCCACAGGGCTAAATGATTTGCAGTGGCTGAATTCCCATGTGAAGGAGTTAGGCTACTTAAGGGTCTATAGATTCCCATGGGTACTTAAGGGTATGTAGGTTTTCCCTGATCCCATTGCTGCTGGCCTGGTAGAGGTGGAAGGACGGATGTTGCACTGACCATACTCAAAAGGGCCAGACTACTGTGGGAAGATCTGCAGCTGGACCGTCTTATTCTGTCCTGGCTCCAGGAGTAAGCCCCTTCCTGTGCTGCTCTCCTCTGGGCTTCAGACCAGCCTGCTTAGATCTTCAGCTCTCTTCCCCTCCTTGGAAAGCTCTTATTTCTATCTGTTGGTGGTTCTGGTCTCTCCTTGGGCCATAGGACACTATTCCATTATCAACTATGAGTGAGAAACATTATGTACTCTAGCCTCCCTCTGGGAAGTCACAATGCACATAACTTAATGCATACAACATAAAGGCTCTAAGAAGGCCTGCAAGGAAATGTTAATACCATTTAATTCAACATTTCCCATTTGACTAAAAGCCCTTCGCTTACAGGGGTTTTAACCCTTGACTTAAGCTTTGGGAGCCCATGTCCCATACTCGTTACATTTACTATAATTTCCAGTCAAATATGCTTTTTTTCAAATGTCCAGTTTTTGTATTCCTAGGGGACCTCATGTATTTTTAAGGTTTTATTTATTTATTTTTAGAGAGAGGGGGTAGAAAAAGGGAGAGAAACATCTATGTGAGAAACATTGATCAGTTGCCTCTTGTACGTGCCTGGATCGGGGACTTAACCTGCAACTCAGGCATGTGCCCTGACTGGGAATCAAACCAACAACTTTTTGCTTTGCAGGATGATGCCCAAGCAAATGAGCCACACGAGTCAGAGCCCTAGGGGACCTCCTATTGAGTCTCTCTTTTCAGCCAAGGATATATATCTGGTGTGAAGCCCATTTACAGATCTGAGATGATCACCACTTTTTTTTTAAAACCAATAAATGATGCATCCCTTTCTGGTGCCACTTATAAACTCTCCCTACCTCTTTATAGTCTCTGAAATGAGAAATGAGATCATGTGTATGGAAAGTGCTTTATAAGCCATTAAATGCTATATAGATGTTAGTTGTTACTATTAGGATGACTCACTCCAGTGCTCTGATCCCCTTCTCCCAGGAAGTGGCATTTTCAGAACTACAGTTTCATAATATAAAAACAACTGAAAACTGAAAACACATATAGTAGTAGCCATTTCTACTGGAGAGTTCCTTTTGTTAGTGCAGTAAAAAAGCTGACTGTGAAGTATATAACCAGTTCTTCACAGAATGGAGAAAGGAAGTATAGACATCACCCCTTTGAATCTTCAGGTTACCCCCAGACACACAAGAAACCATCCCAGCAACACATCCAGTCCCTCAGAGCTGCCTCTTGCCTGTCTGGCCCCAAATCTCCCAGGTCAGATTCTCTAGTTACCCATAGACTCTGCAGTGGCAAGAAATCTGAAATCATCAGATTTCACAGTGATGGCCTTCTTGGGATCCATTTAAAACAGGACCAGGAAATTCCAGCCAAGTGCTTGATTCGCATAAGCCCCCAAACAATGGACCCTTCCTTGTTTGTTTTGTGAGAAGTTTGCTGGGGCTCCTCCTTTCCTCAATACCGCAGCGGTTTCCAGAGGCGCGCCCAGCCAGAGAGCACAGCCAGGGTTGGCAGTGGCTCAAGGGCAAGGTTTATGTTCATTTTGCTGACTTCTTTCCCGACTCTACTCCAGAGTAAACAGAAGAGAAACCCAGGCCTCTAAAACCTAAGTAAATCGGCCACAACTAAAAATATTTGGCTAAGCCAAACACAAAAGGACAAAAATTGTATGATTCCACTACCTAGAATAGCCAAATTCACAGAGACAGAAAGTAGAAGAGAGGTCACCATGGGCTGGGGCGGGGTCGGGGGTGAGAAACAGGGAGTTACTATTTAATAGGTGTGGAGATTTTTGTTAAGAATTACAAGAAAAAAAAAAAAGGTGCTGGAAATGGATGGTGGTGAGGTTGCCTGGCTTTCTGCATAAACTTAATGCCACTGAACCTACACTTAAAAATGGATAAAATGGCAAATTGTGTTATGTATGTTTTATCACAATAAAACTAAACAAGCAGCAATGACACCAGTCAAAATATTTGACATCAGTTCCCCTAACATGGCATCCATCCATGGGGACACCTGCCCGAGCTGTGTGCTGTGTGATTACAGGTGTGAGCCCAGGAGGCAGGATCAGATGGACTGGGTCTTCAGTCCTGGCCATCGCACCCCTCGCAGAAGAGCCCGGCAGGAGGGCAGCTCAGAGTATCTGTCTCATGGCCCGGGGGAAAGCTCCTATAGGTTTGGGACATAAGCAGGAAGTCTCACCTTATCTTTTCAAAGCATCTTTCTTACGTCTAAAGACAGCCTGAAAAGGTCTTTTCCTCTGACAGGGACAGAGGCTAGAACGTGTTGAACAGACTTTCTGGAGGAGCAGGCCTCCCTCGGGCTGAGGGCTCTGCGACAGAGGGTTTGGGGTCACAGAGAGCCAATTTTGAGGAGGTAGAAACAGAGTGGAGTCTACTTAGCACAGACAAGTTTTTTGAAGTCTTTTGTTTCACAAGAAAAGGAGAAAAACAGTGAGACGACAGGTTGGTGGGGGGCCACTGCATATAAGACAGTGGCCTCTAGGTGGCACACGCACCATAATAAATACCCTGAGACGAGGGGATTTCATTTGCAAATTGATCTTCAAGGCTAATTCAGAAGCAGGGGAGCTTTTACAAATAAGTTTCCCCACCCACTTCAGCTGAAATACAACTCCCAGATCCAAATCCTCTGGATCCAATTTAAAGATGGCAGAGCTTTGATCATCTTGATGGCAATGGCGGGGAAGACATCTCACTATCTGAGGATCACGGAGCTGTGAGGAGAGAGAGGTAACATGTGCCCATGGAAATGTTCAGCTCTGAGAAGAACATTATTACTCCTGAGAAAGTGTCAGCGGTGCCGTTTGGTTTGCTGAATATAATGGTAGAAGGGATGATTCTCTCAGCTGTCAAGCAAGAACATATTCAGTCTGCTCAGCTCCGAGGGTGGTGTTTTTTTTTTTTCCCCCTCCACTTTTCAAACCTGTATCATTCCAGCAAGTTCCCAAATGAGCAGGAGACCAGGATGGAGTCCATCAGCTTGGAAGGCAGGGCCAGGAAGATGAGGAGGAGGTCATTCTTATTTACACAAACAATTAACAGGCACACATGCAAACCCAGGCAGGGCAACTTGATAATGACCTGGATAATGAAGCAAAACATTGCTGCAGAGAATGGAGCAAGCAGCACTTCATTCTCAGTGCCCGGGGATAATTCCATTTTTCTCCATTATACCACACAGCTGCGGAGGGTCAGTGATTTCACCTTTACTGAAGAGTGCTATTCATAACTTCATGTAAACTGCAATCGCTTAGTCAATCAGTCCTGTGCAGTTATGGAGGGGCCTCCACGGGCCCCACACCTGACTCAAGGCAATGGCAAGATATGGAAAAAGTAGCAACTTCTGTATCAGCCTTCAGGAAGCTATAGTCTAGGGCTGCATTATCCATCCATTACAAAATAGCCACTAGCCATATATGGCTATTTAAAAGCTACTAAAATTAAAAATTCACCTCCTCTAAGTCGTGCTAGCCACACTTCAGTTGCTCAATAGTCCCATGTGGCCAGTAACCACCATACTGGACAGCGTAGAAAACACCTGTCATCGCAGAGAGTCCTATTGGACTGTATGGTGGCGTTTTGGACACCCATGGGAGCAAAGGTAGGAGTTAACTAGGAGCCAATTAATCGGAGGAAATAAAGGCCCAGACAGGTTGTACCTCTCAGCAAGTAAATGGTCTTGTGATTACTCCAGAGTTTAGCAGTGTGTGGAGGGTGGCCTTTTCTAAAATTTAAATTTAATTTTTTAACTTTTCAATTACAGTTTATATTCAGTATCACTCTGTATTAGTTTTGGATGTACAGCACAGTGGTTAGACAATCATGTACTTTACGGAGTGTGTCCCTGATATTTCAAGTACCCACCTGGTCCCATATATAGGTATCAGAATATTATTAACTATACCCCACAACTTACAGCTCTGTCACTGTTCTGTAACTACTAATTTGTACTTCTTCATCCCTTCATCCTTTTCGCCAGCACCCCGTCCTCGTCAGCTATCAGTCTGTTCCCCGTATCTGTGAGCCTGTCTGTTTTGTTTGTTCCTGCACCCATTCTTGAATAATCCTTCTGGATGATGGTCTTAACACTAATACACTACATGTCTGTGTTTGGGGAGTGGGGCTGGGGTGGTGGTTTAGTTATTTGAATAGCATTTCAACTAATTTAGAAGCATGTTCTCTAACCTGTAGCCCAATATGTGAGTGATTCATTTCTGGTTTCCCTTCATCTGTGGTATTTCCCTTACCTGTCTGTCACCTTGAGAAACTCTGCAGTTTTACTCTGTGCCAGAGCTAAGGGCTTTCACACATCTCATTTAACCTCACAATCTTCTGTGAAATCGGTACTTTTATTGGAATTGCTGCCTACCTAAGCATCATCATCCAACCCTCTCCTCCAGACCCTGGCCTTCCCAGTAAGCAGATGCCACTCCCACCTCCGGCTCCAGCACCAGCTCCAGCTCCAGCAGTGGGCCTGTTTGACATTGATAGGCTGGGGAGTCCAGCTATTGGCCAATCAGAGTGTGTATGGCATTCTCATTGCTAATGTAATTAGTTTAGAAATGACATGTGACTTCTTTGGGACAATAGGAAACAAGAGGACTTCTGGAAAAGCAATAAGCTCTCCCTTAAGAGATTGTTCCTGGAGAGAGTCTCTCTTTTTCCTGATCTTGTGTATGCATATGAGGCCTGGAACTGCTTCAGCCATTTTTCCTCTGCTCAGCATGTGACAGAGCTCATAACCCAGGCATAGAGAAAGTGAGCAGCCCAGATTGAGCTGGTTCTGGTCCTCGGTGATATTAGCCACTCGATCCCTGGATTGTTTGAGCATTAGGAGTTAGACTTCCCATGACCTCAATTGATAATCCCAATCTGCAGATAATGCAACTTGGGCTAAGAGAGCTTTAATAACTTGCCCAGTCACCTAGCTAGTAAAAGGCAGAGCCAGGACACAAATATAGATAGATGCTCTTGACCCCAAAACACATGCTTTCTTGTTTTCATTATGCTGTTTCTTCTCTACATGAACTATGTCTATATTTCAAAGGATCTGGGGAGAAACTGACAAGAACCAAGAACAGACATCTTTAGGGCCATAAGAATAATATTTTACCTTGGATATTACCTGAGCATGCTCTGATGGCCTAGTTTCTGTGGGCCCTCATGAACCATATGTAGACTTGAAACTTACCAGCTACACTTGGTGGTCCTTTTTATTTACTGTTCTTCCCAAGGGCCCATAGGAAACTCTTTTGGGATCGTGGCTTTTTTTAAAGATTGGGTGGGAAGCTTCCAGACAGAACTGTTGGAGCCCATGCCTTTTAGCAGCTGAATTAAATTAAGTATCTTGGCTCCTCCTGAGGGCTCAGCCAAGTGAGCTCCAAGGCAGCCAGGCCTCACTTGACCCTTTGCTTTTGTTTATGGTGTATGGGGCACTTGCTGGTGAACCAGCAGGTGACTCAGCGTCCTTCAATGTTGGGAAGCTGTGATCGTTTCCAGAGAGAGACCTATTTCAAGTTTTCTGGATTTATTCAATACCTGGATTGGGACTGGGGTGCAGGTGGTAGGGGGGTGGTGAGGGGATGGTCGTGGGAAGTTTGCTGTGATTCCCTCCTCTCTCTTTATCTCCTCGTCATTCTTATGGTGTCTCTTGGCTTCCTCCTTCAATAGTGCACTTGACCTTACCATTTCATGAAGGTCATCCTCCCCATAAAGACCAGATTAAACATATCAGGAATTGATCAACTAAGAGATGCCCTAGCATAAAGGCATCATTTTCCCCAGCTCTGCTCAGCTGTGGCTCTGGAGGATGGGCCTGGGGGAGGCAGAGGTGCCCACCCACACACACACATTGAAATATACCAGCCTCGTATCCACACACTCCTGTTGTTGCACTAAACAGGGGCACTAACTTCAACAATGCTGCCATCAAGAACTTGTAGCTTTGCTCTGGCAGAAGGGGGAGTTCACATCCAGAGCCACCAACCTAGAAATATGGCTTCTTTTGATGATTAGTCCTAATGGCGGGGTTTTTAGACATCTAAAGCTGCAAGGAGGTTTCCTCTCTCATCCCCACTCTCCTCTGTGTTTGCTGTCGGATACGGTTTCTGATTGTTAGAGAGCCACATGGGTTTGATTTTTCTCCAAATGAAGACCAGGGGTTACCAACCATGATAGGCCACCAGGATGGCCCTGGACAGGTTGAACTGTCCCTAATCACCCGAGGTGAGGTGCATTCCTGGTGACCTCTGCTTCCCCTGTTGGCATGTCCTTGCGCTCCAGCCCCACACATCCTGCCCCTTCCTTATTCTCAGCCAAGGTCCTTACTTACAGCCCAAACTCAGTCCTCCAGTTTTTTGGCTGAGCTGGGGACAAACCTTATTCCAAAGACATGTGAAAAGGGAACAGTTTGGTCCAGAGAGGAGCAGAATATGTGACTCCAAAATATGCTACTTTGGTATGTGGATTATTTTGAGAAGAGAATCAAGGCCCAAAAGACTCAGGAAGGGCTTTTTACCTGTCCCTTAACTGCTTAAAAATTTAGATAGAGGGTCTGGTCCAGGGGAAAGAAAAAAACTATCACTAGAGATAACTCCAAAGGGTATGGGCCAGATATGGTAAGCTGGGGAGAGCTCAGAAGGACATTTGTTTAAAGTCCTCTCTGTGTCTCATTGTCTCTGCATGCCATGACAAACATTCCTTACCAAACAATTGCTTTTTCCATCTTCCTGTGAATTCCCCTGCTTTGAAGCCTCAGATCCCTAACCCCTTCTCCTTAGCTCAGGATGGCATATGAGCCTCAATTACCTGACTGTCTTTGAACCTCTCCTGTCTATATGAGACTCCTGTACATATGAAATTGAAGTTATTTTTCTCTTATTACTCTGTCTTATGTCAATTTAATTAATAGGCCTGCCAAAAGAACCTAGAATGGGAGAGGAAAATTCTTCCTCCCCTACAATCCCCAGCAATGTAGAGATCTGCTATGTGGCTCCACGGACGTCAGGCATGAGTGAGGACCAGGCTTTGGATGTGTCCAGGTTGAACTGAGGCACCTGAGAGGATGAGAGCAGTGGCCAGCAGGGTGGAAGAAGTGAGGGAGAGCGTGTAAGCACCAGCTTCAGATCAGACAGACCTGGATGTAAAACCTGGCTCAGCCACTCACTACATACGTGACTCAGGCAAGTTACTGAATTTCTCAGAGCCTTAGTTTCCTCATCCTCACAAAGTTGATCTGAAAGAATGCAGGTTCCACAGAGACATAAAGTAGATTAGGGGTTGGGGAAGTGGGGAATGATTGTTAAAGGGCATCAGGTTTCTTTTTAGGGTAATAAAAATATTCTGGAGTTAGATTGTGATGATGGTTGGAAAACCTTGTGAATACACTAAAACCCACTGAAATACATACTTAAAAGGGTGAATATTAAGGTTGGTGAATAACCTCACAAAAAGTGGAATAAAAGGGATACATATAAAACAGCACCGTGTCCAGTATGAAATTCGACTGTCAATAAATGGTAGTGAAAGATGTTACTATTATTCCATTTATGGTGGTAACTGACAGGACCCACTCTTAAGTCCTATGGCAGGGAAGAAGAATGAACAGCAGTCATTTCCCTAGGGAGTCCGTTTAATTTGAAGACTTATGGGGGAAGGTTATTATTTAACTTGAAAGTAATTAAAACATTATTTTTATATTAAACAAATAAATATGGAGAATGCAAAATGTGCATGAAGTAGGAAGACCTCTGACTTTAGATAGCTTCCTAGCTTGAAAAGGACCCTGAGGCACATATTTACACTTGTCTGCCTTTGGGGTTACATCTTTGAACAAGTTTGGGTGGAGCCTGCAAAGGGGGGTTTTGCATTAATTGCTGAGAATCTGAGGCTCTGGGGAAACATGACCATGAGCATTGTGACATCCATCCCCAACAGTCTCAGTGGGGATTTCTCAGACCACGTGCTTCAGAAGGTTGGGCTGCAGACAGCCTTGGCCACCCTCTATTGCTACTGCTGCCTTCTTCCTCATCTCAGACTCTAAAGGCCTGAATAGAGAGGACATGCATGCAGAGACTGACATACCCAAAGGCTCCAAGCTTTGGGCAACACCAACTCAGAGATCCAGGAGTTAGGTGTTTGGGAGAACACAGTCCATCTCAAACACTGGGTTTCTCTACACCCAACCACCACAGGTGAAAGGTTAGCAGAGTACAAGATGGGGTCTGCTGGCCACAGAGAGTTGAGGCTTTCATGCATTCCTGTGACTGTTGGACCAATACTGTTGGACTGTAGTAGTTTTCATTTGCTCTTCGCAAATGCCCTAATTGCCTGCCCTGCCCCCAGTAGAGATTCCACCCTGCAAATATACCCCCAGTGGCCTCGCTATCTCTCACTATAAAGCAGCTCTGATGTGTATGAAGGAAAGAATCTGAAAGAGGAATTGTGCTGGACCTAAAATGACGAGATTCCAACTAAAAGTGATGCTTTAAGTAATGATAAATAAATAAAAGACAGATAATGAGTTTGGTTCTAAACCAGGTTATCATGCACCATTTCTACCTAAGAATTTTTAAAAGATTTTATTTATTCATTTTTAGAGAGTGGGGAAGGGAGGGAGAAAGAAAGGGGGAGAAACATCAATGTGTGAGAGGTACATCGATTGGTTGCCTCCAGTACATCACCAACTGGGGCCGGGGACCACTACCCAGGCATGTGCCCTGACTGGGAATCAAACCGGTGACCCTTTGGTTTGCAGGCTGGCACTCAATCCACTGAGCCAGGCCAGCCAGGGCTCTACTCAAGAATTTATTGATCTTCTGGGATTGCGATTGAGCCGTGTCTCCCTCCCAGATAGAATTACTAAGAGGCAGCTGTGATTACTGGGGGCGATTTGGGTGGTGTCCTTCCTGCCTGTTCCCTTAGGCACTGAATAATCATTTGAAGTGCTGTCTGGCTTCGTGTTTCTGTCTGTCGGCTGGAAATTCACTGCACCAGCATTGATTGGAAAATGGAATTTAGAACACGAAGGCCTCACTGGACTTGATCCTAAGGGATGTAGTCCCTGCAGTTCTAAAGCTCCAGGGTACCTAAAGTTCTTATGACTGCGACAGTTACAGAACATGGCTGCAGGAACGAGTCACGGCCTGATTCCCTGTGTGTGTGAAGAAAGAAAATGCTCTGCTGGCTGCATGTGGACTCTCACTGTAGAAGTTGTACTGAGATTAGGGACCTCTCCGTGAAGCCTTCATTTGAAATGGGGCTTTAGAAATGTTTTTTGTTCACCTCCTCTTCCTCAGTGAATGCCAGTTCAGGTGTGTTTGCCTCTGAGGGCCAGTCCCCATGCAGATTAGCAGTTAAAGCCACAGGGTAAAATGGACTACTTCACCTACCCCAGGACACAGCTCTTCCTGGGAGTTCTGTCACTGAGTTCTGGGTTCCTTGCTTAGTTGATCAAGTCCAATTATTTCCATCTCAGGCCCTTCTTGCCCTGGTTCCTAAGAAGTTCCTATTCTCTCACCTCCACTCTGTGGCACGCCGCAGGCCAGGCTGCCTTCATACCAACAGCCCCACGGCCACTTGAGGGAGCAGTTGTGTCCCCATCTGCTCGGCCTTTGTCCCCACTCTTCAAAGCACACTCTTTCAACTCTGCCTTCCTACTGTCTTTGCTCCCAGCCATCCTCTGCTTCGCCCACACACCTTTGCTCTTTTGTTCCAGCAGAACTGTTCAGTGTCTCCTGCTCACCCACTCAGTGTGACAGGAGCAGGGACTCCTAACAATGCATTCAGCTTATTTTCCTCCCTAAGTTCAAGGGAGAATCTCAGGGGCAGACACACAGGAAGATAGGCTAGATGGCTGATGAATTACACACAGAGACAATGCCAACTAAGTCCTATGAGGCAGGCTCTGTTTGGTTCTCCAAAGCCTGACACAGAGAAGTACCCCCTGCAGGTGGACAGCTGACTGAGGGGACAGAGGAGAGGGAGCCACAAATCCTTAGGACCATAGCAGTCACCTTGGATAGGGCCCTAAATTGGTGGACCAGGGAATGCTCTTTGGAGCTTGGTTCTGTTTTCACTCCCCTGATACTGGAACTTGTGTCTGGGAAAAGCAGAAGCTGGAGTTCCCCAGACCGTTGGGTGTCAGCACTCCCTCTGCTTCACCAGCATCACCCTATCTGATGGTGCCTTTTTGTCACCCAATTGCTTATCAAGGTATTAGTCACAAAAACCTTGACCCCAAGTGCCCAGACTATGCCAACCTAACCATCCTGTTAAGAGATGATGCCTTTATCACCACCTCCCTCTGGATCTGATGGGTCCCTGAATGCTGACCTGACAGAGTTACAGACCCACCTGGTGCCCCAGCCTCATATCCCTACCCTCTATGGAGAGCTCTGGAGGCAGAGCAGCTAGGTTCACATGTTAGCTCCTCTATTCACTCGCCATGTGCTCTCAGACAAGTTACTCAAACTCCCCACGCCTCAGTTCTCTTATCAAGTGGGATTTTAGTGCCTACCTGATAAAGCTGTAATGGGGATTAACAAACCAATAACAAGATGTGTTTAGAACAGTAGTTAGAAAGTGCCAGCTGTTACTGCACAGAGTAGAAGCAGTACTACAGCTACATGTGTCCCAGCACAGCTGCAGAGAGCGCCTACCACAAACTACCTTCTAGAGCAGACATGGTTGCCTCTTGCTTGGAGCCAGCTAAGCCAAGGGTGAAATATGATCCTTACCACGAGTAAACAAGTGGCTTGCTTCCTGTTGAACTGTGGCCAGCTGTTCCCAAAGACATCTCCCTTGTCCCTGCCCTCATCAGGACTGAGAGTGGCTTCCCTTTAGGAGAGTTGAGTCCCTCTGGCTTTGGAGTGGCTGCTGCTTGCCAGCCTTCCTCTGAGGTCCTGGCTGGGGGTCTGGATTCCTGGCTCCCTGACCATGAGGTGCACCTGATGGACTCCATGGGTTGTCTTAGTTCTCCAGGTGGCAAAAACTTGGCTCTCCAAGAGACAAATTATGAGAAGACTCCCATCTAGTGATTCCTGATGTCTAGTAATATCTTTCCAGTGAAGGAGAGAATGAAGAAGGTGGGAGAAGCGCTGATCACTTGCCACATTCAGCTCTGCAGCATGTGACATCTGCAGATCTTTAGCTGAAACCCACACTGGCTGATGGTCCGCTGTCTGGTGAGACTGTCTTCCTTGTTGATTGAGGTCCCCTCTCAAGTTTCCTTCTATCTTTCCTTTATGTCTATGAAATTCAAGGCTCTGGGGGTAGGGAAACGTGTGACAATCCTGTCCCAGACTCACTGAACTCATACCTGCACAGGTGGAGGCCAATTCCCCTTCCTGATTCTGGGGCACCTTCCTTCTGGAAGGCCATGAAATTTGTGGGAATAATCTGGTCCTTAGGGGTCTGGGGCCAGATAGTCATTTATGATTTTTTAAAGAGCTTATTTATTTTTTAGAGAGAGGGGAAGGGATGGAGAAAGAGAGGGAGAAAGACATTGACATGAGAGAGAAACATCAATCAGTTGCTTCTCATAAGCACCCCAACTGAGGACCAAACCCACTACCCAGGCATGTGCCTTGACCAGAATCGGACCAGTGACCTTTTGCTTTTCTGGGCAACACCTAAGCCACTGAGCCACATCGGTTAGGGTCAGATGGTCATTTAGTAGAGTTGACCTTTTAACAACTAGGGGTGCTGACTGCCCATGCAGTCTAAAGTCTACATATAACCTAGGTTGGCCTTCTGCATACACAGATTCCAAACTGCCAGTTGACCCTTGAACAACATGGGTTTAAATGGCAGGTCAATTGAACTAAGTGGGTCAATTGAAAAAAAATCCGTGTATAAGTGGACCTGCACAGCTAACAGGTTCTGTCCAAAGGCAGGCAAAACCCAGCATTTTCTGTTCCAACTCTAGTTTTCTGAGAACTCTTCGAGGAAGTCAATAGTTGGATCTAGAGGAAAACTGTTACCATTTTTACTGGTTGAATTCAGACTCCATGCTGTATAGTTTCCTAGTCCCCCTTCTGCAGGGCCATATGCTGAGATGGGTGCCACCACCCACATGGGGGTCTTTGAGTGTCTAGATTAAGGTGTGCCCTAGTCCGAACGGCAGAGCAGGCTGGAGCTGGGAAGGAACACACTGGCATGGCTGGGAAGCAAAGTTAGAGACACATTAGGTCACTAACCCAGGCCCAGGAGAGGTCTCTGGTGAGCTGTTGAACATGTTGCCATGGATGAGTGGAGACAGCTCCATGGGTCCCAGCCCTAAGAGCCCTGGGCCTTGGCAGAGAAGCCTGGAGCCTCCAATACATGGCTCACTGGATGCTGTTTAATAGCCTTGGGCATATGTGAGAACAGAAGGCTGAAGTGTTTCCCTGAAGGCTCCTTCCTGAGAACAGCAACCCAGGCAATCAGCAGGCTGCTGCTGGAAAGGCCTGAGGCTTAGGAGTTTGGTGGGCTCAGGATTCACACAGAATGAGCCCACCTCAGAGAATGAAGCTCTTACTGGGCAGGGCTGGCCAGGCAGCTGTGAGAACAGCCCAACACAGCCCTCCTCTGGGGATTCCATGGGACAGGAGCCTGTGAAGGCCGAGGTCCACACATCTGTGACTCTTTAAAATATGGACTTTCATAATCTTATACACTTGTGGCGGGTGGGGCAAATGGGTAGTGAGGATTAAACATCTGTGTGGTGCCTTGTTACTTTACCAGAAAAATCAGAGGCCTATGCTGCTAATCCCAGACTCAGCCAGCCATGTCAGCTGACAAGGGTGGACACTCATTGGCTTCTAAGCCTGGAGAACATCTGTTGCCATTGTTTGACTTGTCTCCTCTAGACTTGCTGCAGAAATGGTTTGTAATAGTTATTTGCAGAAGCAGGCAAAGTGCTTTGAAGGAAAGCCTGGTATGTACAGGGTGAACTTAAACAGCAAGTGGCTCTGTTTGAGGCTAATCTGACCCCACTCAGCTCCGTCTGATATCAGCCAGCTGTTGCCTTCCCCAGAGAACAGCTTTTGAGGTGGCCGGAGGGAGAGTACCCAACATGGCACTGAGGTCAGAAGACCTAAAGTTGAGCCCTTATCTGACTGTACAGCCTTGGCTAAGTCATTCAACATTTTTTTCCCCTCAGCCTATTTTGTCACCTGCAGAATGTGGGAAGCAGAGCTACTTTGGTGTTCTGTGAGGATTAACTAGACAATGTGAAAGAAATGCATTGGCTGACATTGGCTGACAAGCCCATAGAAAGTTCCAGTTTTAGTCATGGCTTCATTCAGAGCCCTAAAGATGCCACCATGTTTTGCCCTCTTGGTCTTTCTTCCCCTGGGTTGGCCCTGTTCTCAGATATGTCTGGCAGCTTTGGCAGCAGCGTCAGACTAGTACAACACCCAGGGCAGCAGAGAAAATTGTGTACTCACACTCAGCATCCTGGTGGAGTCCTGAGATTCACTCTGTCTAGACCAGAACAAACCAATGTGACCAGGCCACTGAATGATTGATCGCCTCACTCACCTTCTTGTCACTCACTAGGTGTTTATTGAGTGCCTAATATGCGCTAGGCAGTATTGTATATTCTGGGACATTGCAGGGACAAGACAGATCAGACTTCCACCCTGTTAGGGCTTACTTACTAGTAGATGAGACAGAAAACAAACCAGTACATTGTATAAAACGATACAAAATCAGGAAATGATAAAAACCATTAAAGAAAACAAGAAAGCATATTAAGAAGGTGGAGAGTGACGTGGGTTAGTGTGAAGTGGTGGTTAGGGAAGTGCTCCCTTCGAGGGTAACATTTGAGTTGAGACCTGAATATAATGAAAACATAGATGGATAAAGATATAGATGTAGGACATTCTGGGTAGAGGGAGCAAATGCAAAGCCTCTCAGGCAGGCTTCTTAGACAAGAGCCACAAGGGCCAGAGTGGCCAGAGCTGCATGGACTGGGCATAGGCAGGTAATGTTGAGTTCTGCAGGCCACGAGAGGAAGAAAGAATTTTATTCAGACAGTGGTGGAGAGTCTGGAGACTTTTCAAAAGGGAAGAGATACAATATGATTTAAGTTGGAAAAAAGATCTTCACATACAAATGGCCAACACACACATGAAAGAGTGACCAACATCACTAGTCCCCATGGAAATGCCAATCAAAACCATGATGAGATATCACCTCACACCTGTCGGAACAGCTATTATTAAAAAGACGGGAAATTAACATTGGTGAGGATGTGGAGAAAAGGGAATCATCCTACACTGTTAATGGAAATGAAAATTGGTATAGCCGCTATGAAAAACAGTATGGAGGTTCCTCAAAAAATTAAAAATTTAACTACCATATGATCCAGCAATCCCACTCCTGGCTATTTATCTGAAGGAAATGAATACACTATCTTTTTTTAAAAGATTTTATTTATTTATTTTTAGAGAGAGGGGAAGGGAGAGAGAAAGAGAGGAAGAGAAATATTGATTGGTTGCCTCTCATACACCCTCATGTGGAGACCTGGCCTGCAACCAGGCATGTGTCCTGACCAGTAATTGGAACCGTGATCTTTTGGTCTGTGGGATGACGCCCAACCCAATAAGCTATACCAGTCAGGGCATGAAATCACTATTTTGAAAGGATACATGCTCAATGTATGTGTGCATTTTTAAATGCACAATATTCACAATATTGTGTTATTCACAATAGCCAAGATATGGAAACAACCTAAGTGTCCATCAACAGATGAATGAAAATGTGGCATATGCATTCAATGGAATATTACTCAGCCATGAGAAAGGACATCCTGTCATTTGTGACAATAGACCTTGTCCTTTAAGGCATTATTATAAGTGAGATAAGTCAGACAGAGAAAGACAAATGCTGGTATATTACTTATTTGTGGAATCTAAAAAAACTGAACTTGTAAGAAGAGAGAGTAGAATGACAGTTACCAGGGGTTGGGGGAAGGGACTGCAGAGATGTTGTTTAGGGTATAAATTTACCACAGATGGTCAGTTTTGGACATCTAATGCACAAAATAGTGGTTACATTGTATTATAAATCTCAAAGTTGCTAAGACACTAGCTGAACTGTTAGTTCAGCTAGTATGAACTGTTCTCAATACAAAAATAAATGACAAATATGTGACATGATAAAGGTGTTAACCAATGCTACTGTAATAACATTGCAATACATAAATGTATCAAACCAAAATGCTGTCCACCTTATACTTACACAGTGGTATATGTCAATTATATCTCAATTTAAAAAGACACACATATAAAACAGGTAACAACAACAAAAAGATCTCTTTGCTGCTGTGTGGAGAGGGCTGGGGGAAGCTGGGACAGACCAGTGGCACAGACAAGGGGTGGTGGCAGAGCTGGTGAGAAGGGGCTGGACTCAGGACATATTTTAGCTATGGGTTCCATATCTGAAAGCAGGACCTTGTGACCAAAGGAAAGGGAAATTGGGGGCTTTTGTCAGAAGTGGTAGTGAGAGCCCTGGGTGGCTCAGTTGGTTGGAGCATCGGGCGGTACACCAAAAGTTTGCAAGTTTGATCCCCTATCAGGGTACGTAGAGGAGGCAACTGATCTGTGTGTTTCTCTCTCTCTCGCTTTCTCTCTCCCACTCCCTCTAGAATCAATGAACATATCCTCTGATGAGGATTAAAAAAAAAAAAAAAAGAACTGGTGGTGACAGACGGCAGTGGACAAAAAGCAGGAACTTCCCAACACTTTCACCTCTTGTAGTTTCACACAGCTTTTTATTTCAGACTTTTATTTTCACCATCAGTAGCTTTTGGGGGTTTAGGTATTGTATCTCCAATCTTGTTTCTTTCCTCTAAAGCCTAGAATTACTGTGAGCGAGTTTGGAGATGACACAGTCCAATCCCAATCTCTTCACAGATGAGAATCCTGAGGTTTCAAATAATTCTTGGGTCCTGCACAGTCCCCCTCATTAGGGCAGAACAGGCCTCAGATCTCCTCATTGTAGTGCTGGCTTCTTTCACTGAACAGGGGCTCTATTTAGGGTGCTGCCAAGGTCTTGTGGGTTTAACCCTCCTGCAGCCTCCATCAGCATCCTCCAAATAATCAGTGTGCTCAACAGACACCCCACTGCCACCTCTAAGGCCCCGTATAGAAATCCTGGAGCCACCACTATGCTCAGTCACCAGCTTTTTGTCAGCAACTCTGATTGAGTCAAGCGTCCAGGCCGTAAAAGGCAGGCACACAGATGGAAAACACCAGGGTAGTGCCTTATTTTTATTTTAATTTTAGAGGAAACTTCGATTGAAGTGCAGGCCTTCTATTCCTGCTGGGAGAGCTGCCAGGGGACAGTTCATTGCGCCTGAGCCAGAGGGACATGCATCAGCCTTTGAGGCAGAGCTGCAGTTGTGCAGTCTATAAAGCAAGATGCACTTGGCAGCTCTGCAGGACGGACAGCGGGGAGGGACGGCCTGAAATCCTCTCCCAGACACTCAGAGTGCACTGGCCCGCCTCCCC
This sequence comes from Desmodus rotundus, assembly GCF_022682495.2. Lineage (NCBI taxonomy): Eukaryota > Metazoa > Chordata > Mammalia > Chiroptera > Phyllostomidae > Desmodus > Desmodus rotundus. The sequence goes on along the minus strand of NC_071388.1, from coordinate 147,585,922 downwards.
ATGGGAGAGGGAGGCTGGGCAACTAGCTTTTGCACTCAGGGCCCAGCATGGTGCCTGGCACTCAGGAGGAATGGATACACACTGGGTGAGCTGGCAGCTGTGCCCCCAAGATACGCACACTTACTGGGCAATAGCATATGTCCTCTGGGCATCTCCTGGATGGCTGGGGGTGCCAGATGTCTCAAGAGCAGAGATGGATTAAGCAATCTGTGGCTCCTGCCAACAGCACTGCAGTGGAGGGCCCCCTCTTTCTCTTTTTCTGTGTGGCTTTAACTTTCTTTTAAGAAAAATAATCCAGCTCTTCTTTAATCAGTAACCACTATGGTCAGGAGAAGCCGTCACAGAGCTAATGGGTGTGGTTAGTGGGTTTAAGCATGAGAATGGCCAGGCTGTCCTCTCTGCCGAGAGAAGGGAAGCCTTTCTTACCAGCTGGCTGCTGGCTCTGTGGCGTGTGGTGCTGAGGGGCAGGCAGGGAGCATGAATAATTGGTATGAGATCCATGCAAGCACAGGGTGACATGATGGAAGCTCTTCCAAGATGATACAGGCAAGAAGAGCAGTATCTCTGGTGTGAGACGGAGAAGTAGAGAGAGCAGCCTGTGGATTCAGAGAGGAGGCCTGACTACAAAGCTGACCTTCCTGGACCAATCAGAGACATTCTTCCTGCAGGTAGGCTGGTGTCAGCCAGCAAAACAAAAACAAATGTTGCACTGAATCAGAGTGCTCATGGTGGAGGCGGCAGGGGAGAGGAGCCAGGGGAGGCTGTGGTGGTTTGATTTGAGGGAAATGGTGAGTGAGGGGAGCCTGGTGTCCTGGCTCTAGTTCTGACTTCAGAAAAGAAGGGATGGAGTCCCACACACACATATGCATTTCCTGCTCTGACCTTAAACAGAGGTGTGGGACTGCCCCTTAGGTTGGCACAGGCAATGGGCTTCAGAATAATGCTGTTCATGGCTGCTGGCAATGAGGAAAGTGCTCTTTCCATAAAGGGGGGACATGGCATGGGTAAGTCACTAAGAGAGCCCAGGAGGTTTAGCCACTATGTCCTCCAAAGGTGGCCAGCTGGAGCGGGTACAGTCCTGCTCTGACCTTTCACCTTTGTCATCCTGCCACAGTAGTCCAGCTCCTGCAAGGTGCTCAGCCACCTGCCTAGTGCCCCTGCCCAGCCAGAAACAACCTGGCTCCTGGACCTCCCCCTGGCATCTCAGCCCTCACCCCAAACACTATGTACAGCTTCCACAGCTACCAAGGACATCCTCCAGCACTTCTTTTGGGTGTGTTCCTATGTTTCCACTTTAAATTTTTCCTCTCTTCTTCTCTAGGTGGCGAACACGTCCAGGGGAGGGGCTAGCTCACATCTCTCTTTCCCCCACCCAGGGAAACTCTGAAGCAACACACCTCCTGCTCTATGAGGCCCATGGTTCTGAAAGAGGCTGCCCACCTTTCCTTATATAGAAACTGCACACACACGCAGGGAACAGACGGATTTTTCTAACCACGCTGTATTCAGCACTCTCCTTTACTCAAAATTTCGGCTCTGTGTTGGCCAATTTTTGCCCACCTTAAAAAAAATCATCTCTAATATCTCTGCTTGCATCACTGTGAAACCTAATAGGCATCATATCGAAGTCTTACTCTAAAAGATGTTAAGCTCTCCAAAGGTTTTTTGGAGAGCGGACTGAGATGTCTAGAGGTAATGGGACCCCAGATCCGAGCACAAAGGGCATCTCTCCTGAAGGAAATCAGTTGGCATCACTTTGGTTCCATGCGTGCAACATAGAAACGCCAATTGTGTTTCTCTGGTAACCACTCACATCAGAGGTACCTCTGTGGCCATCCCCTTGCAGATCAATTTAATTACAGGCATGAATGCCCACTGAAGGGTAAACTGGAAGCCTTGGGTTTCAATAAAGTCCAAGCTGCTTTGAAATCCAAATACAGCTAACCCTCAATTATCCATGCTCAGGAAAGGGAGCATGGATAATCCTGAATATCATATGATTAAAAACTCATTTATTTTGACTTTTGGAAGGTAGCATATGCCACTTGCAACAGAGCGGCAAAATTTCCTCTCTAGTTGTGTTTTGCTCAGATGAATACTGCAGTGAACTTGCATTTGTCCTCATGCACAAGCAGATAGCAGACAGGGTAAGACAGAGGAGTCTGTGCAGAAGCTAGCTGAGTGGCAGGGGAAGCCACATGAAAGGAAGGAGGGATGTGGCCTGAACTACTGATGGAAAACCAAAGGCTATGGCCTCCTCTCTTCTAACCTTAAAAGAGAATAGAATAAATGTAGGAGAAGGAGAAAGAGAAGAAGAAAAAGAAAGATTTAAACACTCTGAATGGAGAGACCAGATACAAGCACTCCTGAAGCATCACTTTACTCCCATCAACTTTTCCAAGCATGTGATTCTGTGACACGAACATTTCCTTAAGATACCTGATCTACTCTCTGTTTATGGAATATGACTAGTGCTCTCTGCCTCTTCACCTTTGCTTATGTTGTACCACCTGCCCGAAAATACCATCATCCTCTCCTGTTCTACTCCAATCCCATCCACCTTTCAAGACTCAGCACATTTCCTACCTTTTTCATAAAGCCTTTTTCAATCATAACCACAAAAAGCAACATTCTTCTTCTCTTCACTCACCTTCTGATTGCCCAGAGCAGAGTATTCTCTCTCTTCACCCATTAGGAGTGTAAGTTCTGTGAGGACAGAGAAAGATGCTGTGGCAGACCACCTGATGTTCCCTTTAACACCTGGCACAGTGTTTTTGGTATGTGGTAGGTGCTCCCTACCTGGAGACTGATGGACTAAATCCTGTGTCAAGGTGTGAAGACCTTAAACCCTTGAGTGGTACTGAGCTCTCCTGCAGGACTTGGTGAAAGTTTCCCAGGACTGGCTCCCAGAGATGCTGCTTTAATAGGTTGGGTGAATTCAGCGTTAGTCTTTTTCTACAAGTGATTCTGACCACTGAGAAGTCAGCTGTAAACACCTATCACCAACTCTCACACGTAAAAACTTCCATCCTGTGTTCCATTTACACAACTGAAGCCAAATGGTTAAAAAACAGACACTGAGAAACTCACTGGGGTTATTACTGTTATCTCTCATACTTCCTAATGCAGACTTCAGCTTTTTTTTAAGGGGAAAAAAATGCAAGGAGTAGAGAGCTAAAATAGGACAGAGGCTTACAGCAGATTCTTCATATTTCCTTGAGATGAAACTGTGGCTCTTTGCACTTTTTAGCATCTCTGACATTGGGGTGCAGCTGATAATTGATGATACATTGTAACCAGTGTTAGGGTGCAGCAGTGACTGTATCCTTCCTCTTTACTCAACCATGACATTAATGAATTATGTGCATTGCTGGGGCTACATATGTTGATCTTCATTGCCATTTAAGTTACTTCAAAAAGATTATACACTAATTTGGTATGGAAATGAAAAATTGTTGTGTATGTAGAAGAGCATGACAACAGCACCAGGGCAGACATTTGTCGTCAGTGAGACGAGCACTTCCTTATATAACAACGCTTCCCCATTTTTCTGCAAAGAAGCAACCAATATAACCAACTGCTTTATCTCTTTACTACTCAAACTGTGGTATGGGGACCAGTGGTGGTGGCCTCACTGGGGGGCATGTGAGAACTGCAAAATCTAGGCTCTAGTCCAGATCTACTTTGTATCTGCTTTTTAGCAGATACTTGACTTGTGTGAACATGAAAGTTTGAGAAGCATAGCTTTATAGGACTAAAGAAGGGAAGATATCCACAAGCAGATAAAGCTGAGTTATGTTTAGTTACTGAGACATACACAAAATAATTGTCTATTGTATGCTTTGGGAAAAAAGACAACAACTCCCCAAAAGATGTCAGTGACTTAGAAGAAAATATGGGAATCATAAGAGTGCATCACCAATTCACTTGAAATCCCAGAGGACATTATTGTGGCGAACTAACATGGGCATTGATGACTGAGAAGTGATTCAGAAGAGTTAAACTGAACATGAACAAGTTTTGTGGATTTCTTTGACCAATTTATTTCACTGTTTCCTTTTTAGATATGTATAAGAGTGACACATGGTAACGATAGATGTTTGAATCTAAAAGGGCTCTTTCAATAAGGAAAAAAATATATGAGGAAAGAAAGCACTGTCCTAGTTTAATTAGGAACATTCTTTTTCCTTAACGATACATAAAATGACAGTATATGTTACAACCAAAGGCATCTCAGATTTAATGAAATATAAAAGTCCCACACACTTCACCACCATTGGCTTTTATGTTAGAGTTTACATTTCAATAATCATTGTTTCATTCTGATGATCCCTAAATCAAGATATTTGAAGTAAAAAACTAAGTTTTGAGTGTTTTGATTCCGTATTTTAAGTTTTACTTTTTTTTTAAGTCCAACAACTCCATGCCATTAATCTCTTACTAAGAAAAAAAGTTTGCTCTATCCACCATGTTTTTGAAAGTTAAGTAAGAATGCAGAAAATATCAGGCAAGAGATGGAAATGAGGCAGAGAGACATTGATCCAAATGGATTCTAACAGCTATTGTATTCCCTTTTCCTATTTCAAACAATGTCAAAAAACATTAAAAAAACCCCCCTATTAGCTGTTCTTACAGTGTTATTATATTTAACCCTAAGAATCCATCACACAGGTATTATTATCCTCTTTTCCACAAGTGAAGAGAGTGAGGTCGGAGAAGTAAAATAACTCACCCAAGAAGAGCAAGATGGTCAATGGTGGGACCAGAATTCGAAGGAGGCGTCCACGCAGCCCCTTGAGCCAGCATCGTGTGCACTGTAACCCACAGCCTGGGGTGAATCGTTTGAAAATCATCCCTCAGTGTTAATGAATAATCTATACACGGTTGTCCATGGACTTGAGGGACTTTAGCTGAGTTGGTGTCCTGACACTGTTCTCTGTTTAAGGAGAACTTAGGATGCCAGAGCCCCTTGGCTTTGAACATGGTACCAGCTGCCACGTTTCTTGACTGCACCGAGTCCTCCATGACTACAGGTTTTCTTCCTGTGTAAAATGCCCCCATTTCTTGCAAAGTTTCTTGGAGCTCCCTTTTTTAAAAAAAAGATTAAGTTCATTTCATTTCACTCAGCTATCATTTAAGAGCCTACTGTGTGACTGATCTTATGCCTGACCCAGGGACGCCATCTCACTGCTAACCTCTGACCCTGCCTCACGGCCTTACCACAGCAGCCTTCTTCCTGGATTCCCACTCCTTTCTGAATAACCCAAAATGCTATTCTGAAAGCGATCCCTCTTGCTTTCCATTAGTGGTTTTCCATCTTTGCTGACATTAAAATCACCTGGGGAGCTTTAAAAACCCTCTAGTCTCAGGCCAACCCTCTAGTCTTCCTGCCAATGAAATCGGAATCTCTAGAAGCAGGATCCAGGATCAGTACTTTTCAAGCTTTGCCAGTGATCCCAATAGTCAACCAAGTTTGTGAGGCAGTGAATCACGTTTCTCATCTCCTTCAGCTGTCCACTAGCTCTGTTACTACCCTTGCCCATTAAGCTCTTCACTTTCAGTTAAATAATCTTTTCAGTTCAATAATCTTTCCTCGTTCACCTAGCCACTTCTCCAAAATAGCTGTTTTTTATTACAAAAATAATATATTTATTGTACAATCTTTAGTTTTGAAAATATAAAGATAAGGAAATATCAATCACTAGTAACTTCACTACAAAGCAGAAACTACTGCTAACGTGCTCATGTAGACAGAGCCAGTGTCCTGTCCTTCTGAAAAGCCTGTGCATGCGTGTATTTTATTGTACATGTGCTTTGTAGCCTGCTCTGCTCATCTGAGCATCTTTTCACTTGAACTTCTCAAACACTTGCCTTTCCCCTCTCTGTCCTGACCTCCATCACTCTAATAAATACATCTTTCCTGTGGCTTTCTGCAGTGAATTCTGAAGCTGCCTTTTATCCTAACGGGTGATTCAGTTCAGAAGCACTAAATGTGTTCCTTTTGGAGTCACTGTCTTTCCAAATGGCTCTACCATTGGGCTTGCCAACTGCTCAAGCCAGACGTACCTGAGGTCATCTTAGATTCCTTGAACAACTCACACTTCATTTCTCACTGATTATTAAACACATCCATTGTGCCTTTTAATATTTTTTGAATCTGTACACAACTCTGCATCCTTGCTTCTTTCCATCAAGCCTACTGTCTTCTTTGCCATGGCCTCCTAACTGGTCTTCTTATCCCAGTGTTTCTCTCTAGTCCACTCCCACACCGTCTGGGTGACTTTATAAAGTCATTCTCATTGCCTTTAAAATACAGTCTATGCTCCTTACTAAGGCTTTCAAAACCTATGTGACCCAGCACCTGTTTAAGTCATGCCTCCCCCCCCCACACCTCTTACAATCCAACACACACCTGGTCAACAGTGCTTTCAGGAACACTGAACTGTTTCCCTCTTCATTCAGCTTAAAGCTGGCTTTCCTTTCTTCTTCTGGTGGATGCCTACTCATCTTGCACATCTCAGGTGGTTCCTCACTTCCCTGCAGAAGTCTCCTCCAACCCCCCACATCTGGATTAGATGCCCTCTTCGTTCTCCCATAATATCCTGTATCTGCCCTATCAAAACACATATCTCATTGATTTGCAACCATCTCTTGGCTTGTCTGTATGCCCTTTCAGACTGAAACGATGTTTGCTCATCATTATGTCTGTAGCATCTAGCAACAAATACTTAGAACATTTACTGAATGAACAATGGATGACTGAATCCCTTTACCACCTTTCAGCATAGAAGGAGGTCTTTTCTGGACTGTGACCTCAGTTACTACTTAGAACATTAGCAGGGGCTCACTGATGTTTTTCTCCATGCTACAAGGGGGACCCATGAAAGGGGATGGCTTTTTCCTGTCCTATAGACCAGTCTGCCGATCTTTCCCTGCTTCATAGCCTTCTCTACTTCTTTTTTCCTCCTCTTCCTGGCTTCCTCCTGCTCTGCAACCTTCAAATCAAATTAGCCAGTTTTGTATGAGCTTAGTTTTATTTTTCACAGTGGCAGCTACTCATCTCTTCATTAGTAAGAGACACCATTATAATCCAAAGCTTTGTAGCTTTTCAAATAGAATCATGTAAATGAGTATCTGGTGTTAGCTTGCTGTTGATACCAACATCTCCAGTACTTTAGTGGTGGGGGAAAAAAGAAGTTGGCAAAAGTAGAGATAAGAACATATGGTTTCCAGTCTTCCTCTCAAGAAGTTTGGGTTCCTTCTTCAAGATGTTGTGAACCTGAATTAAATCTGAATTCGCTGACTCTGAATTAACAACATGACACCATCTGGGGATAGATGAGGTTTTGTAGAGTCTTAGGAATAAGTAATCTGGGGATCTTTTTAAAGTAAAAGACACAAAATTTTAAGTTGAGGGCACAGTAAATCAACCATCATTAGGTAAATTTGTTCTCTTTTCTATCTTAATTTTTATAACTGGAGAAACAGAGGCCCAGAGTAATAAGTCCATTTGAGATTTGGCTTGAGGACTAACAGCTGACCTAACCAGTCCTTCTGGAGGACCTGCTGCTCATTATGGAGTTAGATAAATCCTCAGTTCCACATTTCATTTATACAGGCCAAGCCAGAAGAGTAAAAATATAGGTAAAAAAAATATTTTTTAATGAATTCAGGCTCTGCAAGAGCAATGAGCTTCTTGGTCTGGTGGGAAGAGCCGTAGGCTGGGAGTTGGGAGGGGCAGTTCTGTGAGATCTTGGTCATACTATTAAGCACCTACAAAACTGACCTATTTATGCTGATTTTGAAACAAATTAATTTTGAGTCAGTTAACATGCTTCTACTCCACATTAATAAAGAAAAAAGCAGATTCTAAACTTGAGGTTGAGCAATGTAGACAGCTATCCAGTTTTCTAAAAACAGGAAGCAAGAGCCATCATTCCACTTAACCATTCCATGGCTGCAACCTTGCAGGGGCAGAAGGCCCTTTCTCAGGCCCCACCTCCCAGCCTCGAAACTGTCAAGAGGCCTTGTGCCTGGTTTCCCTCTGTCTGCCTTACTTATTCAAAGATACCTGGATCAATCTGTGCCTGTTGGTGACCACTTTTGCCTCCTGACCCTCTCCTGTCCTCTGCAAGCAGGAATAATAATGTACTGGGGTCACACAATTTAAAAATTCATTCCCAGCTGTGTGCCTTGAAGGACATCCTTGCTCCAGGTTCCTATATAGCTAAGAGCTGTGCTTCATACTTTTGAAGGCCCCTTGAAGCTCCACAGTCTGCAGATGCTAAGTAAAGTTATAATAAAAACAACAACAACAAAGGACATTCACTTACGTGTTAGGTGTGGGTTTATTTATTTATTCATTTTTGTTACGCATGTCATAGATCCAGTCCACATGGGTCACATGCTATGCCTGCAGCACTTTCTACGTTAAAGGAGGATTTGGATGAAAAGAAAGACTGTATGCCGCCATGAGGGCCGGGCATGAGCCCTGGTGCCAGCATGCACTGGCTGTTTACACTTGGGCAAGGCCTGCGACAAAAAGAACTGTGCTTGGCAGTGAACCAATGAGGAGCTGACTAAGTGCAGTGGGAGCAGATTTATCACACTGTGGTCTCTGAAGGGCTGGAGGGAGAGGCCAGTTACATGGATTCAGGGCAGGAACTAGAGATACCAGGCAGGAGCAGGTAGGTCTGGCACTGAGGGTAGCGGTTTCATTTGGGAAAAACTCACCGAGACCTTGAGGCAGAACCATAGAGCATTTTTATACGCTCTCCTGGGATGGGACAGACAGGATTTTAGTATACAATGGTACTCAATAAAGGGAAGATTCCGTCCTGACTGGGTGTCAGGAGTACCTAGACTGTGGCTCATGGGAGTCAATGCCATCCCATTGCTCACCCACAGCTAGGCCATGGGTGCCTAGGGCAGCTCAGTCATGTCCACAATGGTTTCCCTTGGGGCACCCTGGGCTAGGTCACCTCCAGAGTCAATGTTAGACTATTAGGTCAGTTGTATTTGCTAAAATAACTTGTTATTGCTTTAAAACAACTTGTACAATCACGGGCTTCTCCCACAACTGGATTCACAGCTCTGAAAGGGGTTCTTATGCAGGCAACCTCCCCCCTGGAAGGTCCAGGACAGGAGATGGGGTTGCCTCTTGCTTTTCCCAGTCTGGCTGCCAGCCTTGTGGTTGTAGCTGGCACTGGGGTTGAGGCTGGGCCTGCTGAAGTCCCTGAGTAAGGTGAACACCTCAGTCCTTGAAGCCCATCAAGACCATGTAGGCAGTAGTCGTGGAGAACAAAAGGGCATTTATCAGGCTTCCCTGCCCTCTGCTTTGCTGAGGGTTAATAATGGATTCACTGGGGAGGCAGAAGGGCAGAGCTGGAAGAGTCCAGTTGCTGCAAACCCAGGTCCCCTTCTATACATAAAGCCCCTTCCTAACCAGGTCAGCTCTGGGGCTGCATGCTTGTTTGGGGCCCTCCCGCCAGCCAGGGAGGAAGGAGCCAGGCTGGGGCAGGCCCTGCTTTCTGCATCTGGGCAGGGCTGGGAATCTTAATATTAGTTATCTGGGCATTTATGTGCCAAATACTTCACTCAGCACTATATTTATTTTAATAATGGCTGAACCCATGGGGTAGATACTTCCTGTAGCAGTACCCCCAGTTTAGAGAAAAGAAAGCAGGTGCAAAGAGGTTGTGTCCAAGACCACATGCCCAGTAAGTACAGAGGCAGGATATGAAGCCAGATCTATCCAACTTGAATTGGAGCCCTTCACCTCAACAGAACTCAGAAGATGGGTGTGCTATGGAATTGTGAGCAAATCACTTCACTTTTCTGAGCTACAGGTGCCTCATCTGTAAAACTGGGGCTAATATACCCCTCCTAGGGCTGAGGTGAGGATTAGATGAGCTTAAGTATGGAAAGAGCCTGGCTCTGTGCTTGGCACACAGGAGCTAAACTTGGCTCTTTGTCCTTCCTTCAGATCTGGGGTGCTCCAGGGTGGGCATGAGAAGGGTTGTGGTCACTGCCTGCTTCCCTTCAGCCCCCGAGATGTGATGCTGGGAGTGCCTGGGTACCTGCCAGGGCAGCCCTGGAGGATCTGTGAGTCTGGATAATGACCTTAGCCTCTGGCTGAATCTCAGCCAATCTTCCTTGACAAGGGATCTGTCTTGAACTGCCCCTCCCCCTGGGTTGGGACAGCGACTCCAACACCAGGAAGCTAGACAGTGGCAATGCCCTCGCCTGTCCAAGATGCCAGTCATTCCACTGGACCTGCTTTCCGTTTGACCAAAATCCCAGTTCTTGACCCTCTCTCCTCCTCCCTCCATCCTGGCCCCATTCCCTACAATTTTGACAAATAGTGTGATAGGCTGAGAAATAGCCCCTGATTAAGCCACACCTTAACCCTTGGAAGCTGTAAATTTTATTTTGTAAGGCAGAAAAAGACTTTACAGATGTAATTAAGTTAACGATCTGAAAATGAAAAGATTATCTGAGTGGGCCCTAAATATATAATCACGGGAGCCCTTACTTATAGGAGAGAGATGGAGGGAGATTTCAAACAGAGAAGAGAAGGCAATATGAAGATGGAAGTCAAGATCCAGGTGATGTGATTGCAAGCCAAGAAAGCTGGCAGCCACCAGAAGCTGGAAGAATCCAGGAACAGATTCTGCTGAGAGCTCTGGGAAGAGTGTGGCCCTGCCCACACATTGATTGCAAGGCAGTGATACTGAGTTTCAACTTCTGGCCTCCGAATTTGTGAGGGAATAAATATCTGTTTGGGGTTTTTTTTTAGCTTCTCGACATTCTGTTAAAATATACATAGTATAACATTTACTATTTTAACCACTGTTAAGTGTACAATTCTGTAGCATTAAGTACACTCACATTGTTGTGCAACTGCCACCACTACCCACCTCCATACTGTTTCGTACCCTAAACCGAAACTCTGTACAATTAAACACTAACTTCCACTGCCCTCTTCCCTCTGCCCCCTGGCAGACAACCTGCTTTCTTAAATGTACTACTCTTAAGGACTTCATGTAAGTGAAATCATATAATATTTATTTTTGTGTGTGTGTCTGGTTTATTTCACTTAGTATAATGTATTCAAAGCTCATCCATGTCATAGCACACATGAACATTTCCTTCCTTTTTAAGGTGCAATCATCCTCCATTTTATGTATATAGCACACTTTGTTTATCCATCATCCATCCACAGACAGTTGGGTCGTTTCCACCTCTTGACTATTATGATTACTACTGCAAATTTCTGTTGTTTTAAGCCCCCAAGTTGGTGGTGACTTATAACAGCAGCTATAGCAAACTAAAGCGGATGGTTATTTGATCCTGGGCATCTCCATTTTCCTCTCCATAGGTCAAATAGAAAAGCAGAGTTTTGTTTGTTTGTGTGTTTTAAAGATTTTATTTATTTATTTTTCAAGAGAGGGGAAGGGAGGGAGAAAGAGAGGGAGAAAAACATCTATGTGTGAGGGAAACATTGATCAGTTGCCTCTTGCAGACACCCCAACTGGAGACCAGCCTGAAACACAGACATGTGCCCTGACTGGGAATCGAACCTGTGACCTTTTGCTTTGCTGGATGATGCTCAACTGAGTCACGCCAGTCAAGGTAAAAAGCAATGTTTTTCAAGGTGTGATTCTGCATCAGAATCACCTGAGGGAGAGGTGGAGGTGGGATACTTTTTAAACACACAGATTCCTAGATTTACCTCAGACCTTTAGTATCAGACTCTGATAGGATAGGACCAGGGAAACTGTATTTTTAGCCTGTGCACCAAAAGATTTTTATATACACTAAAATTTGAGAACTTCTAACTTAATGAGTAACTTCTTCTAAATAAAATGTTGATTATATGTGTCTTCTGGATCTAATCCCTTCACCTGAAGAAATGACATTTTTGGTGGGGGTTTCAGGCATGGAGGTGAGGCACAGCTCTCTGAGCTTTCAAATCATATGACAGACAGAATGGACAATGACAGAAAGTACCTGCCATTTTCGGAGTTGAGTGCAATTTTCCTTTGTTGGTCTAGGAGGAAGAATTGTTCTTAAGTGGGATAACTGCAATTTTGCTCAGGAAACAACTATAGGGGCATCCCTAGGGCTGAGAAAGGAGGCCCCTGGGCCTGAGCTGGATGGGTAAGGATGAAACAGAAGAAAGCTAAACAGCCCTTGGAAATAAGACATGTGGAAGTTGTGTGGGCATCCAGGAGGGAAAAGAGATGAGAGGCTAGAAGCCCAGACCTGCAAGGAGGTGGCTCAGTGGTCTAGAAGGAGGTGTGAGAGGCTGGGGCACGGTGCTCTGGCACAGGCTGGAGCACAGACAGCCAGAGAGAAAGCCCTGAGGGTTAAGTATAGGCAACCAAAATTAGGAACAGTGATGTCTGTCTGACGGTGAATTTACTTTCTGCCTTGTGCTGTAATTACCCTCTTTGGCCACAAAACCTTCAGTAAAATCTGTTACATGAGGCTGTGTATAAAGAACTTTGCAGGAAAGGAGGAATTGAGGTTTTGAGCCATGCCAGGACATTTTAAGAAAGGAGAGAGGTGAGCACTGCTGGAACTGAGGTGACAGGGAGGAAGCAACTGGTCACAAGAACTGACCAGAAGAAAGTGAGCCCCTGCCCCTGGAAATGCACGGGTGTAATGGGGGATGCCAGCCTTCCTACAGTAGGTGGAATGGGGACTTCGCCAATCCATTGTATCTGGTATTGGTGAAAGTTTCTCTGATAGAAGTTTTGTGAGTGTGTGTTTGTATGCGTAACACGTTTTATCAAATTACTTAAAGGCTAATAAAAGATGTTCGAGAGGTACATATTAATTTTTAAAAACACCAACTTCTCTTTTTGATATTTTTCCTTCTTCCTCCTAAGCCAAATGCTCAAACATGTGGAATTTAAATAATTGTTTTTAAGTCTAATCAATTTTAGAACAGAGAGACTTAGAGGTTTATAGACTCCCTAGGTCGTCAGTGATTGCTGATTAATGATGCTGGATTCTGTAATTATACTGCTGTCGAGAAGCTGAGTGTCCTCAATAAATCCAGGCTCCTTTGCCTTCCCAAGACAGCAGGACAGGAGTATCTTGATTTGTTCCCCAATTGGCACATACTCTCTTTACAGTACCTTAGAGAACACTCGACTGCTTAATGGTTTGAGAGGTCATTTTCATCTTGCTCCTATTGAGCAACCTAGAATTTGTGTCCTTGCCCATGGCTGTGAGGACATAAATTGGGCTTTTCTTCTTATTGTCTTTTTGATTCATTTTTTCCCTCCCTAACTGCCTCTTCCATACAGAAATCTGGGTGTGGTATACTGCAAAAATAGTGATAACTCCCCACTTCTCTCTGAATCCATCCCCTTTAAAATGTGACTTCTTCTTATTAAGAGATGGAACGATGGAGTCTATTTTGCTGTTCTTTGAATCTGAACTGGCCTCAGGATTTGCTTTGGCCAAGAGAATGTGGCAGAAGTGACAATATGCCAATTTCAAGTTTGGTCCTCAAGAGGCCTTTCATCTTCCTCTCTGAGAACCCTGCTAGCTGCCATGTGAGCAGACCAAGTTCAGCTGCTGCTTGGTGAGGGCCATCACCCTGCCCCATGCTTCCCAGCCCTCGGTCAGAGCCTACATGACCTATAGCCCATACCAGAACCACCCAGCTGAGCCTGGCTTACACAGCCTAATTGCTGAATCATAAGCTAAATAATGATTGTTTTAAGTTTGGTTTGCTATGAAGCATTACTATGGCAATAAATAACTGATATGGTACCTATTATACACTACCATTGTTCTGAAGTCTGGGGCTACAGACAATCAGAGATGTAGAGAAGAGTAAGACGGTCTTACCTGTGAGGAGCTCACTGTCTAGTGAGGCAGATCGGCTGACAAACATATACGTGCAATAGGAAGTGGAAAGAGGAATATTTTGTTAAGCATCATCTGTATGCCAAGCATGATGATAGACATTTTATCTACATTACCGCCTCATTTGTTCTTTCTGCAAGCCTATGAGGCTGATACTTTTAGCCCCTTTTGGAGATGAGGAAGGATAGTGAGACTTACAGAAATTAAGTCATGTCCTGCCTGACACCAAAGCCCAAGCTTTTCCTGCCAGCTCTTATGCTCCTTCACAGTATGGATAAGTCTTAAAGAATTACAGGAAGGGCAACTGACACTCAGGGGTAGGAGGGAAAGCCTCAGTGGGGCCTGGCTGATGAAGCAGACTGGGAGCATAGGGTCACAGGCCACCAAATCAGCCCAGGGGTGAGCTGTTGGTGTGATGAGGTGGAGAAGCAGACAGCATGCACTCAGGCCAGGAACGTGCTGGGAAGCCTAGAAACATCTTTAGCTCATTTTGCGGGGAGTTCAAAGAAAGCAGGACATAATGCAGGGTAGGCAGGGATGCATGGGAATGGGGGCATTTTGTTAGCTCTCTGTATCAAGAAGCATGTCTGCATTTCTTTGCTGCAGAGTATTCAACTCCAGACAATGCCAGATTGGAAAGCTCTGCATGTAATGGACTTTTTAAAAAACCCACATTATTAATAAGAAATTCAGTTTTCCCCTCTGTTGCTTTTCCTGCAATGTTATTTTCAGATGCCTGTTTTTAATGGATTGTCCAGTTTCCTTCTGAGGATTCCTTTGGCTAAAGGGATTGCCTGCGATGATATCACAACGGTGTGTGATGCACCAGTTCTGGGTGGCTCCTGAACTTCTCATTGCTCTACCCAGCATTTCCTTCCCTCTATAAAAGGTACACACAGAGGGGCATGGAACAGATGCAAAGGGGGTCCTGACAGTTGCCTGGGCTGACTCCTTGCAGGTAGCACTCAGGTCTTCTATATTCGTGTTCCATTATTGTAAGTGGATGTCCACAGTAAAACAGCTAGTGTGTATTGGACACCATATATCAAGAATTGCTGTGTATATGTTAATTCATAGTAACATATATACTATTCCTGTCCTAGTTTTACAGATAAAAAAAAAAGAAACAGGAGGGGACAGCTATGTTCAAGCACCAGAACTAGGAAGGAAGAGGGAATGTGGTTCTGGAGCCCATGGTCTTAGACAATTTGCTCCAAAATGAAAAAATTAAATCCCAGGGCCAAGGATCTTGGGAAAGTGGGGCAGGGGAGGTGGGTGGAGTCTGTCTTTTTTTACTTTATACACTTTTGTAATTTGTTACGGCGAATATGTAGTAATAAAAATGCAAATCAGGAGAAAAAGAGGAAAATAAAAATACCCCAAAATACTTTTTAAAAAATCATGGACTGTTAAAGCTAAATGTGACTTTGGAGATGATCTAGCCCAAGGAGGACGTTGTCTTGAAGGTGAAGCAACTGCCCCAGGCCACACAGTCAGGTGGTGGTGACAGAACCTGGAGGCCCGCTGTCATGCCTGTCCTTGCTCCTTCCTCTCGGCTCCACCTGCAGGACTGTACTTACACCAGGGCCCCAGATTATGGGATTCAAAGGAGGTTTGCTGTGTTCTTTCACCTGAGTTTTTACAACCCTCTCTCCCTTTCACCACTAGGGGGTGGCCTCAAGGGCCTGAGGCCCTCATGCTGGCCCCAGGCTGACCACAGTGGCTTTTCCAGGCCCCTCTCGGGCCTACCATTTGAGCATGCTCTGTTTTTCTGACCTCCCTCCCAGTTAAATCTGATTTGCGGCCATGTCTGATTCCTTGAGCCTATCTGGTCAAGCTGGAAAAGCTTCAAATCCTATCTGAGGAATAAATGATGGACACTATTTTTCCCCTTACAGATTATAGCTGGATTTTAATAGCAGCCATCAATGACTTAGGTAGGCAGAGGAAGCCTGTAGCCATTGCAGCAGCTGGGGCTGATCAGTGGGGGAATAATTTAAGAATTTAATGCATTAGTTAATGTGCTTAGTAGCAAAAATTGCTAAGTAGGAAGGAAGAACTAATTGTAGGCAACAGAAAATTCCATTCTCTGGCAAGTCCAGTCAGACAAGTGATGTGAACCACAAAGTCCCTGTTCGCTGTCTCATCCCTTCCCCTACTAAAGAACTGTCCTCCTTTGTGACCATTGGCAGAGAATAGGGGGACTGTGACATTACCATGAAGGAAGATAAACACCTAGGGCTTCAGGGAGGAGCTCTTTTCTGGGACACATATTTAGTTTTCACAGCATCATCCAGTGTCTCACCTTATTCGGTCATTTTGCCCTCATGCTGAACCTTCCTCAAAATAAGAGAGTGCTCACTTCCTTCTCCTGATTACCTGAAGGCAACGTGGCAGACAAGTCTCTATTGTGTTAGTCTGGGAGCAGGAGGCATGCCACTTGTATGTTATGTTTACAGGGAACATTTCTTCACAGTTAAAATGCTTTCTGAAGTCCTGGTCACTTCCTCTCTCCAATCACACAGTGGGCTGTGGTGGCCAAAGAGGATGTGAGGGTCAGGGAGCAATTTTGATCCTCATCCTGTATTTAGAACTCTAGCTTCCCCTCCCCTCCCTAGAGGTTTAGTTCTGGAAAACAGCACTTGTTTTCCATGGAACAAAGATTTCTGGAAAGCAGGAAGACCATCCTGGCAGCGCTCTGTGTGGGGCAGGGGGTGAGGTTCTGGAAGCCCCAGGGATGTGCTTCTGCAAGGGAGGCCCAGCTGGGATTCGGGGCACAGAATCCCAGAGGGCAGGCCTAGGAGGCCAGATCACACCTGTGTCTGGTGGAACAGGGCTGCGGCCAGGACTTGCAGAGACTCAGAAATTATGAAGGGTTTGTCGTCCAAAGGCTACACATCTAGATCTGTCTGTCTCTTGTAGGAACATACTTTCATTTGTTTGGACCTATTCGTCACCTGCAAAATGGTGACAGTAATACTTTCCCTTCTTACCTTGTAGAGGTAGTATGTAGATAAAAATAAAAAAGCAAAAGAAAGGAAAAGCACAGAGGTTCCTAGAGTGGGGAAAATGCAAAGGATTACTTTGTCTCCTCCAGCTACTGTGTATGTTCCATCAAGACAGATGGTCCACCCTTCCTGAGACCTGGGAGGACATTTCACACAGTCAGATGCCAGTCCCCTCCCTTTCAAAGCCTGTGTCCTGAGATGACTCCTATGGATTATGGGTATGGCTCAATAGTTCCAAAAGGGACACTATTACAGGATGTTATTAGATGTTCTGGGATAACATGTTTCAGTAATTTGGGAATCACTGGATTAAAAATTAATCACATTCTTTATTGCAGATCTCAGAGCCTTTAATAAGCTAATTGCATTGCCAGTCCAGAAGCAGGGTGGCGGGGCTGGGGGGGGTGGGGACATAAAATGCACCCTTTCCCAGATGTTTTTGATCACAGAGAAATATATATTTTTTCATGGCACAACTATTAATGTATCTTAGAACAGTGTGGTAAATGTTGATGTTCATTCTTATGCCTTTGGCTATACAAAATATCTATAGTCTTTATTGATTTTTGGCTGAAGAAGATTATGCTATTCTTGATATTAGCTTCATTTTAAAAAAATCCACTGCTAAAAACAATTCTCTCCAACTCCCACTTCTGGAAAGATGGAGTAGACATTCTTTTCTCTATTCTTCCTGCTAACAACAACTGAAAACCATGGATATTATATTAAAAGCAAACATAAGAGGAAGTTGAAAGGTAAAAGAAAGAAGGCAGACTGGCTAGGGAACTTGAACCTGAGGAATAACACAGTCTCTTGGTTTTCTTTTTTGTCTCATGTATCCAAGATTCAGAAATGAAGAAGCTGGAAATAGCAACAAGCACAGACAAAATAAAGATCTCCCACAAAAGTCTGTTTCCTTTAGCCAAGGACCAGGAAAGGGGCTAACCAGATAGAAATCTTTCAGATAATAATATCTCCACTCTCACCAGACATCACAGAAAAAACTGGTTCCTACATTCACCTCCACTAGCAAAGGCCAAGTAGGGACTCTGGACTTCCACCCTCACGAGGCTATACTGAGGAGTCCCAATACTGCCACCAAAGTGGTGTCAGAGAAGGCCTTTATCCCTGCTGGTGGATAATGATGCACCACCTTGGTGTTAATGGAAACCACACAGGGAGCTTGGACTTCCACCCCCATCCAATAATAACGATGCATCTCCTCTGTGCCTGTCCCTGGCCGGGGCACTGTAATGGAAGACCTGATGGAGACTCAGGGCTTTCACCATTGCCCAGAGGTAATCAGGCCACATGGAGATGTCAGTGAAGATCATGTTGGGAGCCAGAACTCCCACCCAGAATAACCAGGAGCCCCCTTAGCCCTGGGTGTTAATGGAGGATGAATGGGGAACCTGGAGTTCTACCTTCATGTAGTAAAAGTGAGGCAACATGTCCCCTCTTCCCCTGCTTGTGCAGTGTCAAAGAAAGCTGGCTAAAACATAAAAAAATATGAAAATGTTTAAGCTTCAACTGGAGATCACTCATCATACCCAAAAACAAGATCTCAAACTGACTGCAACTAGAAAATTGGTAAATGCCATTACTGAAATAAAAGAGATTTTGGAATTATCTGATGATTATTTTGAAGCAATCAAAACAGACATCTGTCAGAGCTGAGGGAGTTTGGAAGGGTGAAAAAGGTGAAGGGATTAAGAGAGCAAAACAAAACAAAATGCACAGACATGGACAACAGTAGGCTGATTCCCAGAGGGAAAGGAGGGCGGGGAGAGGTGTAAGAGAGTAAAGAGGGGATAAAGAGTGGTAGAAAGAAACTTGACTTTGGGTGGTAAACACAGTACAATATACAGATGATGGATGTATTATAGAATTGTACACTTAAAACCTATATAATTTTATTAACCAATGTCACCCCTAAAAATTCAATAAAAATTTAAAAATGCTTCAACAAGCCATTAACATACTTGAAATAAATGCAAAATAGAAATAAAAAAACATCAGCAATATAATAGATAATATAAAGGAAAACCAAATGAAATTTTAGAACTGAAAAACACAACAAACCCTCAATTGATGGGCTCAAGAGCAGAACACAGGTAACAGAAAAGATTCAGTGAGCTGGAAGATAGAATGATAAAGATTACCCAATCTGAACAACAGAGAGAGAATATATGGAAGCAAATAAACAGAGCTATAGGTACCTGTGGGACAAATATTTGTATCAGTGGAGTCCCAGAAAGAGAAAGAAAAACAAAAAGAATGAACAAGTATTGGAAGAAATAATCATTGACAACTTCCCCAATTTAGCAAGAGATATAAAACTACAGATTCTAGAAGCTGAGTGGAATGCAAATAGGAAAACCCAAATAAATCTATGTCAAGACATATAATAATTAAATATTTAAATACTAAAGACAAATTAAAAACCTGGAGACAAACCGGAGAAAAACAACACCATACCTGTAGGTAAAAACTAATTTGAATGAGTGTATTTCTCATGAGATACCATGGAGGCCAGAAGTTATCAGCATAATTATTTTAAAGAGCGGGAAGAAAGGAATGGTTAGCATTCTATTGTCTATTGTAAAAATATTCTACAAAAATAAGGAGAAAATCAAGACATTCTGAGATATAGGAAAACTAAGAAAATTTGTGTAAGCAGACCTACCCTCAAAGAATGGCTAGAGAAAATTCTCTAAACAGAAAGAAAATTAAAAAAGGAACTTTGGAGTATTAGGAAGAAAGAAATAACATGGTAAGTAAAAATATTAATAACTACAACAGGCTTTATATCTCATCTTGAATTTTCTAAATTATTTTCGATGTTTGAAGTAAAAAATTACAATATGATGTAATGTGTTTCTAAACATATGTAGAGGAAATACTCAAGGCAGTGATAGTATAAACAGAGGAGAGCAAAGAGTTATAAAAGGAAGTAAGGTTTCTATATTCATTCACACTGGTAAAATGACAGTACCATTAGACTTTAAAAAATTATGTATATGTAATATTATACTTGTATCAACTAAAAAGTTATGTCAAGAGATATACTAAAAATTATAGACATATCCAAATGTAAAAATTATTCATAAATCCAAATGTTCAAGTAATCTGCTAGAAGGCAGAAAAAAGAAAAATTAATAAGAGAAAACAAACATGAACAAAAAGAAAATGGCAGACTTAAGCCATAATGTATTCATAATTAATAATTTCTTAAATGTAAATTTTAAAAAATTTTTATTGTTATTCAATTACAGTTGTATGCCTTTAAATGTAAATGTTTTGAAAACACTAATTGGAAGGCAGAGATTGTCAGAGTGGATAAAAAACATGCTGTTATAAGAAATTCACTTCAAATATAATGATAAAGGCAGGTAAAAAGTAAAAGAATAGAACCACTTCACATCCATTAGTATTGCTATTATCAAAATAAATAAAACAAGACTTCCAGCCAAGAAGGCAGCATAGGTAAACACGGCTCACCTCCTTTCATAACCACATCAAAATTACAACTAAAATATAGAACAACCATCACTCAGAACTGTTAGAAATTGAGCTGAATGGAAGTCTGACAACTACAGAATTCACATCCATCCAGACTGTTAGGAGCGGTGACATGTGGAATAGGCTGGTCCCACATCCATGGATGGTGATAAAAATTTGGAAGGGATATCTTGGGAGTGTATAGTCCCCAGTGCCACACCAGGACCCCCTAGCTCAGGGTGCCAACGCCAGTGACAGGAAGATAAGTCCCTGTAACTTCTGGCTGTAAAAACCAGCAGGTATTGAGTCAGTGGAAGAAACTGCCAGAATCCCAAGCAGTTCCTCTTAAAGAACCCACACATGGATATACTCAGACTCACTCCCTCTGAGCTCCAGCACTGGGGTAGCAGCTTGAAAGGCACCAGTGGCGTACAGGGAGAAACTGAAGTGTATAGCATCCAGGCGAGGGCTGGAGGATAGCTTTCTCCCAGACAGAAAGGGGGCAGAGGCCACTGTCCCTTTTCTGAACTTTCCCCCTACAGAGCCACAGAGCTGGTGGGCTGGTGCCATATATGAGACTCCAATAACCTAGTTAACACTGTTCCACCATGGAGATCCCCAGAGATTCTGTCCCACCCAACTTAAGGGGCCACCCAAGCTGCTTTTCATATGGCTGGTCTTGGCTCATACTTCACAACTTCCTAAATCCTATCAAACAAGCTACAGCCAGCCTCAGTGAGCCCCCACCCCTAAACCTCTTGCTAAGTGGCTCCAGGCCCAGCACTAGCAGCAGCCAGCCTAGATTCACAGCTTGGCTTCCCCTGGGAATCTCCAAGCCAGGCACAAGTAATGACCATCTCACAGTTCTTTATAGCTCAGGCAGGGTGGCCCCAGGCAGAACACAGGTGTGGGCTGACCTTGGCCTGTACACTGGGGAAACCCCAGAGCCTGTGCACCCAGTGGACAGCTACAGATCACATCAGAGCACCACCATCCTGCTTCCACATAGCTGATCCTCCACAGAGGATGGAGGTTTGTGGTCAGTGGTCATGGGCAGTCCTTGCAGCTGACTGACCTCAGTAAATCCCTCCCACTGACCTGCCAACAGTAATCAAGGCTCAACTACAGGTGGAGGGTGTACTCAGCCCACACATAGGGCGCACCTAGAGTACCCAGCTTGGGTGATAGGGGAGGCTGTGCCACTGGACCCTGCAGGACACCTACTACATTAGGCCATGCTACCAAGACACGGAGTCAAAGCAGTTCTACTTAATACATAGAAACAAACACAGGGAAGCTGCCAAAATGGGCAGATATAGAAACATGGCCCAAATGAAAGAATGATCAAAACTCCAGAAAAAGAACTAAACAAAATGGAGGTAAGCAATCTATCAGATGCAGAGTTCAAAACACTGCTTATAAGGGTGCTCAAGGAACTTAGTGAGCACCCCAGCAGCATAAAAAAGATCCAGTTAGAAATGAAGGATACACTAATTAAAATAAAGAACAATTTACAGGGAAACAACAGTAGAGTAGATGAAGCCAAGAATCAAATTAGTGATTTGGAACATAAGGAAGAAAAAACCAATGAATCAGAACAACAAAAAGAAAAAAGAAAGAGGACAGTATAAGCAGCCTCTGGGAAAACTTAAAGAGGTCCAACATCACATTATAGGGGTGCCAGAAAGAGAAGAGAAAGATCAGGAAATTGGAAATCTAATTGAAAAAATAATGAAAGAAGACTTCCCTAATTTGGTGAAGAAAATAGACATGCAAGTTGAGGAAGCACAGAGAGTCCCAAACAACATGGATGCAAAGAGGCCTACTCTAAGACACATCATAATTAAAATGCCAAAATTAAAGAGAGACTCTTAATAACAGCAAGAGAAAAGCAGTAAGTTAGCTATAGGGGAGTTCCCATAAGACTGTCAGCTGATTTCTCAAAAGAAACTTTGCAGGCTAGGACGGACTGGCAAGAAATAATCAAAGTCATGAAGAGCAGGACCTACAGCCAAGATTGCTCTACCCAGCAAAGGTATCATTTAGAATTGAAGGGCTGATAAAGAGCTTCCCAGACCAGAAAAAACTAAAGGAGTTCATCGTCACCAAACAATTATTATATGAAATGTTAAAGGGACTTACTTAAGAAAAAGAAAAAGATCAAAACTATGAACAATAAAATGACAATAAATACATATCTATCAACAATTGAATCTAAAAAACAAACTAAGCAAACAAGAAAAACAGAGACAGAATCATAGATATGGGGAGTGTTTTGATGGTTGCCAGATGGGAGGGAGGTATGGGGGAGAATGGGTGAAGAGGTGAGGAGATTAAGAAGTACAAATAGGTAGTCACAGAATAGCCATGGGGATGTAAAGTACAGTATAGGAAATGGAACAGCCAAAGAACCTATTTGCATGACCCATGGCATGAACAATGGTGAGGGGATTGCCTGTGGGAGTGGGGGGTGCTGGGTGGAGGAGGACAAGGGGGGAAAAATTGGGACAACTGTAATAACATAATCCACAAAATACAATTTAAAATAAAATAAATAAAACAAACAGGAAATAACAAATGTTGGTAATGATATGGAGAAATTAAAACTGGTGCATTGCTGATAGGAATGTAAAATGGGATAGCCACTATGGAAGACAGGATGGTGGTTCCTTGCAAAATTTAACAGAGTTAGTTACTATATGATCCAGCAATTCTACTTCTAGGTATATACTAAAAGAAACAAAAGTGGATACTTCAATAGATATTTGTACATAACTGTTTATAGCAGCATTATTCACAATAGCCAAAAGGTGAAATCAGTCCAAGTGTCTACTGATGAATGAATAAACAAAATGTAGTATATATGTACAATTGAATATTATTCAGTCTTAAGAAGGAAGGAAATTCTGACATATGCTGAGACTTGGATGAACCTTAAAGACATCATGCTAAGTGAAATAAGCCAGTCACCAAAAGATATATACTGTATGACTCCACTTAAATGGGGTACTTAGAGTACTCAAATTCATAGAGACAGAAAGTAGAACGGTGGTTCCAGGGGCTGGCAGGGGGAGGGCAATAGAAAGTTTGGTTTAATGGGGATGAAGTTTCAGTTTGGGAACGTGAATAAGTTCTGGCTATGAAGAGTGGTTGCATAACAACGCGAATGCACTCAGTGCCACGGAACTATACATTTAAAAATGGTTAAAATGGTGAAAAAAGTAAAAGCATAGAAAAGGATATATCATAAAAATATTAATCAAAGGTAAGCAGGAGCCTTGGCCCATGTGGCTGAGTTGGTTGGAACATCATCCCATATATGTCCCATAGGTTGCAGGTTTGATTCCCCGTCAGGGCACATACCTAGGTTGTGGGTTTGATACCCCTCAGGGTGTGTTTGGGAGGCAACCGATAGATGTTTCTCTCTCACATTGATGTTTCTCTCTCCCTTTCTCTCTCTCTAAAATCAATAAATTTATTTTTTAAAAAAGAAAAAAGGAGAGCAAGAGTGGCTAAATTAATGTTAAAGTACATGTCAGAGCAAAGAAAATTACCAGAGACATAGTAGGGCATTGTATCATGATAAAAGGATCAATTCACTAAGAAAATCAGTATAGTAATACTAAATGTTTATCCACTGAACAACAGAGCTGCAAACTATGTGAAAAAAAAAACAAATGAAAGGAGACATAGACAACCCACAATTACATTTAATATAAACAACATCTCTGCTCTATCTGAGTCTGGTTCTGATATTTTGTCTCTTCAAACTGTGTTTTTTTGCCTTTTAGTTTGCTTGGTAATTTTTTGTTGAATGCCAGACAGGATGTACTGAGTAAAAGGAACAAAGGTAAACGGGTCTTAAGTGTTACAGTGTTAAGGTATAAAGGGCACTAGGGTATTCTATCAGCCTGTGACTAGGTCTGTCTTTAGTGATCCTGTGCCCCCAGGGCTGTGACCTTCGCAAGTGCTTCTCAGTTTTTCTCCCACCTTAGGTTGAGGGGGATGGGGTTGGGTGGGTATTTACCTTTCCCTAGGCTATTTAGGTTCAGGTTTAAATCCCCAGTAGGTAAGGCTCTGGTGAAACAGTTTCTCTGCAGGGCAGGCCTTGTTAAGAACAGAATGCTCTGGCCTATTTTAAATGACTAAATTTCCCCTCCTCCTGCAGGAAGTACAAGGGGATCTGCCAGAACCTGATAGGGCTCTAGGGGTTGAACTCACAAAAGTGTGAGGTCCCCTCAAGAGTGGAGTGCCTGGGAGTTCAACTCAGAGGAGAGATTAATGAATTATTAAGCCTCTACCAATTAGCCAATGACAGCTTAGGTTTTCCTACATCAGTACTGGTTCCCACAAAGGTTTCTGCTCTAGGGGCACCAGTTTGCCCTCTTACCTCAATTCTCTGGCTGATCTGAGGAGGGTTGTTGTTTTTCAGTTTGTTCAGCTTTTTCTTGCTGTTAGGATGCAGTGGTGATTTCCAAGCTACTTACATGCTGGACCAGAAACTGGAAGTCTAAAGGGTTGTTTAATATAAATTAATATAAAGTTGTTTCTTTGATTTTCAATTTTATAGGTAACAGGTAAACAAGCTGCTTTCATTTTCCTTTCAGGCAAACTGACTCCAGGGGACATGAGGAGAAAACACCAGGAAAACAGCACTCGGTCCCTTGTTAAGTTTGCACTGTCAAGAAGAATATTTTCTGTGAGCTTAAAAGAAAACATCCACACAAGGGAGCCAAATGAACATTGGTTGTGCCATCTTGAGGCAAAACACGCCCAGGAATATTTTGATTCAATTAATCCTTCCTGAGATGCTGTTTCAACAGTGCCCTAATTTAGTTTTCTCAAGAACATAAACTTCCAGAAAATTAAGTTGCCTCAAGAGTGTGTAGGTAACCACTCCAGACATGCTGTGCTCCGAAGCAAGACAATGTAGAGGTTAGGAGCAAGGGCTACAGATACGCCCAGACACACAGAATTCCTTTTTTCAAAGGCTCAGTATTATCCGATTGTATGTATATACCACATTTTGTTTATCCACTCCTCCACCAATGGACATTTGGGTTGTTTCCACCTCTTGGCTCTTGTGAATAGTGCTGCTGTGAACATGAGTGCGCAAATTCCAATTTGAGACCTTGCTTTCAATCTTTTTGGATATATACTCAGAAGTGGGATTGCTGGGTCGTTTGGTAATTCTATCTTTAATTTTTTTGAGAAATCTTCATACTGTTTTCCACTGCAGCTATACCATTATCCCACAAATAATGCATAACAGTTCCAATTTCTGCAAACCCTTATAAACGTTTGTTATTTTCTGGGGTATTTTTGTTTTTGTTTTTTGATAGTAGCCTTCCAATTGGGTATGAGTTGATATTGCATTATGATTTTGATTTGCATTTCTCTAGTGATTAGTGATATTGGGCATTTTTCATATGCTTGCATTTGTATATCACCTTTGGAGAAATGACTATTCAAGTCCTTTGCCCATTTTCTAATTGGGTTATTAGATTTTTTTGTTGCTACTGTCTTTTTAAGTTCTGATGTGTTGTTCCCACAGTAGTCAATAAGGAGCAGTGTATTCACAATAGTTGCACAGGGTAATGGAGGAACTTTGGCAGCATTAATTCATGTTACTTTAAATTTACATATATGATGGTTTAGAGGTAACGTGCATAAAGCATGATAATGAGTATTCTAGTAACTAGGTGGACACGCATGCTGGAATTGTAAAAAGTTTCATTTTTATCAAAATAAGTAAGAAGATTGAATCGAATTTCAAAAGTTAAATTAATGTCAATTTTATTTAAATTTTTAGATTTAAATTTTATATTTGTGAATTAGAATTATATTTTGCTTTTTAGCATTTGAATGTTTTAGATAAAAATAATATTTTGGAAACATTTTATGTTTTTTGATTTTTACATGTGCTTTACTTTACATTTTGATAAAAATATATTCCTGCACTTTGAATATATTGCACTTTAAATACAATTACATTTCATTAAAAATTTTATTATCAGTGGAACACAAATTATGTAAAAATATTGACCATAAATGCATCATTTGATTTTGCTAAAACGAAGTCAAGAAAGTATTATACGAAATAAGCATAATGAGAAATTATATTTATATCCATTACTATATATAATATATAATTCATTATATAAAATATAATAAATTAACATGCAATCACCATATACTTATATTTATATTTCTTAATATAAAAATATATTATATATATATTATCCAGATCATTTGGCCCCCAGATTTGTGTAATAATAATTAAATTCAGTAAGATTTGATACTTTGCAAACATTTTGTCATATGAAAATCATACCTTAAGGCATGTTTTAAATTGTTTGATTTTATAAAGAAATAGTTGTCAAGATAAATATATGAAACATTATATAACAGTTTATTAGGATGTTTATATTTTTTACATATCTATGTATCTAGATGGTATGCAGGCTGCCATTTACATTTCTCTGTGCTCTGAAAATCTTTAAAGTGGGCCTGCACTTGTGTGTCCCTGATCTTGTTAGAAGGTGAGCTACAGTGCAAAATAATTGCTAGCATTTATGGAATGCTAATTGTAGACCAGACATTGTGCTATGTGCTGACATACACAATTTCAGCAAATCCCACAATAATCCATTTTATAGATGACTAAACTAAGACTCAGATGGACCATGTGCTTTGCTCAGGTCACCCTGCTAGTTAGTGGGTGAACGGGGACTATGTCCTACCCACCCAACTCCAAAAACAAAACTTTTCTTGAGTCTCATAAACACAAGTTCTTACAGAAGGAAAAGAGGTGTAACTACCGCCACAGTACAAAGCGGGGTCCTCAGGGTTTCATTTTCTCTCATTTACACCCTAGACAGAAAAGTTGTTAGCTGTGCTTGATTGTTCACCTGGAGATGCTACAGAACTAGGACCCACCCAGGTCCTACTCATTTAGACCCATCTCTCACTTGGTTTTAGGGGGTTGGTCCAAGGGAAGGCCTCCTGTGGTACGCAACACATCATATTTGTGCTCGGATCTACCAGAGCTGGTGTCTTTCTTTCCCTCTATTTCCTTTGTGACTGGGCTTCAAACCTCCCCAGGGCCAAAATGAAATACTGTTTCATTCTCCACCCATGTGTGAACACGAATAAAAGATAGCTTTTCTTGGCTCACTCACATCCTGGGCCCACTCAAACCCGGCAGGAGAACAGGGCATGGATTATAGATAAAGCTTAAATCCATTTTTGCAGGAATTATGCAGCTTACAAATGAAGGCAATATCTGTGTTTGGACAATGGCTACCTTGGGGCCCTTATGGCCTTAATGAAACTCTATACATCAAAGCTCTTCAAAAACCTCTGAGACAAGAACATGCAAACTGACCCCCCGCTCCACTGGGCTCCAGAAACCATGGTGAGGAGTGGTGGGCTGGGAAGAGAAACAAGCATCTGCTAGCCTGGGTACTGTTGGTTGATGGCTGCAGCTGATCCCTAGGTAGCCCTACCCCAGAAAACTGGGGCTCCTTGACAGGCAGATCTCCCTGGTCATGGATGTGTTAATCCCAGGACCAGGGAGATGCATCCATCCCTCCACTCCTCTCAGGTGTACACAGAGGAAGAAGGAACTGGGCTGATCATCTGAAGCATTATTTCTCAAAGTGTGGCTTGGGATCCTGGGGTCCTAGTAACTAACACCTTCAAGTGGGTCCGCAAAGTCAAAACTATTACCATTACAATACTAATATGGAATTTTCTCTTTTCACACTTACCAGTGTAGAGTGGCACATTATGAAGACCACATGACGTGATATTGAAACATTACATGTAGAAGCAGATATGAGAATACAGTTGTGTTTTATGAAGCCAGACAATTAAAGAGATTTGTAGAGATATAAAACAATGCTATTGTTTCTATTGATGTTTTTGTTTCAGAAAATGATAGCTATTTTTTTGTAAAATGTGTAATTTATGTTAGCATGTAAAATTTATTTTTAATGAATTATTAAAATATTTTTAAATTATGAGTTTTAATTTTAATTTCATAAATATCAATAGCTATAACCCACATAAATGAAAATTTCCTGAGGTTCTCAATATTTTTTAAGAATATAAAGGGGTCCCGAGACCAAAAAGTTTGAGAACTACTGAAGACACTGAGGATACAGACCACCCCAACATCGTTTGGTGTCAGCGCCTCTGGGCCACATCATGTGCCTGCTCCCTACCTCTACAGAATAAATAAACGAGTCCAGGTTTTCCTCAGGCTATCTTGAATTTAAGGAGACCTTACAGTCTAAGGAGATATATTTTAATTACAAAGTATAGACTGAAAGAAAAAGAATCTTCATCTATGAGTGAAGAAACAGAGCTTTTTTTTCTACTGTCATATTGCACAAAGCCAGTTCCTCTGAACACCTGTTTCTGGAGGAGGTGCCCCTCGGGCCCAGGGCCCCCAAAGGGTTGTCGGGTCACATAAATTTGAGAATACTGCACTTCTGAACCCAGTATTTACTGCAGGTCTCACAGCCTTCAACGTGAGCACTAAAGGTACTGTGAACCTCTGAGGCACACGCCACTGCACTTTCCTCACTTACCTGGCCACGAAACCCTTCTAGGGACGACCTGTAGAGCCAGTCTTTCAAGGAACACGGGCCACTGCTTCACTCAGCGAGAAGAGGACGCGGTCTCCTGCGCGCTGAGAGCTGTTAGGAGCCTGAAACCCGCCCGCTTGCGCCAGTGAGGACGTTCAGGGCTGGCAGCAGGCTCCCTCCGAGGTGGGCAGCTGCGGGCTTGGCTGAGGGTGGCGTCGGCTGGGGAGCACTGCATCAACCTGAGGTGAATAATCTGGCAGTGGGGCTAGAGAGGGGATCTGGATGCCCAGGGCGGGCCTGGGACTTGGCGGAGAGAAGCAGAAGTGGGGACTGTCCAGGGTCGTTGAGGACCAGCTCCTGCGGACAGGAGAGCAGAGCTCCCCGCCCCCACTGCCCCCCACTCCTCCTCCTGCCCAGGCCTCAACAGTTCCCTTCTGGCTGAACTGGTGGCAGTGGCCTGGCCCTAGATGGGAAGGTGCTCTCTTGGGATCACTTGATTCCGTGAGGTCTATCAGGACTCATCATGGTTTTCAAACAGGCCACTTCAGAGCCTGCCTTCCTTCCTTCCTTCCTTCCTTCCTTCCTTCCTTCCTTCATCTCTCCCTCCCTCCCTTCCTTTCCTCACCTGAGGATATGTTTATTGATTTTTAGAGAGAGAGAGAGACATCAATTAATTGCTTCCCATATGCACCCCCACTGGGGATTGAACCAACCACCTTGGTATGTGCCCTGACCGGGAATTGAACCCGCAACCTTTCTGTGTATTGGACAATGTTCCAACCAACTGAACCACTCAGTCAGGGCTAGAGCTTTCTTTTTTTAAGAAATCAACTTTGATTTGAGCCATTAAGGTATTTTCCCAATATCTTCACTAAGGCAAACATTAAAACTAGTTTGCATTCTTGGAGCCTAATTTTGCCGGGAAGCTAGTAGGAAGCTAGAGAGAGATTCCTGGCTGGGAGAGAGGTTGTCACATGGGCTTACCTTGGCATAAACATAGAGTATGTGGAGGCTGGAGGTGACTGCTATGCTCCTCCAGGAGCACTCCTGATCTAGGCCTCCTAGTGCTAATGGGGGCTCTGGAATCAACAGATCCTGGTTACAATCTCTGATTGCTGTGACCTTGGGCCACTTACTCCCATTTCTGAGGACAATTTTCTCTTCTCTTGTACATTGAGTTGGGACTGTTGTGAAAATTAAATGGATGATATGGGTAGAGCACTTCACACAGTCCTCGACACCTAATATCCTAGTAAACACTCAGCAAAGGGTTGGTATGAAGAGGTTTGTCTTCACCAAAAACCAGTCAGAGAAACTTACTGTTGTTTCCTTCCTGCCTCTTCCCCTTGACCTCCTTTCAGTACTTGGGATGAACTGGTTTTCTCCTAAGCCCCCTGCCATTCTCATTTATTTCCAGGTGTCTTTGTTTAGAATTAACCTGAGGTAAATTAAATGGAAGCTAAGTCCTTCTCACTCTAGGAGGCTTTCCTTGGCAGCTGAACCCAGACCTGATGGCTGCTACCTGCTCTGACAAGCTCAGAGGGACTCCGTGTTCTCAGAATGGTGGCAGCTCCATCAGCTTCCAGGATTACCCACAATGCCTAAGACTGTAGGGGGATGCTCCGTAGATGCACAGTGAGTTGAAGTATCTCTTGCTTGGATAGCTGAGGGACACTGCTGCTACTGTAACTCCATCAGGTTTGCCAACAGGAGCAACCCTTGGTCACAAAATGCCCAACATTACTTTCCTTTATTTTTAGTTGTAGAAACTTTGCTAAAATAATCTCACGTGGACATGTGATATAGAAAGCTATTCATGGTGGGCTATTCTTGGTGCAGTGGGGTAAAGGGCCCAGAGTCTCTCCCCTTGACTCTTGAGGAGCATTAGGGGACTGCCATGTCTCTGTCCCTTGGAGATTGGAAGCCCACCAGGAGAGCAGGGGTTCTGACCACAGATTACTGATGGTAACTGGCTATCCATGGTTAACCTCTGAGCTATGATATGGAGTAGTACATTGAACCTGATCTGCTGGGGAGTCTAGCCCCCGGGGCCAACCTGAGAAATTCCACCCAGCTTTGGGAGGGATGGGTACTGTGGCTTCTCACCGAGTATGGGATTAATACAATATGACTCCCTGGCTTGGAGCCTACATTAATAGAAACCCAAGTAATGGAATTGTAGCGTCACCTCATAGCATCATCTGTAGCCTGGGCAGAGACCGATAATGCCTTCTCCTCATTTGCTTTGTTAACAGAACCTCTATATAAGCAGAGGTGTCAATGAGCCCAGATAAAAACTACTTTTCCAAGGACATATTTGGGTGAGGATAACAGGAAAGCTCTTTTAAGAGGCTGCTTCAGTTGGCAGGTTCCACTTTCCCAGCTCTTTTCTCCTTGTTGAGGATTGAGGATGTGATGGTGGGAGCTCCAGTAGCCAGCCACCTGGGAAACCATGAGGATGAGGGCCATGCCAGAGATTAGGATGGAGCCTGGGTCCATGATGACATTGTAGAACCACCAGACTAGCAGTGGTCTGCTTTACTCTGTTCATGTCAGAATGCGAGCAAGAAAAAAAATCTCTGTAACTCATGTTGTTGAAGTTACAACATTGGGGAACTTTGTCACCCAAATATAATCCTCAATGATGATACATGACTACTAGAACACAGTGATGTGTCTTTGGAGGACAATATTAGTAGCTCCAGGTGGTGTTGGACCAGCTTTTCTCCAATTAAGATGTTATGTGGTGACTGGCTTGATGAGTTTCAATGCCACCTCACCTTTTCTCTGATACCTTTTCTCCATAGAAGTGTTATCAAAAAAGCGATTAAACAGTAGTTTACATGCAATACAAATGGCGGAAAAAGAGGCACCTAATTATTTGCAAACGGAATAAGCACACCATTATCTTTTGACCACAATTTAGAGATAAGGAGGAGAGTTCTGGTCACTGAGGCCTTCCATGATTTTAGTGATGTTGATAGACATGTAAATATTTAAATTATACAGCTATAGAATGTGCTTCCTGGTTTGTCTTTATGAAATATTTTTGTGAAGGCTAAAATGTATTCTTCATAAGTGCCGGATCCCCCTCCTATGATGGTAATTTCCAATCTGAAGCCCATCTGGATTGAATCCTTTCCTCAGTCCCCAGGAAGCCAAGAATACCTCACTGTACCCATTCTCACACCTGGAAAGGAAAGAGAGCTCCTTAGGTCTGGGCTGGGATGTCCACTGACTCTGAAGAACCCTGAAGAGAGACCCTAGAGGGGTATCATCCTCCCTGAAGTCATGTTATTGGATTAGTAGTACTCAGGAGACAGCAGCTCATCAAGGCATTGGCGCCAAATATGTTACATTTCATTACCCGTAAATAAAGGCAAATTTCAGGGGTGTTGCCTTTGGGGAGTAAATGAACAGTTTACAAGAGGTTTCTGAGGAACAAGTGGATATTTTCCCACTTGATCTAAGAATTACACCTTTGACTCAGCGCTAGTTGTATCTAACTTTATATTACAAGACAATGCATTGGTCAACTCTGTAATCATGGGGATGTGAATGGAAGGTGAAATAGCCCATCAAGTCAGGAAGTGTTTATCAAAATTCCCCCAACTGTTGGATGGGGCTTTAATAATGAAGCTGCTAGTTATGGCCCATGCAAATGGTTATAACAGTACAAAATGCTTTTTAGTGATTTCTAGTTAGAATTTGGCAGTAGCAATAGGCACAAACAGCCACTTAGGGGACATGCCAGCAACTTCCAGTAAAGCTGCTGACACAAAGGCAGGGAAAGGCACTAAAAGAGATAAAATTCAAGTCATAATATGCTTGTTAATAATTTCCTTTTTTGTGTCTGCAGCCTTGAAGGATTGTCCTAAATTAGTGTATTCATAAAGACAGCCAGTTAAGCCATCACGCAAGTGAATAACAGCAAACTGCTCTCACAAGGGTGAGTAAGCCTGGAGACAGAAGTCAAGATCTTCTAAAGGGAGGCAAAATTGACAAGTACCAGCTGAAAAGCGTTGCCCTCTATAGGTGGCAGCTCAGGGCTGCACATGGTCTCTGAGGCCCAGTCCAGCCTCTGGCACAGGCCAGCAAAGGGCAGCTGTCCATCATGGTGGAAACTGCCCTATGAAATTCCAACAGGGCTTGCGCCCTTTGCTCTCTCCTCCACCTTCTTCCGTAGTTGCAGACTAATTAAGAATAAGACTGGTCACTTTCTCTCCTGCAAGGATTTCCTTGACCTACAGCAAATATCCTCTGTGAACTCAAATTCTGCCTTGCATCTGTAGTGTTAAAAAAAATCCCATTAGTTGCCTGGCTTCATTGACCGTTTTTCTGCTACCCTCTCTGGCTGAAAGGGCTCTTCATCCACACTCTGTCTCTGCACTGAGGTGGGTGAGGTGTTTCTTTATACATCCCTTTGGATCCTTCTGTGAAAAGAGTGACACACTTCTCTTGCTTGGCAACATGTTTAAACATGAGTCCGTGTTTTTACTTCTCAACTTACTTTCTTGTCAACACATGTAAATCTGTACAATCATTGCTCAGGGACACTCCCTTATAGTGTTTTTCAAATATATATTTTCTAAGATTCTGCTTACGTTAACTTTGGTAAGCTGTAAGCTTTTAAATAGATTTGTGTGTATAACTATGCAGAATCTTGTGCTAAAATCTTCTGTGTGAGAAACCACTCTAAGTGAATGTTTTGTAAGGTTTGAAATATATAAATTGGGTTTGTTTTCAACAGGGGAGACTAGTAATCATAGCTTTGATTCTAGGTCATAAAATTAGATCTCAATGTCATCACCAATTTTTTAAATTATATTTTAAGATTATGCTATTACAATTGTCCCATTTTTTTCTCCCCTTTATTCTCCTCTGCCCTGCACCCCCCATCCCACCAGCATCTCCCCCCCGCCCCCCAACCTTAGTTCATGTCCATGGCTCATACATATATGTTCTTTGGCTTCTCCATTTCCTACACTATTCTTAATCTCCCCATTTATTTTGTACCTACCAATTATGCTTATTCTCTGTACCTCTTCCCCCATTCTCTCCCCTCCCTCTCCCAGCTGATAACCCTGCATGTGATCTCCATCCTTCTGTGATTCTATTCCTGTTCTAGTTGTTTGCTTAGTTTGTTTTTGTTTTTGTTTGTTTTGTTTTTAGGTTCAATTGTTGATAGTTGGAGTTTGTTGTCATTTTACTGTTCTTGGTTTTGATCTTTTTCTTAGATAAGTCTGTTTTACATTTCATATAATAAGGGCTTGGTGATGATGAACTCTTTTTAACTTGACCTTATCTGGAAAGCACTTTATCTGCCCTTCCATTCTAAATGATAGCTTTGCTGGATAGAGTAATCTGGGTTGTATGTTCTTGACTTTCATGACTTTGAATACTTCTTTCCAGCCCCTTCTTACCTGCATGGTTTCTTCTGAGAAATCAGCTGATAGTCTTATGAGAACTCCTTTGTAGGTAACTCTCTCCTTTCATCTTGCTGTATTTAAGATTCTCTCCTTATCTTTAATATTGGCTAATATAATTATGATGTGCCTCGGTGTGCTCCTCCTTGGGTCCAATTTATTTGGGACTCTCTGGGTTTCCTGGACTTCCTGGAAGTCTATTTCCTTTGCCAGATTTGGGAAGTTTTCCTTCATTACTTGTTCAAATAAGTTTTCAATCTTGCTCTTCCTCTTCTCCTTCTGGCACCTCTATGATTTGGATGTTGGAACGTTTAAAGATGTCCTGCAGGTTTCTAAGCCCCTCATTTTTTTGAATTCTTGTTTCTTCATTCTGTTCTGGTTGAATGTTTACTTCTTCCTTCTGTTCCAAGCTGTTGATGTGAGTCCAGGTTTCCTCCCCTTCACTGTGGGTTCCCTGTATATTTTTCTTTATTTCACTTTTCATAGCTTTCACTTCTTCCTCTAGTTTGCAACCATACTCAACTATTTCTGTGAGCATCCAGATTACCAGTGTTTTGAACTGTGCATCTGATAGGTTGGCTATCTCTTCATTGCTTAGTTCTAATTTTGGAGTTTTGATCCATTCTTCCATTGGGGCCATATTTCTTTGTCTCGGCAAACCTGTTATGTAGTGAGGGGTGGAGTCTTAGGTATTTGCCAGGACCGGGCAACCCACTTTGCTGAATTGTGGCGCTGTATGTGGGGGAGTGGTTGGAGAGGAAACAATGCAGCTTGCTCAGCTCTCAGCTGGCTTTCAGTCACTTCTCCTACTACCCACAAGCAAGTTGGGCCTCTCTGATGCTTATTTCCGGGTGGGTGGGTTTGTGTACATCCTAGGACGCTGTGGGTCTCTCCAATGAACTCTTTGGTGAGGCCGTTTCTCCTGCTGACACAATCCCCACAGGTTTTAATAGCCAGAGGCTTTGAGGCTTTATTTCCCTTGCACTGGCAACCTGGGTTGTGCAACCTCTCTTGCTCCACTGTTGTTCCTCCCAATTTATCTGCACACAAATGTGGGACTGCCCCATCTGCCAGCAGCTGCCTTGCTGCACATCCTTTCTGCCCCGGCTGCCTATCTCTACCCTTCCTACCAGCCTGGATGAATGTTTCTTCTTTCACTACTTGCTTGTCAGACTTCCATACAGTTCGATTTTCTGGCAGTTCTGGTCGTTTTTGTTTTTAAATTTGTTGTCCTTTTGGTTGTGTGAGGAGGCAAAGTGTATCTATCTATGCCTCCATCTTGGCTGGAAGTCTCCCAATTCTTTTTAGTGACTTTTGAAGTGTTAGTATTTTTTTATTGGAGTAAATTTTACATAGTATGGTGAAGCACCAACCTTATGTGCACATTTTGGTAAGTTTTGATAGATGTATATACGTGTGCGTAAGAGTCACTGCAGTCAAGATATAGCATTATCTCCAAAAGTTCTCTAGTCAATACCCTTCCCCATAGGCAACAACCATTCTGATTTTCTATCACTATCATGAGTTTTGACTGTTATTGAATCATCCAGTGTATGTGCGTCTGTGTGTGCATGCGTATACTCTTCTGTGTCTGCTTTCTTTCACGTTTTTAATCCGTGTTATTTGATGGCATGTTTTTACCCATGGTATTGTATCTGTGGCTCATGCTTTTTTATTGCTATTATTACACTACATCAATAATCACAAATTATCTTTTATTTTGGAAATTTGGGTTGTTTCTAGTTTTTGGCTATTATGAATAATGGTGCTATAAACAATTAAAATATCTAGTAAGTGGAAAGCAATGGCGATGTTTCCAAAATTTTTCTTATATGTGGTTGATCATGAAAATAAGACCACCATCCAGGGGATTTATGTGTTCCTCCAAAGGTATCGCTGAGGCCCCCAAACGAGAGGGTCACCTAGCAGCAGATTTTGTTTGAATGGGCCTAGTTTCATAGACATGACTTACAATAGTGTTTTAAGGGGAGTTGTCAGGCCAACCAAATAATCACACGTGTCAAAGTGATCTGGGCCTATTTCCCAAAATGAGGTTCACGTACCACTTTTGGAAGATGAATTTTGGTGTTGCAGGGACATAAATATTCACTTTTATGGTTACTTTGTGTTTATAGCAAGTAATTATGGTTTTTCCTTTAGAGCATTGATAGAGGTTCACTTGGCAAGTTTAAGAAAATGATGAAAAAATTTTCAGGAAATATTTCAGTTGGAACTCAAATTAGTAAAGTTTCAAAACATTGCCATTGTAGTTTAGACTGTAGAGCTAACTCACCCTGCTTCGGCCACTTATTCACTGTGTCATCTTTAGCAAGTTACTCTCCAAGTTTGCCTCAGGATCTGTAAAATGGGATATTAATACAGATCATACACTGCTGTGAGGATTAAGTGATAACGTATATGATACTCATAGCACACAGTGACTGCTTGATAAACTATTCACTGCAGGAATCAGCAATCATGTAGACGACCAAACACCAGCAACTGAAGGCTAGAACAGTTATGGGTCTGTGAGGTCATCATTTCTTACACTCATGGAACACCCATGAGCTTCAAAGGACATAACTTTTAAAAGGTATGCATCAGCAAAAGATATATACTCTAACAAGAAAAAAAACCTTCATCTATGACATTCAAAAATTAAGATCTCAATTACAACACTGCAAATCTCCATCACTCTCTTCCAGGCAAACTCCCCATTCCAAACCCAAACACTAAATTTTCAGGTCATAGGGGAGGAAGGAGTGAGGGAATGGTGTGCAGGCCAAGTGGTTCTGCCCTGAGCATTGCAGTCACCCAGGGAGGTTTTCAAGAATACTGATGCCTGGATTTACCTCTTGTGGTTTTGACTGGTCAGGGCGGGACCCTCCTAGTTGTGAAAACTACCCATGTGATTCTGATGTGGGATTGGGCTCACCAACATTGGCTCAGTTCAACTTCAAGCAGCAGGGTTGGGTGGAAGTGTTTTAACCGCTGGCTGAGTACAACTCCAGAACTCTTACCAAGGGGTGAATTCTGCAGGTTATTTTGGGAGATTAGAGTAGCAATAAAAAGTCAACTTTGTTTTAGTACACCTTGTTTATTCCTACAATTTAGAGAGAAGAGTGGGCTCAGTTTTTTGATCAATGGTACAGTTTTGCATTTTTCAGGCTCCTTTTGCAGTTTTTCTCTGGTCACAAGAGACGAACACTTGAGGGCATCTGATTAGCACACTATTCATCCACAGGCCTCTTTCCTGACCCCAACTGTCTGGCTGGAGGCCCACACAGTTCTTTGCAACCCAAATTTGGATCAGGTTTTGAAATGTTATCAGAATGGGGGACCTGGGTCCACTAAGCTACCCCAAAGACTAACGAGGTCACTAAAAGCAAGTTAGTTATTGTTAATCAGCTCAGGCCAGCTGCAGCTTCCCTTGTATTCTGGATTCCTCAAGCGGGCCTTGAACCCTGTCACAAAATATCAGGCTCAGGGAAGTCAGTGATTCAAAGCTCATGGGGTACCAGACATCTAAGTTCTGATGCCAGTTCCTCGGGGAAATCCAGCAGCCTCTGCTGTTTAGACGGCTGCTTTCTGAGCTCACCCAGGGGTAGCTGGGTGGTCTGACCGTGGGAAATGGCTCAGGTGTCATTTCAGAAACTTTCACATCAGAAAGGCCCCCAACTGGCCGATTTTAGGAAACTTCTTGCTTATGCTCAATTTTCATTTCACTTTGCTTCCTGATCTTGGGTTGTAGTCCAAAAGCAAGCAAGCACTTTTCTTTTGTGTCTCCTTCTGTATACACACATATAAGCATGTACATTTTAATCTATGATTTGTATCATGTTTGCAGAACGTACTAAGTCAACACCTCTGGATTCGATTTGCCACATCAGTTGTTTTCCAAGTAAGGTCCAAGGTGGAAACTGCAATTTGGGAAGGCCTTAGACTTTGGGCCTCTTGGAGCTGGTCCCCCTCATTGTCTTCACTGATGAAGAAAAGCTTACAAGTAATGCTGCCTGGGTATTATCAAGACTCCTGCCTACCCCTACCCTGTCTCTAACCCTGAAATTATTATGTCTCCTGGAATTACTCAACAAATGTCAAAAAGAGTGTATTGATTTAGTTAGGGCCAGGCTGCCAGATATAAGCGAATAGTTGTTAAACACATATAGCAGCTTGGAAAAAAAAAAAAAAGACAAAATAGCAAGGTGCATTAGATTCAAAACAGATCCCAAGAAATAAAAAATACTAAGACAGATAAAGAGGAGGAGAGTCCACAGCTTCAATCTTTGATATCATCCATCTTACAAAGTCTATTAACTATATAAAACTAGGAAAAGTCCAAAATAGTTGGATATATTTAAGCTGTTTCCAACATGTAATTAGAACTGCATATTAAATCTGCTTTTCTGTGTTACACACAGAAACTAAAAAAAGAACAGGAAACAAATTCCCAAGGATGAAATCTCCACATTTATTTCTCTTTCATGTGCATAGAAAATGGCAGTGAAGTGTCCTATGAAAGAGGCAGGGAATGGCCATGGCGCTGCTATACCCGACTGGACTTTGTGCTTCAAAGGTACACTACTCGTTTTTAAAAACAAAAGATGTAATTTGTTTTTAATTGCTAACAATTCATTGGATTCCCCATTTGTTTTCTCAGTTGTCAGTTTCTTCAAATCTCTTTTCAAATGACACACTGCATTACAAATGATGGCACTTAACCAATGTGGCATTTCCATATTTACACCAACAAAAGAAATTTACAAGACATAATAGCATACAATCTTGACATTTAGTAATAGCAATAAAACATGAAGGGCATCCATTTTATTTCATTTTCTGTACAAACTATCAGAACATAACTTTATTCACATTAAAAAAATCATTTTTAATTTGATTTGACCTACACATACCCCATCTCCTTTCACCCATTTCCCAATCTCTCATCACATCGCCCACACCTTCACCAATCTATGGAATCTATAAGTAATTAGACCTAACACCTAAATTAGAGCTTAGAAAGTTCTCTCTCTCAAATGTTTCCTCACTTCCCTGATAATTCCTCAAAAAAGAAAAAAAAAAAGCTCTTCACTCGTTCCTTCCATTTCACTTTCACATTTCATCAGCAAGTCAGCGCAACGGAATTTTCATCTCAATCCAAACAACGGTAGAAAGAGAGTTCCTCTACTGAGCATCTTGATGCTACACCCACGAGTCTGGGGACCCTGGGTACTGTTCTGCTCTATAAGAAGGTCGTTTAGTGGAATAGAAGTCTACGTAATTTGTGGTCGATTTCAGTCCATACTGTGTTGAATAATCAGTAGAAGCTGGAAAGTGAACTCGGTCATCAAAATAGGCATCTTCATAGCGATGAGGAGACTGCAAATACAATCTGTATGCATCAAAGTTCTTTCTCTGCGCATCATCTTGACTGTAATACAGCTGTTGATGCTGTTGACAAAATGAAAAAGCAAATAAATCAAAGCAATTTTTGGGAATACATGTTAAAGGAAAATTAGTGTGGGCTTCCTGCTTCATTTTAGAGCAATATTCAATTTTTTTGGTGAACTTATGGTTCAAAGTTGTTTCTGGTACATACTGTATGTTTACTGATAGACTGGAAGTATTTTGAATTATAGTTACAGTTGGGCTTGCGGTTTGCTCAAGTCCTGTCCTATAACCTGTAGAAACTGATGCCTCGGGAAAGCCAAAGATAGCCCCAGGCTAGCTTCCTCCTCCTCCTCCTCAGAGGCCCAGTTTGTGCCCTGGGGTGGAAAGACCTGTTACCTGGGCACGCCCAAGGTAAGGATAGCCTTGATTATTGCTTTGACACAGGGGAACCATTAACACGTGATGAATTAAGTTGGGGGGTTGGATTTTTGGGCTTTGGATAGTTGTACAACTGTAGAACCATCTTTTAAAACAGATACCTCAGAAATGAAGATTGAGTCCATTCCTCACTTTTAGAGAAATATGTAGTCTGGTGAACAACAGTTGCACTTTGGAAACCCTGCTGTACTACTAAAAGAATAAGCAATCTCTAGGCACAAGAGCAGTAAAATTAGAAAAGACACATGAGTAAATCTAATTCTAAATGAAAATTCTTCCCCAAGCCAAGGCTAATACATTTGTTTATAAGGAAGCAAGGTGAACCACGAGTGGGCACCCGCTCCCATTTCCTTTCGGGTTGTCTTTATCTCTGATCTCATATCAGTTTCTTCAAATATGTTTGGAGAAAAATTGTCATGTCTTTCTAATGTCTGTTTCCTCTTGATCATGCCCAAATTTCCTCACCAAGTAAGATTTGACAAATTTACGCACAGATGATCAACATCATATTCTGGAACTAAATGTATTCTAACATTATATGAATTTCAGAACTGAATTCTCTTTGTAATTTAAGAGTTATGATTCTGAGAATATATCTCCTGACTAAAAAACTATAGTATAAATTATGAATAACTTGGGAAGTTCCTTTCCTTCCATCTACAGAGAAAAGGTGATGAAATAGAGGGAGGTTTTGGAGAATCCTTATCTGAAAGACGGGATACAGGCTTGCTTGTGAAACCCCACTCGCTCACGTGTTACTGGAAGGTGAGAGGAGATAGCCGATGACCCAGGTGGACATGACATCATAAAGGACCACCCTGAATTTTAGGGCCCCCATAAAAGCAGAGATTGAATGGTACAGTCTGCGGGGTTCCCTCCAGCAGGGCTGAGGCCACTTCCACTTCTGAGACTAAGGGAGACCTGGCCATAGACTCACGTGTTTTCAAACCATGAGGGCCTGAGTGGGAGGGAGTCATGAAGATGGCAAATGAGGTGCACAAAGAAGAGAACCATGAGATGAGAAAATGGATTGTGCTTACCAACCTTTCCCCACCCAGAGGACGGAGGAGATTTTAGAGATTAACAGGGAAAATGACAGTGTGGAAAGGAAATTGTTGGACAAAGAATATGAGTCAAAGACTTCACAGCAGGTTCCCATCAGTGGCATGGTGGTCTCAGCAGCACCAATTTGGTTATTCAAGGCCATGAGGCTACTGTGCAAGTGATTTGCTTAAACCACGATGAGCTTCCGAGGAGTGAAGACCCCAGAGAAAGCTCCTCAGCCCCTGCCATGCTGGCCCAGCTCTGGGAGGTCACCGGCGAGGACCCCTTACTGTGTTGATGCCTGCTAATCGGCCTTCTGTAAAAATGATATTGCAAATTCACCTGTAGCCGTCTATTTTGTTCTCTTGCTGGTGAGGAATAGGAACTGATGTAAATTGGTGAAGGTTTGCTGGAGCCTGTAAGAAAATATTTTATGAAATTAAAACTAGAGCTCATTACTCTGGTCCATTAAACTGCGTGGGCTCCCTTCACTAGCACTGACGTAGCCTGCCTCCCCGGGGCCAGCGGACTGGGACATCTTGGGCTCCCTGGACCTAGCCTGGCTGCTGCCTACCCCAGGGCTGTAGGAGCTAACGAATAGGCTGTGTGTGCTTCACCAAAAAGCAATGCCGACGCATAGCTTATCCAAAAAGGATTTCTTCTCAACCCCTGGTCATCCTAGGGCACTGGTCACACCTGAAGATCTTCCTGGCTGGCTCTGAAAAGCAGCCTTGCTCCTTTAGGCTGAGGAACATCACTTTTCCAAAGCTATGAGCTAGGACACTGGGTCAGACGGGGAAAGGGAAACATGAGAGCAAGCTCCATGCCTTTAAAACAGC
Organism: Desmodus rotundus; assembly: GCF_022682495.2. NCBI lineage: Eukaryota > Metazoa > Chordata > Mammalia > Chiroptera > Phyllostomidae > Desmodus > Desmodus rotundus. The sequence goes on along the minus strand of NC_071388.1, from coordinate 147,543,794 downwards.
TTTGATTCCAAATCCCAGCTCCTAGCAAGAGCAGGCACAGGTGTGTTCTGAGCAGTCTGGCCACATGGAGGCATATCTTGTTTGCCATATTACTACTTTTTACTTTTAAAACAAAAAGAACCTCGTGATTAGTAGTCTTCAAGAGTCCACAGTAGACTCCTGATGCTGATGATGTCATAGGTTACCCTTCCATTATTGTTAAAGCTAGTGAAGATTGTTACCTGTTTTTTTTTTTTTTAATGAGGAAAATGAAACATACTTGAGGCAAATTAGTTTATTGAAGCAAGCAAAGATACAGAAGGGTGTGCATGCTAAGGAGGCAATCTTAAAATAAAGCAGGCTGCTGCAAATCTGAAGTAACAATGCATTGCCGTTTGAATGTGCAGTTCTTTTGCAAAGAGCTTGATGTTGGAAATGTAGCATCTGCAATTTTCTGAGCTATTAATTGCCATAGTAACAACAGTCGATTAGTAAACAGTCCTGTGAAATCACAATTTCAAAGACAACAGCATAACTGAGACCGCTCCCCCAGCAGTTAAGTTGCCATCAGCTTTTATTTCTTTTTAATAAATAGGTCTTTTGAGAAAAGAGTACTTTTTTCTGATAGCTCACACTGCCTTATTTGAAACCTCTGAAGTAGTTACAATATGCAAGGTAGTTGAGAATGGGGACAATAGGAAATCTTGGTAACTCTTCGGGTTGGCATTCTTTCAATCAAGTATATGCACAGCTTTCAGAATAGGACACAAAATAGTAATACTGATAACATTATTTTTGTTATTCTTAAAAAATAATCACTCTGAGGAGAATCACATTATACATTTTGTTATTCATTCAAACTCTTCCATTCTCAGGCCGGCCTAGGAGATATGGCCCTGCAAAGTGGCACAGAGCTGGGGTTCTCATGCACTGGGACATACAGGGAGAGACCGCACTTGAGCAGGGAGCAGGGGAGCCAGAAATCTTCTCATTCGGATGCAGTGCTCTATACCTCAGCTTATTTAACTTATAACAAGCAGAAAAGGCAACAGCCCCCCAAAGCGGGAAACAGAGAGACTGGAATGTGGTTTGCTGCTGGGGGGACCGTCTCAGTGTAGGCATGGGTGATTTCCCAGGCTGCCGGCCGAGTGCCTGGGAACACACAGCTTTTCGAGGTACTCTATCACACACCCAACTGGCATCTTACCAGGGTACAGGCCTTTCTGTGTGGCATCCCCTTGGCTATTGTAATACTGCATAGGTGGCTGGGTCCTATCGTATTCAGAGCGAGGGTCTCTGATTCCTAACAGTGCTGGTGAGGAAGAGGTGCTGCCGACTGAAGGGAGAGGCAAAAGCAGGAGGGAGAGAGAAAGAGGAGAAGAAACAGAAATCAGATTGTCAGTGCCCCTGGAAAACCCTCTCTGGAAAAACAAAGGTCAGTAATTAGAAGTGCCGTGCAGCTGGTGCTAAAAAGTCAGCTCTGAGCAGCGCTGTGAGTTGCAGAGCAGTCAGCCCCTCGGTAACTGGAAGGCGACCTGCAGGACTGCCACTGGGAAGCGCTGTCAAAACCTGAGCTCACAGGCTGCCCAGTTGGGGATGCACAACACAGGGGTCAGGCAGGGTTCCCCAACAGCTGCCTTGGGTGCCTCAACCAGGCCCCTGACAGTGAGCGAGAACGACTAGCCACACAAGAGTTCCATTTCCTGCTGTATGAGCTCGGTTCATCTGCCTGGAAAACACCCATCTGTTACCCTTTATGTATAGCTCTTCAGTAAATAAATAGATGTTTTCTGGGATATTTTGATTTCTAATTGTCTCAAAAATATCTGCATCTTCAAATGTGTTTGAATAAGAGTACCCAGCCCATAAAATTTACAATTCTTTTTATGGTGATTGGCTGTGGTGATCAGGGAAATTATGTAAACTCAGTAAGCTCAGCTCATCCCGAATCTCACGGTGCTGAGAAGACTGGCTCACAGAGGCCCAGATTTTTTATCCCAGCTTGAGCCGAACATTTTATGGATACATAGGTCTCCTCTTGGACATTTTTGCATGAAAGGAGAACACTGCATATCTTTTTTTTCTCATTCAAAGATCATCTTGCTTGCACTACAGTTAATTATAAATTAGAGGTCACCCATCCACCTGACTGGCTTGAAAGCAGCAGCACCCAGACCCTGCCACCACCAGCGGGTTTGCATGCACCAATGCTTTCAGAGAAAGACTGCCATTGAAAGTTCTTCCTTAAAATACCACTTCTCTGACACAGGGTGGCTCCGCGTTAAACAAGGGTGAGCATCCATGGGCAGTGAGCATTAATGGGCAGCGTCCATGTGCAACTCACCTCGCTTACTTTCTAGAAGGTGCTAGGACAGACAGCAGACCCACTTGCCTCCCACAAGTACATTAGCAAGACATCAGAGGTGCCCACCAACAGCTTCCACACTAGTGCTCAGGGGTGGGTAATCAGTCCTTGGAGTAACTGGAGAAACAGTGTGAGTTATATTCTACCTCTGAGCAAACCCCACAGAGGTACCTAGGAACTTGGACGGGGCTCAGCAACACTGTCTAGTGTGTATAATATAAACAAGTTTGTGGTTTAGTAACTGTCTTTATCTGTCTGAAATTATTCTTTTGTCTGTATATATGCCTTCTTTTACGCAGCCAACCCTCTTACTTCCCCTTTTATCCCTAACTGAGTCCCTAAATAATTCTCAGCATTTTAATAAAAGAAGACAGCCTCAGGCGACACCTGGGAGCTGGGCAAAGATGTCAAATAATAGGCACAGGTCTCTTTGAAGAGGACAACCCATAATTTAAAGCTAAGATATAAATACACACCATAACTGTGGGCACAAATAATTTTTAAAAGTTCCTAGTACAAGTGGAGACATCCAGTTATGTGACAAAAACCACTGGTCACATATTAGTCTTCTTGGACACGTATATCCACATGAGAAATAATACTGCCAGTTGTAGCACAGTCAAATACAATTGATAATATTTATATGTCAGAATGAGAGATTTATAGTCAAAGAAAGAATATTACTTTCCCTGTTTCATTTAGTTAAGAATTAAATTTATAGGACTTAACTTGGTAGTAATATTCCGTCCTTACATGTAAAAAAAAGTAGTCTGAATCTCAAAACATTCTTTCTACCAAATTAAACTCAACCAATAAGTAGGTAGCAAATCAAAGGGAATTCCTGTAAACCTACCTGTAGGGCCTGCTCCCATTAGTCATGGAGGCTGGGGGTCTGGAATGCAGCCAGGGGATGGAGGCTTAACTGGTGAGGAAGGTGTAGGAGGAGATCATAGCTCTCCCAGGCTGTGCGTATCAAGATCCTGTCTAAGGGACCTCGTATGAAAGAGTTTTCACCCAGAAAACTCAAAATCACTTTGGAGGAGATTCCAAACTTACAGCCAGCAGGCAGGCACAGCAACCATTTTCAGGCACACATGTGGGGTTCTCAAACTGTGCTCCTAGCTCTCCTCCACCTGCATCCCCGGGGCAGTTTGTCAAATGTGATTGCTGGGCCGCCCCTTCATAAACCTAGTGAAGCAGAATCTTGGGGGAGGAGTTGGGATGGAGGGCCCTGAGATACTTGTATGCATTGCGGTTGGTGTAAATTTGCATAAACTTTTAAAATGAAAGGATTCATTCCTAAAGTGAGTTTGTTGCTTACAGTGGCACGTGGTTCCCAGAGACTGGAGGAGCAAGGATTGTTTGAATATGACAGGCTTAATCAGCTTATGTTCGATCTTATCTGGGCGAGAAACAAAATCTGTCACACAAACATTCTCACCAAAAAAGCGGAGTTTACCCACTGACCTGACTGAATGATGGGTGACATCTGTTGGTTGGTGGTAGACAAGGAAGGATGTGACTTGAAACGGTCTCGCTCTAACGTTGACACAGGTGTAATAAAATGGTTCTGATTCCACCCATCCTGTGGAATTAAAGGAGAAAAAGAAACCTCTCAAAATGAATAATGACATTTCATTACAATAAATGATTATGGATGTGTGCTCTGATGAATGCTAATTATGCCAGAGCTATTCTTGTAAGTTACCTTTTTATAAATGCTCCGGAGGTCCCGATATTGCCATAATGTATTCAAGACCTGGGCTGCTGCCTTCACCACTTTCAGAGATCTAGGGAGAGAGAGTGGATGTTAATGACTGTGGGCGGCACAGCCTCAGGCTCCTAAAGATTCAGGCTGCAAACCAGTGGCCCAGAGGCCGTCTCTCCAAGGACCAGATGGCATGGAATCCGCTGCTAGAAAACACCACCAAAGAAGCAGGTGCACCCTGGAGTCAGTTAAGTTCAGGGCTGGCTAGGAGTGGTGAGAACCAAAGTGAGGCTCCTAGGCAGTCAGCTCGGCTGTGAGAAGCGAGGGTTGGCATGAGCCTGTGACCTCTAGGTTGAGAGCCTCTTTCAGCCTCCCCATGAGAGGGGCCCCGAGCCACTCCTCTTCATGTCTACCAAGGCGCTAACTTTGCTGGGGCTTTTGGATTAATGTGACCATGACCACACACCCTGAGTGTCTGAGGACCCTCATAAGTTAATTTAGTATGTCTCCCCCCATTATTAGGCCTTGATAAAACACCTTCATTGCCTTATCATTTATACCTCCATGTAAACAAATGTACATATGTGCTCTGTTTGATGTAGAAAATACGGTCAGTTACTACTGCCCCTCTCTGAAGACATGGTACTGAACCAAAGTGCTCTATGTAAGCCCTTCTCCCCTGAGTCACTGCCGCTCATCCTTGGGGCTGCTTCTGTGAACCGGTGGCCTCACCAGTAAGTGAAGAGGAACATGCAGCTTCCTGCTTCAGCAAAGGCCCTCAGATTCCCCCCCGGGTTCATCTGTTGTTCATTTGGGTTCATTTGTTGGGGGTGGAGCAGTGCTCAGGGAATCAGGCATAAGGATGGCTGACTACCTTTCTTCAGAATTCATTTTAACAATGAAAACTGACTTTAAATATACAACATGGATCCAAAATCTGATTTCCCTTTTTACTCCTTATCTTCCCAATTAAACTCTCCTGAATACAGGAAGAGAGGTGAGCTGGCGGTAAGCACTGTCTCCACTTCTCACAACAGGCTGTCTGGGTTGCTAATGATTCTGAGGTTGGTGAGGGCAGAGGAAAGGGAAATTCGGGGCTTCGCCCCCTCCGTTCCTGGAGGTAGGGCATTTCTGAATTCCTCCACCCCTCCTCCCACCAAGACTTCCTCTTCTCAGTCAGTGTTCCTGACAAGTCAAGGGCAGAACCAGGTCAAACCAACCCACTCAATGCCTTTCTAAATTATATGTTTTCAAAATGGACCACAGAGCAAGGAGATACTTCAAAGAAACGAACAGAAACGAAATTTCAGACACCCACGGTGGACTCACAGGGTCTCAACGCCTCCCAGCCCTCTCACTCTCAGGGTCCTGGCTTTCATGCTATTGTTCATCTCCCTGTCTTTCAGTGCCAGGCAGCGGGGACAGAGGCAGAGAGGCAGACCCTGTGCCTGGCTCCAAGGGCTACCTGAAACACTTGACAAAGCAGGGGCACGCCAGGTACACAAACAGCTAGGCTAAGGTATTTTTAGAGACAAATTCTATGAGCAGAAACCTGACTCCTGAGAAAAGCAAGGGAGTTTCTCTGTTCCCCTTTGCAGCACAACTCCTAGAAAGAGTTATATATTCTCATCCCCAATTTCTTTCATCTTATCTTCTTTTAAACCTATGACCTCAATATTATATTCCACTGGAGTCTCAACCCTCCTCCTACTGGATTGAACAAGAGCATGTGGCATGTGCTCACCTTTGAAACACCTCCTTCACTTGGCTCCTGGGATACCACATGTTCCTGGTTTTCTTCTGAATGATCTGGCTACTCATTATTGGGTTCATTTGCTGGCTCTTCATCTCCTTGGCCTCTAACTAGGAGGGACATCAGCCCTTGAGCCTCTTATGTATCTCCATCTACTACTTTATTGCTCTCAGCCACTTCTCTGAACATGCCATTTATACACTGATGCCTCCCGAATTTGTATTTCTAGCCAGGACCTCTATTCTGAACTTCTGCATATTCTTCTGCTGACCAGACACTCAGGTGGATGTCTAAAAGATGCCTCAAATGTAGTATGTCTAAAACAAACTCCTGATTTTCCCGAAAACCCGCTCCTCCTGCAGGCTTCCCTATGTAGCTACGTGGCAATTCCATCCTATGGTATCTTTTGCCAAAGACCTTGAATCCTTTGACATTTAGCTCCTCTCACAGTGCTCATGTAACCCTTTAGCAAATTCCGCTACCCTACCTTTCAACCGTGTCAGAACCGACCACCACTTCACCACCCCAACTGCTGACACCGCAAGTCTCTAGCTGGGGGGATGGTTTGTCACTACGATACCTTTAAGGAATGTCAGATCCTACCCTTCCTCTGCTCAACACTCCCAATGGCTTCCGGTTTTACTCAGAGTAAAAGTCCAAGTCCTTACGCTGACTTTCCTTCCCCTCCTTTCCCCCTGACTTGCTCTGTTCTGGTCCCATTGGCTTCATCACACGAGACACTCTCCATCTTGGGGCCGTTCTCATGTAGTTCTCTCTGCCCGATGTGCTGCTCTTCCCTCAGAGACCATGCCACTCCCTTCCTCCCCTCCCCTAGGTCTGTGTTCAAAAAACAGTCTCCCTGAGGCCTCTCTGACCCACCTGTCTAAAGTTGTGATCTCCTCTCTCTACCCTGCCACGCCCTATCACCTTCTCTGGTTGTATTATTTGCCCTACTGCTCACCACCATCCGACAGGCCAAAGTGTATTTTTCCCTCAGTTGATGCCTCGCCTCCCTCACCCATGGAACACAGCTGGCCGAGGGCAGAGGCTGCTGTGTGCTCTGCTCACTGCCGCAGCAGACAGGGGGTAGGCAACACGCCCTCGGGGAGTACATGATAAGGAAAGGTAAGTATGTGTTCAGCAGATAAGTTGATTTGATGTAGGACTTTCTGAATCTCTTTGGAAAAAAGAAATTGGTGAGGAATTCTTTTTTTTACTATGCAAAGTTTCAGCACTGGTTTGGGATTTCTCCAGCTCCTCTGTCTGCCTTTCACAAATGAAGGCTGTAACAAAATTTTAAGAGCACAAAAAGTGATTATGGTACCTCTCCAGTGGAGGGGATTTGGAGGGGGAGTTAATGGACTGAATCTTAGCTTTATCTGTAATGTTTCATTTCCTTTAAAATAAAAATGAGAGTGTGTATTTTTATTATTAATGGAATAAAAATATACATAAGTAAATGACTGAAAGGAAATACGGTTAATGTTGATAACTGTAGTTTCTGGAGGAAGAATAAATTTTGTAACGTAATTCTTATATTTCAGAAATTCCTTCAAAAGTATAACCTAAATGACAAGGCATAGTAAGTTCTAGAATTAACTGTCACTCAGACAATTAATAATTATTTACTGAGCACCTGTTAGGGGCCAGGCTTTTTGTTATAGATACAGAGGGTACAGCAGTGCACAACAAGACAAAGTCCCCGCTGCTGGGGGAGCCAGAGCCGGAGAAAGCTGTAACAACTTACAGGGGGAAGCAGCGCTGCGAAGAACAGAGCGGGGGAAGAGGGTGGAGAGTGGGGAGAGAGGGGCCATTTTACTAGGATTGTGTGGCTGCTGTTCTGTTGTGTTGTACAGGCACCAAGCAGCCTTACTTTCCACTTCCTCTGAAGGAATCTCTGAGTTGATACTAAGACAAATTCATAGTCATGCTACAGCTCCAGGAGAAACACCTTCTATTTTTGTCATTGATTCTCTGATCCCTGCTTTTCTTGCTTCATCAATTAGGTGTCACCCGGAAGCAAAGGGAAACGCAGGATGCAAACCCCGGGCACATCCTGAGGCCACACAGCAGGCCCTGCTGCAGAGCGGTGACTTTAATATTTTCTAGGCAGCTGCAGAGGAATCAACCCCTCTACAGAGGACTGAAGATGTTCTTACAGAACAGGCCTGGAGCAGAGCCCAAGGTGCAAGGGAAACGGGGCTCCCGGATTTTTCTCAGCATGGCATTTCTGATTCTTCCAGGGTCGGCAAAACCAAATGTGACTTTAGAGACAAAAATGAATGTTGAGGTGTTATAATACAGTAAAAACCAGAAAAAGGGCCATATGACTGTGAATGCCTGTCCCAGCAAACCCACTGAAAATGGTTAGCTTGTTGGCATACAAAACAATGCAGAAATACATCCTTTCCAATAGGAAACACATCCTCGACAAAAGCCCTTCTCACAGGACCATCCCAGGAATTAGAGGCTTGTGATCTCGTCTCCTTGCAGCAAACTTGCCTGTCTCCTCTGCCCTTGGTTATGTTCACCAGCTTTTCTATGCCCCCGGAGTCGGCCAGGGCTTTGGCGTTCTCCATGTTTTTGCTGGTGACCTCATGCAGAGCACAGCAGATGGCCGCCATGGTCTCATCAGACAGCACGCTGGGGCCTGTGCCTCCGGGAAGTCGGTTCACCAGGTCTCGCATGGCATATTTACCTGCCAAATGCAAAAGATTTCATTCTACTTTCAGAAGGTTTTTGTTATTGTTCTTGAAGGACTGTGACTGTGTAGTCTCTTAGTAACAAGACCTCAAAAGAGAACATAACAGGGAAAGAAACTATAGCAAAGAATAAAATGAGAAATATTAACTATAAGGGGAAAGGTAACATTTATTGCAATGTCACTTGAAGAAGTGACTGGTTTATAAAACATTGTAATATTGTAAATAGCTGAAATAAAATGTAAATCAGTATATAAAATCAAGTTGCTTTAGTTCAACTATTTTCATTACAGAAAGAAATAAAGGAATTATGATAGTAAATTTAATTCTTGATTCAATGCTTATGCATCAAAAATACCTGTTTCCTTTAACAGCTTTTGAAAACTTTTTGTTGAATAAGGTTTAAAGCTGGACAAAGTACGACACCAAATAATACTTATCATTAAATCTTTCTCGATCTTACCATTTGAACTATGCAAAGTTACACATTTTATTAAGTTGAGTATGTATCAGCTGTTCTGACATCAGTAGTGAAGACAACATGTTAGTTTCTTTTAAAGAAGATACAAGTATAATTTTGGTATTATAATTATGGATATGTTACTTCCCAGGAGTGATTCAATAATAACAATAATAATAATAATAAAGTTCTTGATAGGACAGGCTGGGAATCCGCTAGCTACTGAAGTATATCTTTAAGATATTCAATTTCTCTTACTCTTCTCTAAAAAGAGATTCTCTTTCGCTTTTTCAATTTCAATTACCAAGTGACAAACTGGAATAATTGCACTACAAACAAAAGAAATTAACTACAGCCCAAGTAAATATTTTCTTAGTTTTTTTTCTTTCCTCAGCTAATACATGGGCTTTTATTAAAGACCTATTTACATACACTGGTAAGTAGTAGAAGACGAGCCATGACTGCATGCTGCGTAAGTCACAGTGCGCAGAAGGGGAGACCGGCTTCCTCCCAGCACAATGTTACGAAGAGTGGAAAAACTGCCCTGACACTGTAAGCCAGAGGATAAATGTGGTTTTTAAGAACAGATGGTAAGTTAGCACTGATGATTTCGAATACTCACAAAAGCCCGAAAGGCCCAAGATGTGTAATTTATCATTTTGCTAAGGTGTAGCTTTAAATTGTACTCCTGACTCGTGGGATAAGGCAGATCACTGCACTGGTGAGTGAGCCCTGTGGATCCCACAGAGCCTGTGGCTCCAGACAGCTTGGTTGGTTGGAATATGCAGTAACTTTTGTGAAGGGACAAAACTTTGTTTACTTGAGAAAAATGGCTCTGAAGAGACAGTCCATTGCTAGTGCTGGTAATGGCCATGAGGAGAGTCAAGGGGTCAGAGAAGTGGATGAGTCACGTCCTGATTCCAGGAGGAGCTCAGACCTCTTAGGAAGGAAGGACTCTTTACAGGGAAACTAGAAAAAGTAATTCATGAAACAGGGCAAGAGTGCTCCAGGTGGGTAAAAAAATACTCGACAGTGGAGAGGGAAAATGCTCGTGGAAGTTTAAAAGGGAGATGGGATGTTCAGAGACAACTCAGGGATGCACCGAGAGAAGGCTGACACTCTGCTGTTCAAAGACTTGGGGCTCCGGAGTATTGGCCCTCCACCTTCCGCTCTCCTTTGTCTCCTCCCTTCAGATTTAGGTGTCAACCCTTCATTTTTTAGCATTAAGAACTCCCAAACTACATGTGCTCTTTTATAAGAAATTCTAATAAAAATTTAACAAAAATAACTTAAAAATATCTTTTTAGAGACCTAAAGGATTTCTTTCAAGGAAGTGTGTGGACTAAGAGTTACGACACATCTACTGGAATCAGGCAGGCACTAGACTGTATGAACAGGGCAGGAAAGCTCCTTTCCTCTCCATGGGGGAGGATTTGACTCAAAGAAATGGTGTGTTAAGAGTAGGTTAACCCAGGCGATAATTTAAAATAGCAACTGTGCCAGGCACTGTGTGAGGGGCTTTTCTCTAAGTTGCCAGTGAATCCTCACAGCAGCTCTTTAAGGTAAACATTATTGCCCTATTGTCTCTTTCCCTCTCTTGCTATCTTCATTTTTGTCTCCCTCCCTCTCTAATGACGGATGCATTTTAATGAGTTCAATATACATATATTTACTAATTCACACGAAGTCTTATGAAATTTCCCCTCCCTCTCCTCTGACCTGCCACAGCTGTGGGGCTGGCCAGGCACTTGGCGGTTTATAAGTAGCTGCCTCACCCTCTCATTTCATTTACACAGCACACCCATGGAAGGATGAGGACAGCAGGCACCGCCAGCTCTCTTCCAGAGATGGGCTGAGGAAGTTTTCTACTTAGATGAAGGAACGGAGCCCAGTGGGCTCAGTACAGGAACTGCCCCCCCGCCCCCCACCCCGCCAGGTTCCATAGCCAGTGAGTAGCAGATCCAAGGTTTACCCTGAGGTCTTCTGGACCATCTCTGGTCTCTTCCTCACTCCATACTCTCTGCTTGAGATGTGGCAATGCCCTGGAGGCAAGCAAGCTAAGCCTCCCAGGGTGCAAAACTTGAAGAGGCGCCTGTTCTCAGGTTCAACTCTATGTCTGGGTGGACCTGAGGGTAAAAATGCCTCCTGAAATTTTGTATCCTGTGTGCCTCATTGCCTAACCCTAGTCCCGACCCTGCCCTAGGATGGAAATGGCCTCGGGACAATGAGTCTACTCTGCCTAGGGTTGAGCAATTACACAGACCTGAGAGGGAAAAGCTACAAACCTTTTGCGTGGTTTCTTTTTCTTTAAATGTAGAACATTGTAGTGTTGGAAGTATCAGTCTCAAGACTCAGAAATGAAGTAAAATTTATTTTGTTTCTCTAGAAATGAATCTCTCTTAGGAAATGGAGACATCAAATCTATTAAGTAGTGTTGTAATGTATAAGTGAAATTGCTAACTTTTCTGAAAATGTACCTTCCTTAATCAAGATTTAATTAATGAATCTGCCTTTTGATGAAAAGGACTAGTCATAAAGAATAGACAGCAGGGGTGCCCAAATATGCAAAGAAAACAGGACCAGGACTCCGTTGCTAATAATTTTAAATGTCATATTTTTTTAAATCAAAAGAAGAGTTTTATAAATGTAGTTAGTCGTATTCTCTCCTTATAGCTCACCTGGTCACCAGAACATACCTATGAGCTCCTTGTTGCGAACATCTAGTGCCATATTCCTCAAGGCAGTCGCCACAGAAGAAACCACTCTATCATTATCCATTCTCAGAAGTTCTACAAGGATGGGGAGCCCTTTTTCTTTGCGGACGGCTGCCCGGATGTACGCTGCAAACTAGTGAGCAAAGAGCAAAACAAGACAGTAAGTAACCTAGAACAGAGTTCAACTCACAGATGTTAATGTTGCCTAAAAATGATGTTTCTAAAAGATGAACTAACAGATTAAATGTTTTCTTTCCAATTGGAGATTATATATGTGGTGTCAGTAAAGAGAAAATCATAGTTTGGGATAAAGACAGTCTAGGACGACTGATTAAAAAGAAAAAAAATCCCAAAGCCTGAAAATCTCAAACCACCATCTGCCAGACATTTTTGTGCAGAAAAGAGAAGGCAGTGACTACTTTCTACCTCAAATACATTAACACAATTAAGGAAGAATCTGGTGTCTTCTTTGCAGCTGGATCCATGCCAAGTCCAGAGGCTATAAATAGGACAGTGGAGTTGGTAGCTGATCAGCACACATTAAAAGGGAACCTGTCTCTATCAAGTCATTGTTTCCCAACTTCTCTGCAACATTTACCGTTGAAAACCTTTCAAAGAGATTCCTTGAAAACATCCCTTACCCCAGAAGAAAATAAATTCTCCAGAAACCCTGAGTAACGTAACTCATGCACACTGGTGAAAAAGTAAGTATCTTTCTGTGCAAAAATGCTCTCTCATTCAAGATTAGTTAGCTGCTGCTGCTTTTTTAAATCTGTAGTTAAGAAAGTCTTTTGTGATTATGAGGCAAGTCTGTACAATGAGTCAGTGTGTGTACTGTATGAACTAGAAATGAATGCTAAGTCATTAGGGAAACCCCAACAGAATTAGAAAAAAGGTAACATTTGAAAATGGGTCTTTAATCTTATTTTGAGCTTTCACTGACATTTTTACCAAGGTAAATTGTCTTTCAAAATTTAGGATAATTGAAAAATGTTGCTCATTAAACATCTAATACTTACCTGCTGTGGTCAAGACATGAGGACAAAGACCTATTAGACCTTGGTATTATTTTGAACATTAAAATATGTGATTCACCGCTCAGTTTCTTGAATACCAAAAGAATAGATTATTTTAATAATACAAATAAGAGGAAAAGATGCATTTCAAAGATCCTATTAATATTCGTCAGATGAAACAAATACTGTTTCCCAAATGCAATGAAATCTATAGAGTGAAATAGAATATACCGCTGCTACCAGGCAGGCAGCTGTATCAACTTCTCTCTCCCTGACACCCGCAGCAGCCCCCTTCCAGAGCACTGCCGTTGCTGGGTGCTCCCCAGACAGCTTCTGACCGGATTGCATCTGTGGCCATGATTGTCTCATTTCCTTAACAAGGGTCCAATATTTCGATTTACTATTTTAGACACTGTTCATCTTGTGAACGAGCTTACCATCTAACTTTCATTCACTGGGTGATCCCAGAAATGAAATTCTACACAACTCAAATCACATCTCTTTTAATTATTGTCTTTTTTATTATCATCAAATGACCCTCAAGTCACAAGCTAGAGGTGAATGTTGAGTCATCAACAGAAATATTATGAATACTTATGTGCTGGGCACTGTTCCAGGTTCTCCACATTTATTATCTCTTTAATCCTCACAACCACATCATGACGTAGGTATTATTTCCATTTTACAGATTAAGAAACTAAGTACAGAGATATCTGAGGCCCTAGCTAGTAAGTGGAGGGGCCAGGGTTCAAAGCCAAGGGTTCTGACTCCAGAGACAGTACTTACATGCTAAGCTATTAGCGCTTTAATTAAAAAGAACAATAACAAAATGACCACACTGGCTTAGCACTAGGCCATAACTGTCTCTATATATCCATTAACAGCAGCTGGCTGCATGAAATACACCATGCCCAGAATCAGCAATGTTTTTTGCGCTCACAGATAGCACAGTGGCCAAAAGACTCTCATTTTGGATAGTGGTGGAGGCAGCCAAAAACAAGCATTATAGTAACTCTACTAAAATACACTTGTCAGGAAATTTCTAGAGGTTGAAACCTTTCAGACAAGGATTGTCTGGGAAGTTGCTAGATGACATTTAAAAGTTTTGAGAACATGCTGAAACGGTAATGGTAGGAAATCACCTTCAATTTTCATCAAGAAGTCACACACCTACAGGGGAATGTGGAACCTGCACCATGCGTATGTTCTGTAAGCATCTGAGAGGAGCCTGTGGCCCCTTTCCTTCCCTACGTCACTGCCCAACCTCAGCTCCAATTCAGGCCCTCGGCCTCTCTCACCTGGGAAATCCCAGCCTCTACTTTCCTCTTCTTCAAATTCACCTTCTGCACGGCCACATCCAATAGGATTCAATATCGGCCTGTGTCACTTGTTTACTTAAACACTTTCAGTGGTACCTCTGGCCTGTATGTAGGTCAGGCCCCAGCTCCTGAAGCTTTGCCATAAGTCCAGCTCATGATGCCCGGCTCCAATAAGGGCTGCCTGTTGCCCTGCCCTCAAATGCTCCAGCAACCAGCCTGTAGTCTGTCCTTACATTAAGGCCTTCCTTCTCTTGTCCCTTTACCTTGACCACTCCCTCTACATGCCCAACCTCAGACTCTGCTGGCTTAATTCTGCTCATTCTTAAATAGCCCATGTGGGCAGCACCACCCCTCCAGGAAACCCTGCCTACCTCTTGGCTCTCCCCTTTCCTTGCCTTTCTCTCTCATGCTGGGCTGGAATGGATGTGCTCTCTCAAGACCCCACAGCACACACATCCTGTGTGTCTGCACTGCAGTGACCTGAGCTGTCTGTTTTTCTCACTAGCCTTCAGGTGCTCATAGCAAGGGCTATGTCACATTCATCTCTGGATCTCCTGAGCCAACTACTATCTCCCCACTTCCAAACTCCAACCAACCACGTCTCTTTCACCACCACTGCTGGTGTGAATGTACAGATGGAAAGAAGTGTGGACACGTGGAAGGGTTCCTACCTTCCAGTTTCCAGCAGAGAGGTTCTGGAGAGATCCGGCAGAGCCTTCCAAGGTGGCTGGGTTAGAACTTTCTGCTAGAAGAGTCAGATATGGTTTTACCACTGATGGATGCCACAGCATCTCAACCCCTTTGGGGGACTTTGAAAGCCCCGGGATAGGACCAACTCCATCCCACTGAAAGGCAAAGGGCACACATTAAATGGAAGCAAATGAACACAATCTCCAACATCCGAAAACACCCCTCTATGACAGACTCAGCTGTAGCTATGTATAAAAGCTGTATCATGAGAATTGTTCTTTTCTTGCAAACATGTGATTTCTTACTCCCAGAGGAATGAAACTTAAGTTTCATGTCAAATACAATACTAACTTGATCTTCTTGTGGTGTTTTCTTTTTCTTTTTCTTCTTCTTCCCCCAGCAGCTTGGCTCTGAATCTTTGCTGGGAGACTCTTTTCCTAGTAAGTCATCTAATTCGTTCAGCCCTAGCAGCCGGGCCTGAGGGACCTCCAGTTCCAGCCGATAGGACAGGTTCCTCAGGGTGCACACGCAGTTCTCCACGGTCTGAAACCCAACACAGCATATAATTAAAACCATTGTAGCACATTCATGCAAAATCTGTACTGAATGCCAGTAAGATTAAATGACAGGAGAATATGAAAGAATTGCCTTTTCTCATGGAAACCTGAAACAATCTAAAGAAAATTATGACCCTAGAACTTTTATGGAATACCCAAATGACAGAGTGCAGAGCCACTCTCAGTATGTCTGAGGATCTGATTTTATGCAACTAAACTGTGCAAAGCCCTGGAAGAAGAAACGTCCAGTGCTTTTGCCTCAGGGCAGCTGCAGTGGCAGAAATGAAGCCAGCTGCTAGAACCTCACTCCTCACCAGAAATCCTCGCCTTGAAAACAGGTGTGATCAACGCCGCCCCCCCTTGCCCCGAGGACTCTCCATCCCCTCAAGTCCCATCTTTGCCTCCTTCTTCCAACTCCCAAATCTCCCCCCCACCCCCCGTGGAAAGTTCCATGATCTCTTTTCTCTGCTGAAATTTTGCCTTCTGTGCAACGTGGTCTTTTGCTCCTAAAAGTCTATTTCATACCTCTAATTGGGAGGCAAAATGTCACTTCACTAAGGGCATCTAAAGTCAAGTTCAGCTTTTGCTCAGCAAGCTCCTCTTTCAGCTTGCTTACTCCTCTCCATTTCATCTGAAGTTCTTTTGGTCCAATAAGGCTCAAATAAAAACATGGCTATCACCCTGAACTCCTCCCTGTCTTTTCTCTGAGCCTACCACTCATCATTTGTCTTTTCTCTCTCAGAACCTATTTACGACCCAAGGACTTCTTATGGCCTCTTCTGGTCTAGCCCATGGTGAACACCGAGTACCCTGCCCACCCTGAACTCCTGATGTTTAGTCCCTCCTTCCTCGGGCCCTCCTCCTGGGATAATCCTGGATGGCTGCCACAGCTGAAACCTGGTAAGCAGATTGCCCCTCTGTCAAAGGCAGGGACGGAGAAAAGAGGAGAGAAGGAGAAGGAGCTCATGCTGGTGACAGACCAGCATGACAACAGAAAGAGGGGAAGGGCCGAAACTGGGGATGTAAAAAGAGGCATTTAAAGCTGGTGCTGGGGTCAGGGCTGTGGACTGCTCTGAGGGAGTTTGGTGGCTCGACTAGGAATTTTTATCCAGTAGATATGCAAATACAGATGGATCTCATTGTGGCAGGAGGAAATGCAGACCTGGTGGGAACAGCAGCAGGGGCAACCACCTCACAAGGGGTCCAGGAGAACCACAGAGAAAGTCAGGACGCTGCCACCCTGCTAGGTCAGAGTCACTCAGTTTTCATGGTTCTAAGGCTATTTTTTTAAGTTGTCATGTCCCTGTGAACTTGTAATTTTTAGAGACTGTCCCTTTAATCTGGGGTGTAGCCTAATGAGGAGGAGAGGCTCAAGAATTCCAGAATGAATCAATGGCATTGCAAATAGTGGTGATAGGCAGCTGCTGTCATTTGTCACGGTGACTCCCTCACACAGCCAGGCAGGCACTGACCTTGCTGTCATAATCGGATGTGTTCACACACGTGTGGATCACGTACAGCAGTGAGTCCACCAGCCCTTCACAGGATCGCATTTGTTTCCGGGCTTCCTCCCCTGCGGAGCTGAGGTTCCTAAATGGGCAGAGACATGTGGGAGCTGCTGAGATCAACAATTCACTTGTTAGCCACGGAGCCTTAC